>NC_086322.1:42068411-42409244 GCF_036172605.1 Pelobates fuscus | reverse complement strand
GGCGGCTGGAGGTAGGCCGCGGCCTTGCGTTTCGGCGTGGGTCGCCCTGTGGGATACCGGAACGGCATCAATCGGTGCAGCGTTTTCCCCTGGGTAGGATGGTGAGGTGTCCGTGTTCGTGCGGCGTCGGGTTTGTGCGGTATGCGCCGTTTAAGGTAATAGATGTCGCATTCTGCTACTTTTCATGCAATTTTTTAAATTATGTTTGAGGCTCTAAAAAGAAACACATGAAAAAACAGATTGTGTCCATTGTCCACCACAACAATATAGATACAGGGATCCTTACAATCTCTATGATCTAGATTTTGAGAACTGATATTTTCAATTTCTTCTGGGAGTGAGTAGTAGGACCTCATGAGCTTCGTTTTCTACCAGTCTATGAGATTTTTTTTCTAAATACAGTACTCAGACTATTACAGTATCTGCAGGAGCACTTCATTTGTGGCCCTGGCTTACAATAATGGCTATTTGACTTATTCTCACTGATGATAGGGCACAATTCTATAGAGGTACTCTGGCACTGGAATTTGATGGTCACCTGCTTTTGTAACAATTATTTAGGTATAAAGCTCTTTTCATTTTCTTTTCTCACTTAGGTTCTGTGGAAGTGTTGTTGAGGTTTAACAGTTAAACAAATGTCTTAATAAATTAACAATTTTTACTAGTTTTTTTTTAAACTATCTATCTAGTTTTTATCTAGTTTGTGGGTTACACCCACTGTAATTTTTAAAATATCGTAGGATCCATTTTACATTGGAACAACAATATATGCGTGCTTCCACTATTGGTCTTTGTATTACTAGCTTATATTAATATTAGTTAGCTTAAAGCAGACTTTGTGCACTGTGTGAATGTTCTTGCTGCTTCAACCCTCCAATCACCTGGTTGCAGTGTGGCGTATCCTATTTCTGCTACTATCACTGCATCCACCTCTTTCTCAGTCACAGGCTGCATACCACGAGTAAGCTTCTACCTGAACATAAAAAGGAAGGAGAGGAGTAAATTCTTGAAGAGCGTTTGAGATTAGTGAGAGAGAGAGAGGAGGTGATAGCTCTGGGGCTTATAAGTTGAACAGATAAACTTGATCGAGAAATTGAAGAGAGATATTGACATAGGGTTAATATTGGTTTAAAATGCATATTTAAAGTATCCCTCTACTATCACATCCACCATGAGGTTCTGTAATGTAGCCCATCATAATTGAAAGGACCAGACTCAATAGGCTCTCAATCCAGCGCTGAATACAGCTGTATGGGAACTTCTTTAGAGGTAATGCTTTAACCCCTTAACCCCTTAAGGACACATGACATGTCTGACACGTCGTGATTCCCTTTTATTCCAGAAGTTTGGTCCTTAAGGGGTTAAGGACCAAACTTCTGGAATAAAAGGGATTCATGACATGTCACACATGTCATGTGTCCTTAAGGGGTTAAAGGGTTGGTTCTAGTTGGTGCCAGGATATGTCTTCGCCAATTTTGTTTACTCGTAACATATTATGGAGAGAAGTAATCATTGTATTTCCATAAACCTAAGATAGAAAGACAAAAGTTTCTTTTTGGCTTCATAATTTGTTATATTAGGATACAAAAATATTAGAGGGCGATTAATCTCTTACCTTGAATAATATGTGTCTTATTCAGGGCTCAAATTTTAAAATCCTATAGTACTAGCCAGTACTTAAAAGTTACTCATCACTGAAAACCTTCCCCTATTCTTCATTACCTTTGTTTTAAAAGTTGAATACAGTGATCTTACAGGGCCAGTTTTTTTATTCATTCAAATATATTGTGGCAAAAAAAAGGGAACGTTGGTGCAAGAATGGAAATTTTGTAGCATGGATGAATGGATATGTCACAAAAGACAATTTTTCATATAATTAAATATTATTCACAAATTCCAAAAACATTAATGTATGCAGTCCAGCAATTGAAATAAATCAGGTGTATGTAACAGATGTAGTCTGACTTAGAGTATGTGCTATAGAAAACAAAAGAGGAAGGTTTTTGTACGGCTCTGTATCACTGTGTGAGGGAAGGCATCATCTTGCATACAGTAATAATCTGCAGCATCTTCTGCTTCTACACTTGTGATTGTTAAAGTTAAATCATAGTCATACTCACTTTCACTGACCCGATCTGAGATGCCAGTGTGTTTTTTTGTTGCTTCATAGATAAGAAGCTTTGGAGGTTGTCCTGGTTTATATTGGTACCAGGATATGTCATCATCAATCTTAGTACTTGGGTTACATTTCATGGCAACAGTTTCTCCTGGTGACACAGTAACATCCTCTGGAGTCTGAGTCATCACAATCGGTCCACAGGATCCTAAAAAAATTGATTAATTACGATGTTGCTTTTTAACTTTATGTCATAGTTTGGTTTGATTGCCATAAAAGAAAAATCACATGATGAATAAACCCTTACCTTGAACAAGAAGTAAAAATAACCCCAATAGATTCATGTGATAAACCATCTCTATATCTCTGCACTGAGACAGACACAGATCACTGAGAAATCTGGGTATAATGTCACTTTTATAGCAGCTGAAATATCAACCACAACATCTGTGCATGTAAAACAGGATGTAAATTACACAGACCACCGAACACTGATATTTTGGAGTTTGCATATATTTTGTTTTCTGTAAAACTAAATGTATTTAATGACAGCGAGAGTCATAAGTACCTTAGCAAAATCCAGGATACTGTTATCCACTGCATTTCCCAAGAGATTGAATGTTTTGAAGAATTTAAAAGATTTAGGTTTTAATTTGGTAACTTGTGTAATTTGGAAGGTCCTTTGCTAAAAGGTAAAATCCAGCTGTCACACGTTCCCCTCAATTTATTAAAGGTTGTTGCTTAAAAACATGTTTTAGCTTCGGTACAGATTAACTCAAAATGACATCTACTAATATCCACATAAAGTCAGATATGGTGGTGTAGGATATTAGTAAATGTTGGTATGTACATGGTGGGGTAGGAAATTAGTAAATGTCAACCAGTCTTATCACTAATAATGATGTTTTAATTTTTCTTTTTAAAACTTTGGAAACCCATAGAGAACAGATAAGGAAATGCAATTTAAGTTGATATCAATAAATGCCCAGGGGATCAACCACCATGTAAAAGGTCTATAAATCTGGACTTCCTGATAAAAAAAATCAGGTATAAATCTGTGCACTGCAAGAAAACCACTGGAGAAGAACCAATCAATTCTAATATGAGAAATAAACAACAAGTAATTTACATTAGTTAGTATTCATGCACCAAATAAATCTACAATAAAATTTATCACAAAAGCGTTCAAGAAAATAGAGCAGATTAAACAAGGGTTGTCATTAATTATGAGGGACTTTAATTGCGTAGTGGACCCTCTCAAAGATCGAAAGAGCTAGAATGACAGAATAAGCAGGAAAACAACTGAAAATAGATTGCAAAATCTACTTTATAATCATAACCTAGCCTGCCACCTCATGGAATGGTCCAAACAAGGTACACAAATTATGGAAGCAGGCAGAGGAGAGCGAGGCAGGCATACCTATCACTGTACTGCCATGGCTACCACCAGGGGCTCTGGGAGGAGTGAAAAAATGCTCCCCTTACATAAACCCCATCCTACAAAAGTGGCACTGCATGAAAGGGAAAAACGGCCTTTGGTCATACCCATCAGCTCTACTCCCACTGACATACAACCCGGACTTCCCACCGGGACTCGACCCGAAAACATTCAAAACACTGGTACACGACCCACTGCCCAGACTCAGACATGTCTACTCAACAGAGGGCATCAAGACGCTACGTGACTTGAGAGGCGATGCAGACATTACCTTCCTGATGCGACTAAAACACAAACAGATTCAGAGTTACATCGCAACACTCCCACAGGGGGCGATACTATCACAGGCCCCCATGGTATTTGAAGATGCCTGCTTAGACCCAGATCCACTAGCCCACGGGGTCTCCTTCATATACACTCTACTTTTGACATTAACCCCGACCGAACAGCCAAGCTTCATGGGAAAATAGGAAACTGCTCTGGGTCGCATGTTTGACAAGATGGAATGGGAACAAATCTGTTACCTCACACACCATTGCTCCAGCTTTAGCAAGACACAAGAAACAGCATACAAATTACTAACCTTCTGGTATCGCACCCCCTCAACACTAAATACGATCACCCCGGATCACTCCCCACTATGATGTAAAGAGGAAAAGGGCACACTCCTACACATCTGGTAGGAATGTAGAAAGATCCTTCCATTCTGGAAGGGGATTCACACAATGCTGAAGCTCTTCACAGACGACCCACCCCCCTTTAGACCCGCAGAAATGCTACTCCAGCATACCAAGTTCCCTCGGACCCTCTACAAGAAATCTCTTACAATACGCATCCTGAACATAGGTAAATCAGTGATACCGCAACACTGGAAACAGCCGGTCACTCCATCACTGAGAACTTGGTTCTCTCAAATGGAGGAGCTAAGACCCTTTGAGGACCTCCACACCACTGCAACTGGCACCTCAACATATGGACACACTGGCTACTGACGACGACAAAATCAGACTTCCCTGACAAACTACGTAACTGATGACAGGGACAAACTACAGATCCCAACGCAAATTAGACACCGAACATCGACGAACCCCTGATATCCCAACACCCATCCCAACTCCCTACCCCCTCTTCACCTATAACACCCCCACCTATAGACCACGACCCTATCAGGATGGCAGGGACAAATCCGGAGATTCCCTCAGATGGGATAGCCCGGGAGACCTACATCGCAGGAACCCAATGCACTGACACAAGCTCAGCACCCATTGTAGAACACAGAGGGACGTGGCTGGGGCACCTTAGGCCCATCATTGACAGGGGCTGATGAACCCACCACAGATCCCACTACATAGCAAGGGCTAGACTGGATGAGGCCCACTGTAAGCCTATAGATCTCATATTGTTACTAATCAACAGACTCGGGCTATAACCCAGCCATAACCAGCTGAACATGAATTACAGAGCAACTGACAAAGTGCCTTTATCATACTTAAATCATTAATCACTACAGGACCTGCGTGTCCTCTGATATTTGGGGCCTGCGTGCCCACATTGTACTGTGCCTGCTAATGTCTATCACTCTTCCACCTCTCTGATACAAGATGGACCTGCGTGTCCTGTAACCACACTCTATACTTTTACCTCCTCGACCTGAATACGTTAAAACAATAAAAATCATATTTACAAAAAGATAAATAAATAATCATAACCTAAGAGACATTTTCATATACATTTCATCCCTCAGACCTAGATTATACATGCTATTCTAGAACATTCAACTCATACTTCAGAATCCACCTTATCCTGGGTAACGTGTAGATGCTAGATCTTGTTAAAATAATAGGGATACAGGATATAGCATGGTCAGACCACAGTCCAATTATGTTGTAATAAGGATAACATTGATACATTTCAAAAAGAGTGGCGTATAAAAGATTTATTTTTTTTACACAAAAAAAATTATATTGAAGAAATTAAGAATATAACAAATCTTTTCTTTTTAGAAAATAAAAACAAAGGTAAACCGCATATAACCTAAGCGTAGTTAGAGGCCACTTTATAAAAATGGCTGCTACTGCAAATAAAAAATGATTACCGCCTATCTTCAAACTGTATATAACATTAAATGAATATAAGAGGCAAAATAAAACAACCCCTTTCACACAAATAGCAAGGAAGATTGTAGAAATAGAAAATCAGATAAATATCCAGCTAATGAATAAAGCAACCAAGCAGTTAGAAGCATTACAATCCAAGTGGTATTTAAAAGGTAACACGCCAGAAACATTATATCTATATTTATCTATAATAAATTAAAAAAACAGAGAATCAAATAAGATTAACATCTAAAATAAAAGATAAAGAAACCTATTTAATGTCCCAAAAAAACAGCTAGAGTGTTTCAGAGATTTTATCAGAATCTATATAATCTAGCAAAAGAAATATATGGCAAGGAAAAAGAGATTGAGGAATTCTTCGAAAATGTATCCATGCCAAAAATCCTACCCGACTAATTAAAGCTGATAAACAAGCCTGTAACAGAAATAGGTCAGCAAATCCATTGATAGGCTTAACCCCTTAAGGACCAAACTTCTGGAATAAAAGGGAATCATGACGTGTCACACACGTCATGTATCCTTAAGGGGTTAAAATAAAGACTTCCCCAGGCCCAGATGGCCCAGACAAACTAATGAAAGACCAACTAAAAGGGGAACTTACCACCATTTTCAACTATATAATGAAAACAGGAAGCTGTCCTGGAGAGCTGTTGAGAGTGAATATAGTCCCAATCCCAAAAGCAGATAATGATTTAGAACTAATTGGCAACTATAGACCCATAGCATTAATCAATACAGATATTAAAATATTATCCTCTATCCTTGCTGATCGATTAAAAATAGTCATACCACAACTAATCAATATTGACCAAGTAAAATTCATACCAGGGAGGTCTTCAAGAAACAACCTTATAAAAATAATAAACGTATTAGAAGAAACAAAGAACAATGGAACCCCTCTAATGTTACTGTCAATAGACGCAGAGAAAGCGTTTGACAGGTTTGGATGTGGTTTCATGTTTGCCACCTTAAAACAATTTGGAATCACTGGACCAATATTATAAGCTATGTCTGCTCTCTACAGCTCTCCATCAGCTAACGTAACAGGATCAGGATTCACATCACAAAACTTCAGTGTTACAAACGGGACTAGACAATGGTGCCCTCCTTCCCCTCTACTGTACACAATGGTGTTAGAACCCTTTGCGATTCTAATAAGACAAAACAAAACAATTAAAGAATTCACGAACTCCTAAGGACAAAGTAAATTAAATATTTACACAGATGACTAACTTTAGAAGAACCTAAAACCTCAGTCCCAGAGCTTCTAAAGGAGATAAATAAATACTCCATTGTGTCAGGATATAAAATGAATATAGAGAAATCAATATTTATAGCTAAAAATCTGAATAAAAGGTTAATTACGGTAATTTTCTTGTACAAAACCATGGGCTCTCAGAAAACAAGGATAGATTAAAATCTCTAGGTATAACACTAACCTCAGATTTTAAAGACCTATTAGAAGCCACCTGTCTACCTTTACTAACCCAAACTAACAAAAACTTAAGGGACTGGAAAGGTATGCGATTTTCCTGATCGGGAAGGATCAATATCCTAAAAGCATATATTTTGCCAAAATTGCTGTACCTATGGAGAATGATCCCACTTAATTTCCCAGAATACTGGTTATCTTTACTACACTCAACTTTTTTTAAATTTGTATGGGGTGGCAAAAAAAGCAAGAGTTAATATGAAAGTTTTGGCTAGATCAAGGCAGGATGGTGGTTTGGGGTGCCTGGAAATATTACAATGCTATCAATATAGCAGACTTTTCCATATAATGCTTACACAGAATTTTGCTGCAACCCAAAAAAACATGGTACAAAATGGAAAAAGTTAAAACCAGGATAGGGAATTTAATGTCACTATTTTGAGTCCTAGACTTGAACAAAAAAATCCATCCAAGAGGCACAAACTAAATCTCAGATTCTCAAACAACATAGGTCTCAGAAACAGAATAATAGATGTGCTCCCTTTTTCTAGATTTCAGATATGCTAAACAACATAAAAATAGACACTTGAAAGACTGGGGGGATAAGGGAATTCAAAAATACACTGTGGAACATGAAATTAAAACCTTCAATCAAATTATGGAGGAATTCAGCATTCCTTCCAAGGACACTTCACTTTCTGCAAATTAAGGGCCTTTTAGCAGAATATCTCCTTCAAAACAAGGGGAAGAAAATTAATTTTTTTAAACATTTACACAAATAAAGAATTTTAAAAACCTAATGGCAAAATGAGCTAAAGCTATATATAAATTGAGACACTATAAACTGATAGAACTTATTATAAATGGGGAAAATTAACTACAAGTACAAATAGAAGAAGAAGAGTGGACAGTACAATCCTCGTCTTAGGATATATGGATAGTGGCTGTGTTAGGTGTCCAATTTCTCAGCAGCCGTGTATATAAGGAAAAAACAGAATAAAATCCAATGGTACAGTATGTACAGTGTATTTGGTATTATAATAAGAAGCAGGTATCCTACTTACGATTTCCAGAGCAATAACTTGCTCTTATGTTGAAAACTTGGGGTGGTATAATCCCCACCAAGGGACATGGATGATAATCAAGATTCCAGTAGCAACAGGAACAAGTAGAAAACCAAAAAAGGAGTTGGAAAAAAGCAGTAACTTTATTTTGTTTAAAGAATACAATCTAGGTATTTAAAAACAGGCTTCCAGTCCCTTACTTTACGCGTTTCACCTGGGTTTTGGCTTCTTCAGAAGTATAAGTCGTTTTACAATCATTGTACACTGTAATCCAACACACCAAAGGATGCAACGCTGTAAGAACAATTTTGAAAAGACATAAAAAGATGAAATTGGACAAATTGATTTTATAGTTGAGGGGATTAATGTAATCCTTAATAATAATTATTTTTGGTTTAAGCACTCTTTCTACAAACAAAGAAATGGCACAGTGATGGGGACCAGGTTCACACCCAGCTATGCCAATGACCAAGTGGGAAGAAAGGATGGTGTGGAGCGGGCATGGCTGGGTGGAGAACCTGGTTACCTACTTTCGCTATATAGATGACCTCCTATTTATATGGAAAGGTCCACTCCCTAAAGCAAGACATTTTATGGAGTTTTTAAATAATAAAAATGACGGTATAATTTTAAAAGCAGATTTTAGTCAGACTAATTTTACTTTTTTAGATTTGGATATTTATATTAAGGACAACAGAACACATATTAAAACTAATTTTAAAAAGGTCCACGTGAATAATTTTATTGAAACAGATAGTTGTCACCATAGAAGTTGGCTTGACAATATCCCTGAGAGTCAATTCCTTAGGTTGAAGAGAAATTGCTCCGATGGAAATGTGTTTGAAATCCAGGCTAACAAAATGAAAGGGAAATTCATTGAGAAAGTTATGATAAAGGAAAAATAGAAGAAACCATAGAAAAGATAACTAATATAGACAGAGAAAAGGCTAATTAAAAACTAGAAAAGCTACAATTTCTGGGGAAATTGTGTGAAGTGTTCTTGCCTCCACCAGTAGTCTTCAACTGGAGGGGGCGGAGTAACTGGGTGGAGTGGCTTGAGTAACTTGTGTGGTTGGAGTGGCTGGAGTAACTGTGGAAATGTTGGAGTGTGGTTCACTCACTCTACAGCAAGGGCAGAGAAGAGCTTTCAAATCCCTCGAACATTCCACCAACTGCCAACAGAAACTAATAGATTTCAAATAGGGCAGAGAAGGGCGGTTAAAAACAAACTGCTCTGTGACGAGACCAATCTCACCACTGTGCATTGGAGGAGCCTGGTTGCCTGCCTGCTACCTTTTGACTATGGACTGGCATTTAAATACTTTATTTTCCTTTGCAGAAAGGTCTATCCATGTATTTCTGCTCTGGCGTTCGGTAGATTCTCGGATTTACTGAATTAACTAATTTAACCCAGATAGCTATGCCATAGAGCCTATTCGTGTAATAAAAGACTTTGACTCCATGTCAATTGAACTGTATGTGTGTGGTCTGAGAGCCATTCAGTAATAATGTGCACTCAGACCTAAGCTATCTGGGGATATGTTGCATGTCTGTATTTTATGTAATAAATGTAGCCTTGTGTATTTTATTGTATTTTACTGTCTTTTTACTGCCATGTGCTTAATGGAGTTTTGCCTCTGTCCTTGGAGATAATTGGATTACTTCCCAATTATCTCCAGGATAGAAGACTCTGTGGAACTGGTTTTGGGCAGAAAAGCCATGCTTCCTTTGGTCACAAAGGACTTCGATCTATCTTTTGAACTAGTGGACCAATGTGCATGATTTTTACATATGTTCGTATTTAAAGTATGCAGATTCTGAACATGTAAGTTAAATGCTGATTCTGAAAATGTAAGTTTATGTGAATATGATGCATACTTTTAAAGTTATGAATAATGTGGAAAAACTGTATTTCTCTGTCTGTGATAACTACATTACCCATTGTGTAAGGTAATTGTATCACAGGCAGAGGGGAGGATTTTGTGTGGGAGAGTCTGAGTTTATTGTACGTGTTTATTGGTTGTTTTCCAAAACCCTGTGAGTGGTACTAATGTGTATATAAGAACAATAAACCCACTGCTCTGTCTGTTGCTGCTTGACCCTCAAAATGGATCCTTTTCTCGTTCTTGGGGGGATTTATTGTATGCTGTTCCAGTTTGACTGCTAGGAGTGTAAACCTATTCATATGTTTTTTCCTATTCGGCTGTTTACAGCATTCATATGCTTCTCCGGTTCGCTGTATTGGTCTCTACAGTAGCTGTGCCTGTGTCTCTGGAAGGGAAGATCTACTAAACGGCGGTTTAACCCTTTTATGCCTGGGGGTGCCGTTACATGCTCCAAATTGCTCACTTCACTGGCGGTTGCCATCTTCAAATGGTCGTATTTGAAAAACTATAAATCCTACAGCTTTATATTGTGAGAATCACAAGACCCAGAGCTACATTTTGATGCATAGTATGTCTCTGAAATAATAAAAATGAAGGCACAGTCACAGTTTAGATATTGCCCTTCAAATTTGAGGTGGCTAGAGTGGAGTTTCAATGAATGTCAATGGACGGCATGAGTTGCAAACAAATGGTCATATTGTGAAAACTATCAGGACTATCAGGACTATGGCTTAGCCATGGACATGTTTAGTGGCTGCAGGGATAGCTGAACGTTTTTATATAAGATTTGTGTAAGTGGGCTTGAAAATGAGGGAGTGGTAGCAGTTTAGAAATCATGTCCTGGTTTTTCAGCTTTTGTCAGCTCCCACTCTAGTTTTTAAAATTTCGTCATTAATGGGACCAATTTAGCCACAAAAATGATGATATTCCATGAACCATTCAGCAAAACGTTCCACAAAGTAATAGCACACCAAGAACAATCTGCATATTTTGGTATATTACTGTCTATGTAGTGTAAAAACTGTGGGAGGAGTTAGGGTGGTAAATTTTGCTATAATAAAAATAATAATATATATGTGAGATAATATTAAGTGGTCTTGCTATGCAAGAACACTTAATAAAGACTCTAAAAGCACAAGCAAAAACAGGAATGAATTTGTGTTACCCATAATTCTAGATTATAAGAATAAAAAAACAGACAGATCAAAAAAATAGTTAAAAGTAACGGGCATTTACTAAAGGAAGACACAATGCTAGGAAAAATTATCTCAGATCAAGCAAAAATAATATTTAGGGGGACTCTGAATTTGAAAATGCAACTTACAAAGAATTTTACAAAACAAAAAAATTCAACTGCACTTAATAATTTTTGTAATAAAAAAGGATTTTAGATGTAACTACTGTGTAGCTTGTAGAAAGACAAAAAAGATAGACAGACATACACTAAACTTCAAATTAAATAATACGAATAAAAGTTGTGAAATTAAAAATACAATCACGTGTATGAATGTAAGGACATGAAGGGGGGCTGCCCTGCGACACCACTGTCTCTTTAAATGTGGGAATCAACTTAGCAGAGAAATAATGCAAGGACATGATGAATGGAGCAATCAAGAAAATATGTATTAAAGAAAACAAGAAATCAATATAAATACAAATAGAGCAGGCAGAGTACACGTGATATTCCTTAGGCAAAAGTAAAGGCCTTAGGCAGGATTGTGCAGCCACCACAGAATATAAGTGGGGCACGGATCCTAAGCCACCAAGCACTAAATAAAAAATACCAAGGAGCAAAGCACAAAGCAGATCACACGTAAATAAGACAGCAAGGTCAGAATCACTGGAAATGAAGTATAGGCAGGAACACTGCAAGCGAACACTGGAACGGAAGGCACAGGACACAGGACCAGGCAGAGACGAGAACGCAGGACCATAAGGACATCGGAACAGGAACACAGGATCAGGATACAAGACACAGGAGCAAGGAGTCAGAATCACGGGAACCAGGAAACAGCAGCTACAGGATAAAGGATGAAGGATAATGATCTGACAGGGAGTGAGGGGAGAAACCAGAATATATAGGTGCTAAACAAGTGCTTAATGAAAAAAAATGAGAAACAGTGCCAAACAGAAACAGTGGTGAGTGTGAGTACTGCACGAGGGCATATTAACTAAGGAGTGGCGTGACAGTACCCCCCCCCCCCTTAAGGAGCGACTCCTGGCACTCCAAACCTCCAAGACCCCCTACAAGTGACAGAAGAGAACCCGGATCACTCAACCAAGTGAGGAAAACAAGGAGGAGGCTTAGGAGGAATGACAAATGGAAAGTCCCAAGGAAGAAACCAACGAGGCAGGGTAGGAGCATAGAAAAATGAGGACCATAGAGAATCATGATACACCAGGAGGGTAGACACATAAACAGAAATCAAGGATACATACAATAAGGAACTCTCATTACCAGTGATTGACAAACGTGTCATCCTACTAGACCTAGGGCTATCGCTAGAAACAGGCGCATCACTCAGAGGTCCTGGGTCTGACTTGGATTCTGGCTTGCTAGTTCCTCGGAATAAAGGCCGCGGTGCAACTCTTGTAGTAGGTGCCACTGGAATCAATTGAGAAGAATCCCCTAGATTAATGAGTACAGGATCAGGAGCACTCTGCGAACCCTCCTCCTCAGACCGCAGAAATGCATCAAGGGACGGCACCTCCAATCTCTCGAAGCATGAGGCCAGCCGAATGAGGGACGACTCTCTCTCAAACTGATATAATTCTGTAACAGATAGAGATACCTGGTCACTTAGATCATTCTCTTCGTTAATGTGCTCAGCTTGAGGTAGTTCATTAAGTGGCATAGAAAAACACTGAACTGAAGACACCTCTTCCTTTAATACTTGCTGAAGGTTAAGCTGCTGATTAGAAGAGTCTTCAATGTTTTGTTCAGGTACAAGTGTGGTAGTTTGTGTTTCCTCTTGCAGCAGGGAAATTGTCCTACCAGGGCTTGTAATTTGAAGAATGGGGTTAGACTTGCCTATAACTGTAGATTCTTCTTCAGACTGTGGGTTCTGAACAAGCCCTGTCTCATTCAGATCCCTTTCTTGGGCTTGATCCATTTCGAGTTTGTCACGCTGCACCAAGTCTGACTCTTTGAATTCCACTTGAGGATGACAGTCTTCTTTACTTGGTGTCAACTCATTTTTTACAGTTGCGGTTGTAAGAGAGGTGCCAATCCTCGAACCCCCAGAGGCAGAAGGGTTAGCATTAGAATCATCCAACCTCTCCACATCAAAGTCGTGAGCTGCCTTTGGGACGATAACTTCCTCTTCCACTGATTGCTCTAAAGCTTCCACCTTAAGTTTCTCAGCCTTCTCAGACAGTGTTTTGGAAGAAGTATGTCGTCTACCATGTTTCCTATGTGGTGGCCTTTTGACAGGAGGATCATCATTAGCTTCCAACTTCAGTGGCCCAACCTTGTCGTCAATTACATCGCCCGAAGCAACTTTTATAGGTGACTCTCCCAGTTTCGAGTCTCCAGTATTAGATGACTCAGGAAGAGGTGTAGAAATTGGAACTTCGAATTCTATAGATTCAGTATTGTCCCTTGGAGTATGAACTGCATTGTCCTTTGCGGGACTGATATCCAGATCAGATTGAGTTACCTGGTCAAGGTTACTGGTGGTCTCCACAATTGTCACTGTGATGGAGGAATTAGTTTCTCTGGTTGAGGCCCTGTAATTTGAATGGGTACACTTTAAATCCTTTAACAAGGATCTATTGGAGGGCAAGTCTGGTGCAGAGTGACTGACCCGTGCGTGCTACAGCTGAAACTCCACTATCGCCTGCTGCTGCTCGCACAGTCTCTCCAGCATGTGCAAGGTGGAATTCCATCTTGTGGTCACGTCGTATATGTGGCGGTGAGCGGGAAGGCCGAAGTTATGCTGCAGCGCAGACAGATGAGCAGCAGCAGGGTGAGAACGCTGAAAGCGCGCACAGCCGCTACAGTGAAACTCATTAAATCGGTTAAATCGGTTAAGAGCAATATCCGTCACTCCAGCCACCCCTAATTGTAATTAACTAGTCAAGTCCTCGGTAAATTGGTTGTCTATGGATCAGATATAAGTGCCATGCTGCAGTTGCAGAGATATAAAATCTTAAGTGCCAGGTAACAAACTTAAGATAATTAGGTGGAAACAGCAAAGCCCCTATTCCCTAATGCACGTTTCACTAAATCAGCTCATCAGAGGGGAACTGGATCACCGATCTTGCAGGTTTATAAAGAGAGAAGCTTAAGTTTGATTGGTGCATTTGAATTTCAATGCGCCAATGGTCTTTGTGAAACCTCGAAAAAGATATTGATAATATGGTTCAGCCTGAACGGGAGGGGTAGAACTTAAATTATGATAATTAACCTTATAGTAGAAGACCGTAATGAATGATCAGATCTAAGATTTTGTCAAATATATCGCAACTAGAGTTGAGCGGACACATGGATGTTTGGGTTTGCCAAGTTAGGCCAAACTTCGTCAAAAAGTTTGAGTTTGGGCTCGAACTTGACCCCAAACCCGAACCCCATTGAAGTCAATGGGGACCCAAACGTTTGCCCACTAAAATGCCTCTAAAAAAGTCCTGGAACGGGCTAGAGAGCTGCAAAAGGAAGTAAAATGGGGGTAGGAGTAGCACAAGTGCCTTGCAAACAAATGTGGATAGGAAAATCACTTAAAATAACATAAAATACATACAAATAAAAAATACAGCTGAGCCATAAAATAACACTAGATGGAATCTTTGATTTTAGCTTTGGAAGAACATAAATCCAAATCTAAAGCATGGCTGTCAGGAGGATCACAAGAATTATCCATTTGAGAGAGGGTTGGAGTGCAGGGTATTGTCTTTCATTGTTCAAACTGAGCTCAACTCCTGATGCATGGAGAAAAGGCCTTCACAAGCCTCTGCTATTGTGTACATAGTTTATACTAAGTGACCCATAGGTTGAGGAGGCAGTGACCGTGGCGGTGTAGGTGGAAGCGGCGGTTGAGGAGGTAGCCAACACTGTTTTTAATTTTTTTTATTTTTTTTGGGGGGTAGCACCCAAAATATTGTGACATATAAAAAAAGAAAACAAAGAATAAGTGTACTTGAGTATAACAATGGCTGGGTGAGGCCGGTATAAAGGTCTATTCTGCACAAGGTACAGACAAGTCTGGTGGGATCCATGCCTGGTTCATTTTAATAAACGTGAGCTTGTCCACGTTGGCTGTGTACAGGCGGCTGCGCTTGTCTGTGATAACGCCCCCTGCTGTGCTAAAGACACGTTCAGATAATACACTGGCTGCAGGGCAGGCCAGCACCTCCAAGGCATAAAGGGCAAGCTCAGGCCATGTGCCCAGTTTGGAGACCCAGAAGTTGAGTGGGGCAGACCCATCAGTCAGTACGTGTAAACGTGTGCACACGTACTGTTCCACCATGTTGCTGAAATGCTGCCTCCTGCTAAGACGTTCCATATCAGCCGGTGGTGCTGGTTGCTGTGGCGTGCTGACAAAGCTTTTCCACATTTCGGCCATGCTAACCCTGCCTTGTGAGGTGCTGGTGGTGCCCCAGCTGCGTTGGCGACCTCTTCCTCCTCCTTTGCCTTGTGCTTCCACTGAGCCCCCTGTTGCGAATGCCCTCAGCAGCTCGTCTACCAGCATGCGCTTGTAGTCGCACATCTTCCGATCACGCTCCAGTGAGGGAATTAAGGACGGCACATTGTCCTTGTAACGGGGATCCAGCAGGGTGGCCACCCAGTAATCAGCACAAGTTAGAATGTGGCCAACTCTGCAGTCGTTGCGCAGGCACTGCAGCATGTAGTCGCTCATGTGTGCCAGGCTGCCCAGAGGCAAGGACATGCTGTTCTCTGTGAGAGGTGTATTGTCTGTGTCCTCCGTATCCCCCCAGCCATGCTCCAGTGATGCCCACGAGCTGCGTTGGGTGCCACCCGGCTGTGAACATGGTTCCTCCTCATCCTCCTCCTCATCCTCCAGAACTGTGCCCTGACTGGATAATTGTGTACCTGGCCTATGCTGGTGCAGGAACCCACCCTCCGATCCACTTGTGAATGACAGGCCTGATAACCGTAGAAATGACCCCTCTCCTCTTCCTCCTGTGCCACATCCTCTTCCATCATCGCCTGAACCATTTTTTCAAGGAGACATAGAAGCGGGATAGTAAGGCTGAAAACTGCGTCATCGGCACTGGCCATGTTGGTGTAGTACTCGAAACAGTGCAACATGCCTCACAGGTCTCGCATGGAGGCCCACTCATTGGTGGTGAAGTAATGCTGTTCCGCAGAGCGACTGACCCGTGCGTGCTGCAGCTGAAACTCCACTATCACCTGCTGCTGCTCGCACAGTCTCTCCAGCATGTGCAAGGTGGAGTTCCACCTTGTGGGCATGTCGCATATGAGGCTGTGAGCGGGAAGGCCGAAGTTACGCTGCAGCGCAGACAGGCAAGCAGCAGGGTGAGAATGATGAAAGCACGCACAGACGGCCCGCACTTTCTGCAGCAGCTCTGATATATCTAGGTAGTTTTTAAGGAATTTCTGCACCGCCCTGGCTGTGCTGAAGTTGGTGGTGAAAGTGTTACGCTGCCCGGATGAGGAGGTGGTAGAGGAGGAGGAAGCAACAAGAGGCAAAGAGAACTGCCCTGCAATACTCGGTGGCGGAAGGACATGCGCAAAACTGCTATGCGCCTCAGGCCCAGCCACCACTACATCTCACCTGTTCTCCTCTATATCTACTGTCTCCTCTCTTCCTACTTTTGATGCATTCGTTGGAGTTTTCTATTTTAGCACAGACATGTGCATGATTAATCCTACACTGGAATCACTCAAAAACTGTACATGCCCTTATTACAGGGTATTGTGTTGTTTAATCCTTACTTATCTTAACTTAGGACTTACTGTCGCTACTTCCCCTAGCCTGGCCACTTAACACCCAGGCTAGTTTCATTTTGTTATCTATTCAAGTAGTGATATTTATTTACATGGTATAGGTTTTACTTCCTTAATACATATCACTCCATTCACGTTTTTTGTACACAAGCACATTTAGATTTTAGATTCTATTATGTATTTCTTAGCTGCTTTGTATAGGATGAACCTTGTGTGTTGTAGATTTTTTTTTGGTTTAAAAAGTTTTGTCATTTAATTCCATTAAAGATTATTTTATTACCATCATAAGATGGCAGTCAAGATCTATACATATTTAACCCAATAGCTATAGGATTTCATTCCATTTAAGCTACTTAATACATTTGAATAATGTATTCTTAATATATAAAAAAAATCTAGTGTATACCAGCGCGTATGTGTAAATTCCCAATGATTTCATAATCCCCAAAAAAATTTACAGCAGTTTCACACTTGTGTGCATTCTGAAAATCATGTTCTGCCACGTTTCATCTGATAATGAATGTGACGGATCGCCTGGCATCCCAACTGAGTGCCTCCACCAATCGCTGCTTCCTGGTCACCTGGAGTACCATAAGCACCGCATCGGACACCATATGCACCGTAGCCCCTTAGCTACCGCAGCTTGACTGGGGTCTCGCCGTCCCTTTCCACCATGGACTAACCTTGGATCCAGCTCCCGGTGTGAAGGCCTCTCCTACAAGAGAGTAGAGCTGTGAAGCTCTTACAAGAGCTAGTGGTTATAGCAATCCAAAGAACAATCACAGGAGCAGGGATTATAGCTGGTTAAGCTGGTATAGCTGTTCCCTACAATCACGAGATGAGGCTGCGTGTTAAGGGTGAAGAGAACTGATTTTAATGGTGCCACACTTGGCCTTTTATGACAACCCCATGCAAGGGGCACTCCCACATGCAGCTTGTGTGGAACTAGGGTACGAAGTCAGAGACCAATAATAACATTGTTACATTGCATGACACTCCCACACATAGCATACAATCCCTCCCCTCTGCCTGGGAGATAATTTAGTCAGACACTGTATTAACTAAGTTACATACCCTGATAGCCCTGATCTGGTTGACCAACATATTCAAAAATCACCCAGATCAGCTCAGGGGTTCAGGAATTCTATGGAAGTCACATTTTGACCAATCGCATGCATGGCCCCATGCCCAAAACAGTTCCAGAGAATCAGGCTGTGCGGTCGGTCTATTTCGAGGATACATGAAACAGTTCAAATACAGAATGTATAGCTTCAGTGGAAGTCTCAGTTTATGTCTCTCGTTCGGGAGTTTATTTTTACCAAACGCTGTTCGACTCCTGTTCGAATAGCCGAACATCCGTGGAAGGTAAGAAGTGAGCGAAGTTGGTACCGTTGAGTGTCCAATTTGAGTTCCATGTACTCGACAACCAAACACCGCTCATTGTGCTCGCGGCTTAAGATGACCGTCACCACATGTTCGAATGCTGCTTCGAACCGCTTCGGGAGTTTGAAGTGCTGCTTCGAATCACTTCAGGAGTTCAAAGTGTTACTGTTACAAGTCCAAATGGTACACACAGTGGTTTCAACCAAGGTTTATCACAGGGGCCATAGTCACAGGGTAGGAGGCTGGCAAACAGGCCTCTCCAAGAACCAGTGGCGAGGTTACTTTCGCCACAATGAACACATACATAGGGATGTGGAAAGAGCGCAGGTAACTTTTTTCTTTGGTTTTTACTATATGTATTTGGGCTGGTGTGTACTGGTCGTTGCTGCAGCCCAGGAGTGATGGGAGTTTGAGCGCAGGACTTGTTTCTTTGTATTTGTATTCACTTTTGTATCACACAGCCAGGTTGTAATGCTGCTGCCCATCCCATCTGTTCCCTATTAAGGGTTAATAAGCATGCAGGGATGTATATAGAAAATACCCCTTTCTGTCTCATTAGAGATATTTTTGCCAAAAGCTCAAAGAAGCAAGGTGAATGGTTAGAGTTAGGACCCACCTAGGAGGTCTGGCTTAAGGTGGCAGGTGGGCATATCCACTCATGGCCATTGGAGGTAACTAAAAACCTCAATGTGTTTAATAATACATAGTGTGGGGATATTTATGGGATGATAATAGTAAACAGTTGAGAA
Source organism: Pelobates fuscus (assembly GCF_036172605.1). NCBI lineage: Eukaryota > Metazoa > Chordata > Amphibia > Anura > Pelobatidae > Pelobates > Pelobates fuscus. The sequence goes on along the minus strand of NC_086322.1, from coordinate 42,390,131 downwards.
CTGCCAACTATTTCAATTCTCTAGATCTAGAAGATCGTTATCATGTAAGTGAAATGTATTCCATATAAATAAAATCACAATTTGTTATAAAAATAGATACAATTTATTGTGACAAATTAAATAATAATAATATGTAACATGCGTGATAATAATCAATGAATATTTAGTATAACATGGTATGCAATACAATGGCAATATTATTCCAATGGTTAACACATCAAAATCTACAGCACCAATTGTCAAGACAAAATTTATGACTGTACTTCAGAGACAAAGAAAAACTTTCTTTCACAGAGCACAGAATTTCTCAGAATGCAGCGAAAGGCCATAAAACTTTAGCTAGCAGTTAACTGAATAACTGAGTACCCCTTTCAATGCTGGCTAGATCCTCCTAAGATCTATTCTCATGTAATTTTAAATAACATAACATTTAAACCAGCTCATTAGTCATTTCCTGGAACCATCCAATAAGAGTAATCTACCATATTCTATAAGCTTAATTTTAACTTGCCTAAAAAGATATCTTATCTTATATTAGAGCAAATCAATACACCTGGATCAATACAACGGTATGCTAACATGTGATAAATCACATAATATATATATAAATATTCTTAATTCCACCTGCAGAATGGAATGTTTATAACTATATATTCTTTAGTTAACTAAGATTTCTAAAAATCGAAATCTGACCGTGATTTATCCAGTCATATATCATGCTATTAGAATTTTTTAAATTAAATTATATTAATTAAATGAAACCAGCATATTTACCAGTTAAAGAGATGTTCTCATCAGATGTTCTCAGGTAGTTAAGTGTCAAGGAATGTTTCTTTCTCGTTCTGACTCACTTGCTTCTTACTTCTTGTCTTTCTTCTCCCCTTGCTTACTTCGTTGCTTCTCCTTACTCTACCTAGCCTGTGATCCTGATTTTTTTATAATTTGTACTTTATTGAAATTTTAATTTTCAAGTAGGGAAGGGATACAGAAAGGAAGAGGGGGGGGGGGATATACATCCATAGTATAATCTAGTACAGTACAAATACCACGTGAAATTGTGTCATTATACAAGTATACCAGTTTGTGGTTTTAGATTCATTAGAATACCAGGGTTCGTTAGAATTACCAGGGTCATTAGAGACCTAAGGGTTTTAGGAACTTAGGAATTCTCCTCCATGTCTGGGTATAGTGCTCGTAGTCTAGCCGCCCACCCCGTTTGTATATAATAAGAGATAGATGGGTGTAGGTCTGCATTGTGTACAGAGAAGTGACATGTCTAAGGGGCCCCCATTCCTTTCGGAATGGGTTTTTCCACCTAGGTTTGTAGCCGGCAATATTTTAGTCTAGTGACCGTCATTCGTGATGGTATTGCATCCCCTTATCAGGTGCTGTAAGATTGTACCAATGCTTCTAAGAGCAGTACATGTTGACGTCCCGTATATTCACAACATATCAGGTCATAGCGAGTGAGATTTCCGCGTATTGTGATCCTGATTTTTAAAGGGCCAGACTTTCTGTTCGTCATTACTTGATAAGCCAATAGGAAATTGAAGGTGTGTTTACCCTGCATATAGCAATTTAGGTATTTGGTCCATAGAGGGCAGTATCGCCTAACTAAACTTTCCTATCCAGGAAACAGTTAACTTTTCCTGATGACGATTTTGACGTCATTTGGCTTATCTGAAATGGCCATTATAATTTAAGTTTACGTGTCAGTTCAAAGCATTTACCTCAGTCTTTGTGTCTGCAATTTCTGTCGTGATTTCTAAAACTGACAGTTTAAACTTAATTTCAACTTTTGCTTACAATGGGAATCTTGTAAAATTTAGAAAGTAAAATTAAATTACTGAGTCTTATCTGGTCACTGGCTTTCTTGTGTGAAGCTAACATTAAGAAGAGTATTCCATCCCTCTTCTCTGTTAGACTCATTGTATCACTTGGTTTATTTATAGAAAGCATTCCTTAGTTCAGGCTAGTGTTTAGTTACAAAGAGGATAGAAATTTGTGTATTTGTTAGCTTGAAATCCAAAATGGAGTCTGCTCTGTTCTGAGTGATTCAGGCAATATACACTTTTAATTTCTATCATAGCACAAAATGTCTGCCGATATAAATATCCTGACAATAGGGATGTGAAAAGAGCGCAGGTAACTTTTTTTCTTTCGTTTTTACTATATGTATTTGGGCTGGTGTGTCATTATTAAGCCATCATCATTGCGTTCTTCATTTCACCCTCACAATCTTAGAGTAGGCACTTGAGAAAGTACATACATCTAAAAGAGAAATGTGCCATTATCCTTTGACTTTTTCAAAAATCATACTATATTTCCACCTTCAGAATAAGTGATCATTTCAATATTTGTTTACAAAAAGCAGCAATTATTCATTGTTAATGCTAAAAGCCAGTAATGGCATGGTTAGAAAATATTGACGTTTGTCTGGTTCACTACTCCCTGCTTGCTTGCATTCATACCGTCCATCACTAAGCACTTACCTTGGTGACATATGCCTGTTCTCGTCATCAGCATGTTCTGAGGAGACAGAGGCTCAAGTGTGCAGTGGCTGACATTGGAAAGCATGCCATAAAAATGGGTGGCTGCCCCTGAGAAAAACATAGGTGGCATTTGTGGTAAGTATAAGGCCCACATGAGAACACACCTCGCTGGAGCCCTCGCAAGTCAGGTGCCGTGACAAATGGTCAGTATATGTGTGTGATTGCAGAGGTCTATAGGTATAAAATGGTATGTTTATATGATTGCAGAGGTCTGTTTATGTATTGTGTCTATGAGTATGTATGTGTGAATGAAATGTGAATGATTTGTGTATACACCCTCTCTATCTTATTATATATATTTTAATATATTTGGATATGCTTTTTGAATTATTTAATATTTTTCAATGACATTTTTTATTATTTTGGTATATATATATATATATATATATATATATATATATATATATATAACATTAGAAATGTTTTGATATTTTAATAATTTGAAAAAACAATCAAGTGTTACCCTCAGACTTGCCCCTGAGCCTGCCCATAATAAGACTGCTCATGGGGGCCTGCCACCCATTCCACCACCACCATCTTGTAGGCACTTGGAGCTAGGGTGGAAGGCAACCTCAATGCGATATTTTCATCTGAAGTCTGTGAGTTCCATATAAAGTGGGGGGGCACTGCAAACTTCCTCCAACAGTGTTGCACTATTTGTTATTTTTCCTTTTTAGATATCAGCTGTATGCCATTTTCTGTATATTTTTATACCTGGAGCTAGAGTAGCAAATATAGTGTGTAAGGGATGCAATGTCTATGTTTAGGGAATGTAGTGTATGTGTATAGGGAATCAAGTGTCTGTAGGGGATGTAGTGTGTGTATGTATAGTGGATGCAGTGTGTGTGTATATAGAGTTTAAATATGTGTGTGTTTATAGAGGATGTATTGTGTGTGTATATAGGGAGGATGTGTCAGTATAATAGATGCACTCTGTGTGTGTGTATGTATAGTGGATGCAATGTGTGTAAATAATGCAGTGTGTTTATAGAGGATGTAGTGTGTTTGTGTTTGTGCGTATAAGGTAGGAAGTGTGAATAATGTATTCCTTGTGTTTATGTGTGTGTGTTTATAATGAATGTAGTGGGTGTGTTTGCGTGTTCGCATAAACTCATAAGATATGTGTGGACAGGCGGTTTGTTTTCCAAACTTGTCATAGGCTAGCAGACTACAGAGTCTTGCTATGCCCTGGCAAATCTTATCCAGAGCAGTTCATCATTACTGCTAGTAATATTTGGAGTGGTTTTTATTGATGTGGTTCTCTTCAGGACATAGCAAAATAGTTGGATCTATGTTCATTATGAGTTACTACATCCAATAATACAATTTTCCATTATGGTACACAAGCTGGGATATCTTATTGGAGCCTCACAAAAGATAAAAAAAAATTAAAAATCATTAAGAATGTAGAGTAAACAATGGGTCGCAAGAGAATACTGAGAACGGGCAGCAGCTGAAATAGCCTGCCCTTCGGTCGGTCCCCGCTCAGTTGCTTACGGCGCCTAGAGAGATATCAGCTATGCCTCACTGATGATGCCTAACAAGGCTGAAACGATCGTCTGGGGTTGCTGTGTCTCTCGTGCAGAGAGAACTTGCTGGCATTTCAGATCTGGACTGCCCGTATGGGTGGGACCAGCCTGATATGCTTCAGATATGTTCTCTCTGTAATGGCACAAGATGAGCTAAAACCAGCTTGAGTTCTGAGCGGGGACCCACCAAAGGGCAGGCTATTTCAGCTGCTGTCTGTTCTCAGAATACTCTTGCGACCCATTTTTTTCTCTCCATAAGTTTAAAGGGTAATCCAGACGTGGACCCCTTGCTCACGGTCCCTAGAGAGATATCAGCTATGCCTCACTGATGATGCCTAACAAGGCTGAAACGATCGTCTGGGGTTGCTGTGTCTCTCGTGCAGAGAGAACTTGCTGGCATTTCGGATCTGGACTGCCCGTATGGGTGGGACCAGTCTGATATGCTTCAGATATGTTCTCTCTGTAATGGCACAAGATGAGCTAAAACCAGCTTGAGTTCTGAGCGGGGACCCACCGAAGGGCAGGCTATTTCAACTGCTGTCCGTTCTCAGAATACTCTTGCGTACCATTTTTTCTCTCATTAAGAATGTATTTTAGCACATGAGAGTATTCTTTACCCACTATGTTTACCTTATATTCTTAGCAAAACAATGAACTGCATCATCATCCTGAATTAAAACATCCAACAGTAAACATTTTCATTATACAAATGAATACTAAACATGATAAGCCCTTGGCAGAGGTTTGTTGATAGATCGTGCTTATTTCTCATCAATGTTTTGATATAAAGTTTAGATTAAGTGATTTAGTCTGCTTCATTCCAGAACCATTAAACACCCCAAGAGACAATACCCAGATGGATCCCAGTTCTCTAAAATATTATCATGTTCATGATCTTGAAACAGAACCATTTCTTAATAAATATTTTTCTCAGGAAATTGAAAAAGGACTTCTAACTGATGGTCTCATAAATACTATGACATATCTCCATAAGGAATTTGCAAAAGGTATGTTTTTATTTCTAATTATTAAAAACTGTTTATATCATTTTGATTTTGCCAAATTTTTTGGAAAAAGTTATAGAGTATAAAATTGCATAAAACATATATAAGTAACCAAAACATTTACTCTATTGTGTTTTCCAAATGAATGTGTGTTCCTACAGATATGTAAAACATATCAATACATAATCACAGATGTAATTCAAATAGATAACATTTTCTTTCTTTGTCAGGTAATATTAAAGGAGATGTGCTGATTGACTTTAGTCCAGGTCCCGTTATTTTTTCCTTACTCCCAGTTTGCAAGTACTTCAAAGATATTATTATATTAGAATTTAATGATCGCTCAATCAAAGAAATGGAGAAATGGATAAATGGAGATACTGCATTTGACTGGTCTCATGCTTCACAACTTTTAAAGGACCTGGAAGGAAACTGGTATAGAATTCACTCTATATTTATATGAATTTCATAGACTTAGATATTTGGGTAATGCTTAACCCCCATGTGTTCTTTAATACAGAACTGTTCTAAAGATCACATTTCTCATAGTGTCTCAGATACAATCTCACACTTTTGATTATTATATGTTGTTAAATCAGATGATTTTGCTTCATGGTCATTGCTAGATCACACGTTAGACTTTCCCAGCCTAGTGTTCAAAGTAGACATTGATGACCACCCACGATCTGCATATGGACGATGCAAACTCTGCAATTTAAACAGATTATGTACAATTAGTGTAGGGCACACTAGGGGAACCAGAATTACAATAAGTGCCCAATGTATGAAAGAGGAGACCCTTGAGAGAATAAAGGGGGAGCGCCTGGTCTATGTTTGAATATTCAAGTTGTCCCAATGTACTATGAAGTAATATCTTGTTAGTTGTAGTTTAGTGTGAGTAAATATCACACTTTCTGCATATAGCAACCTTTTTCTATGGAAGGGCCAAAAGCAGTACTAAAACTAAAACTACACAACTGAGCGGGCACTTAAACCAATATGATGTTTGCATCTATTTTGTCTATCACTGGTTTTACTTAGTTGATCCATGTAGATATTGTATACAATATAATAATTTGTATATGGATTTAATGTGGTTATTGTGGTTAATATGGTTACGGACAAAAACAAAATATCATTGAACAAATTTTATACAAAGCTTGTGTTCTAGAATGGAATAGAGCAGGGGTGCCCCAAAGGTGTTTTAAAAGTACAACTACCATGATACTTTGTCATTCTAAAGCATTCTAAAAACATGCACTGCATTGTGGTAGTTTTAGTTCTACATCTGGGGATCTATCTTTAGGGCACCCCTGGTGTAGAATGAACACACATTAATAATGGCCCACAAAAAGGAATCTTAAAATTGTACGTGTTTTATAATTGCAACACATTCCAAGTGTCTCTGATATAAGGTGTTAGGGAGCAACGCATTTCTGAATGTGATAATCAACTAGTCGATAATGTGGGAAAATACAAGTTTCTACTGTGGAAATAATAAGGGATTTGGTAGAAACATGGAGTATTACCAGAGGCTAATAAAACCATTTTTCATTAGTGGTAATAGTACCCTTACTGTATGATTCATGAATAATTTGTATTAATGTATTTTTAAAAGCTATTGATGTGTCATAAGTAAGTTTTTATAATATTTGTAATTTCCAATAATATTATACGCCCCCTGTAAATAATCATTATAATTATCCCGTTACTGTTATCAACTTTTTTAACTGATAAACATAAAGAGATAATCACATTGTTATGTTATGAATTGTTATGTTTTTTGAGAGGTCTGCCTATTTTGTATTATTTAATTGTAGATTATACTAGCTTTAGTGTAACTATAATCTTAATTTTATTAATGACAGGAGGCGAATATTTGCTTAAGTCTCTCTTTACTAGAACTCCACAGCAGCACATTAACAGAGAGATAAACACCAAAGACAAAAACATAAGGCATCTATATAAGGCTCCTCCTAAACCACCATTTCCTCTTTCACGCTGCGACAAAGTAACGTACACAATAATAACAAAAACTAACTAAAGAAAATATTTCAACATAACAATGAATGCCATCAGGAAAAACTTCGGATAATGGATGAACTTGAACTTCATCCTGCCAAACAGCCGATCCTATGAACCGAAGTCGAACCATAAAACTGAAACGAAATAAACAGAATTGAAAACACTGATTAGTGAACGAAATGTACTGATAAAACATAAATCCCACGATCCAGTACTGACAGAATAAAGACATGAAATTCATCACTAATGACCGTCAATACAATATAACATGTACTTCCCACAACATCACCCCAGACTACCAAACCTAGCCCAGATAATCAGACAAATCGACAGAAAAACAATCAATGCAATCCATCCAAAACAAGGGGGGGAGAAACCAAACTGGGTGGGAAATATTCGCCTCCTGTCATTAATAAAATTAAGATTATAGTTACACTAAAGCTAGTATAATCTACAATTTTATAGCATGACAGGAGGCTTCATATTTGCTGTTTTAACGCTCCGACAGCAAAGCAAAAGAAACATAGTCCGACGGTCCAAAACAAACTGGCGCAAGAAAACTCCTCACGGGACCGGACCGCCACACACAAAAACGCCCCGAGACGAAACACCCATCAAGGAAAAACTCGGAGGCAGTAGCGGCGCTAACCGAATGCACTCTAAGAGTCGCATTCCCCCCGCCAGTGTCAATAACCACGTCATCCATCGAGATTGGATAGGGGTGAAGAATCGGACATCAGAAAGACGCCTGAACGAAAACAGACACAACAAGAGGGCAAAACCAGTAGAAAGCTGGCGAAGGGAAAAACAAGGAACTCCGGCCGGATCTCGAAGAAAACGCTAAAAACCATACTTACCTCCCAGAGGGAAGAGTATTTAGGTGTTGGAGGACGTGCCAGCCTCATCCCACGTAGGAATCTGCAGACCAGCGGGTCCTGACCGAAGGGAAAACACCCCCAAACGGAACACGCGCCGACTAAATAAATGACTAATCACAAGAACCAGACGGCACAACCGTCCCAAATCATCGAGGAGGGACAAGACACTCAGCAAGTTGGTCACGGGCCGGAAAAAATGGGTTCAGCATCCTGTCCTAAGCACCAACGAAACTATGAAACCCATGCTGAGAGGTAAACATCTCCTCGGGAACTCAGGGATCCCAGAGAAGGTCCCTGGCCGATAGTGACGACGCCGTGACATACCAGGCACTTGGAAAGAGTCCAAGAGGATTATTCGAGACGGCGGTAAGAGTAGAGGATCCCGACAGGAAAAACACAGAAGCTCCGTGAACCCGATCGATCTCGCCATAGCGGAGCCAACAACACTAAGGGCACACGTCGACCACAGACTAGAAGTAACGCCCGGGAGATAAAGGCGAATGGAGGAAACACCTATGCTTCCTGAGAAAACAACCGCACCTGTCGAAACGCGACCACCACCGCACACCTAGGATCCGGGAGCCAACCAAAGCACGTCCGAATCCGATGGTCCTTCCGGCGGCGAATAGACCCACCATGAACAAACCCTAGCGACGCACGAGTACGATGAAGATGGGTCGAAAGAGTTCCCAGTCGCTGGAATCCTTCCAAAGCCAGGAGAACGAATCCGCCGTCAGGCTCGATTCACACAGTAGATACTTCGTCTGTAATGCGATGTTGCGCTGGAAGCAGAAGGCGGAAAATCTCCTTCGTCACCTCCAGTGTGCGAGATCGAGCGCCTCCCAAGCGGTCGGTATATTGTACCGCTGAGGCCTCGTCCCTCCGAAGGAGGGTGTAACAGTCCGACAAGTGACTTGCCAGTCTCCGAACTGTCAACGAACTCGCAATCAATCCAGGCAATTGATGTGGAATTCCGATTCCTTGTCCGACCACGGGCCCGGTCACACACGTGGCACCCCAACCCAAAGGCGTATAGTCGATTCCAGTACGAAATCTGGGGTTGGTCCGAATATAGCCTCGCCGTTCCATGCGGCCATGCGGAGAAGCCACCCGCGCAGTCCGGCCTTCCCGTCCGGGAGCAGAAAATCATCCGGTCTGAAGAAGGATACATGCATAGAACAGGGGCCTTAGCCGTAGCATGGTCCTGTAGTGTAGTGGGTCCAGGTATATTGCCTGTATCAAGGCTGAGAGGAGGCCCACCCAGGGCCGGATTAACATAGGGGCTGATGGAGCTGCAGCTCCAGGCCCAGGCCCATGGAATAGGCCCATTGATTTAAAAAAAAATAAAAAAATTTTTTTACTTTTTTTTTACACACTACTCTTAGGGTTGCCAGGTATTTCTCATGTATTTCTTAGGGTTGCCAGGTATTTCTCAGAAGTATTTCTCAGGTATTTGAGGCTGCCTAGCCGGTGCCGGTATTGCAGTAATACCGACAATACAAATGTCTGTCTCAGTATAAACAGAGATTATTCAGCAATACCAGAGCTGGACAGTAGGGGTCGCTGTTTGTGTGGAGAGAGGTAGTGATAAGAAGTTACGGCATCTCCCTCACTGCCTCTCTCTACTCACTGATCCGCGTGGGAGCAGCTCTGCACAGAGAGTCCAGACATCAGCTCCGAGACATGGGGACGCTGAGACATTGGGACACTGGGGAACATGGGGACCCTGAGACACTAGGGACACAGTGGCCCCATGTCTCCCAGTGGCCCCTATTGTGTGTCCCCATGTCTCCCAGCCACTGTCCATAGTGTCTCAGTGGCCCCATGTCTCCCAGTGTTCCCATGTGTCCCCATGTCTTTCATGACATCGGGACACTGGGAGACATGGGGACACAGACTCTAAGGGACACTGGGAGACATGAGGATACAAACACTAGGGGACACTGGGCAACATGGGGACACTGAGACACTAGGGGACACTGGGAGACATGAGGATACAAACACTAGGGGACATTGGGCGACATGGGGACACAGACACTAGGGGACACTGAGAGACATGGAGACACTGGGGGACACAGGGAGACATTGGGCGACTTTGAGACCTAGGAGACATAGGGCACTCCCCATGTTTCCCAGCCAGTGTCCCTAGTATCTCAGTATCCCCATGTGTCCCTGATGTCTCTCAATGTCTGTAGTGTGCCAGTGTCCCTAGTGTCTCAGTATTTCCTAGTCTCCCAAAGTCCCCTAGTCTCCCAATGGCTCCTTAGTGTCAGTGTCCTTTAGTATAAAAGAAAAAATCTGAGGCACTCACTATGATAGATTTAGGCAGGTTTATTGGACACCGCAACGTTTCGACCTGTGCCCAGGTCTTTATCAAGTCTCCAATGTCCCCTAAGTATCAGTTTCCCCTATGTATCAGAGTGGCTCAGTGCTCCATGTCTCTCAGTGCCCCATGTCTCTCAGTGCCCATAGTGTCTTCGTTACCGTCGTGTCTAGTATAAAATAAAAAAAGTCTCAGGCTCTCACTGTGATAGCTTTAACCCCTTAAGGACACATGACATGTCTGACATGTCATGATCCCCCTTTTATTCCAGAAGTTTGGTCCTTAAGGGCTTAAGCATGTTTATAGGACACCGCAACATTTTGACCTGTACCCAGGTCTTTATCAAGTCTCCAGTGTCCCCTATATATCACAGTGTCCCCTATATATCACAGTGTCCCCTATATATCACAGTGTCTCAGTGCCCCATGTCTCCCAGTGTCCTCATGAGTCTCAGTGTCCCCAGGTCTCCCAGTGTTCCCTAGTATCTGTGTCCACATGTCTCCCAGTGTCCTAGTGACATGGGGACACTGGGAGACATGGGGACACAGACACTAAGGGTCTGGGAGACGTGGGGACACATACATGCCCCTTTTTTGTGTATGTTCACCCTTTCGGACGTTCTGGTTATGTGATTTGTGTCAGTGGCCCACCCTTTTACCGCTTCCATAGACTTCCTGCTTTACTGGACACTGCTGTTAGGGGGTATGGGTTTACTTGAAAGATGAAAGCGTGAGATTAGCAAAGGGTAGTGTTTTCTCATAGTTGCATCCTATGAGTTTCCCTCCAGCACCATCTCCATCAGATACATGATGCTTAGGAGGTAGGACTGTTTTAGTGTTTTTGGTCAATACGATTTTGTAATTAGGTCCATCATAATTATCAGCACCAGGCCCACTGGGCTCTTAATCCGGCCCTGGGCCCACCATGTGGGCAAACCTTTGAAGGGGAATCCAGACTTGTCGTAATATCCTCCTACTCACTTCCCGGGCGGTTGTCCTCAGTGCCAAAGGCAGACGGGGAACGCCTTCCATCGTATTGACCCCAATAGCTCCACCGTCTGGGAAAGGTTCCAAAGCTGATTTCTCCAGATGAACCATGAATCCCAGGAGCTCCAATAAGGAGGTCGCCGAACACATTCGAAATCCGAGCCTGGAGGGATCTTCGCAGAGGACTAGCAAAACCATCCAGAAAAATAACAGGGATCGGACGCCCCTGGCCAGAATCGGGCGACCACCAGCGTCAGCAGCTTGGTGAAGCACCAAAGGCTGAGCTGAGACCTAACGGGAGGAATGGGAATTGGCGAGCAGAGTCCGAACCTCCGAATACAGCAAGGAACGTTGAACCCTCGCGATGATGGAGACACTTGGAGGTCCAACCTGCGTCAGTGGGGAGTGGAAATCCATGACATAATCCCATACCGACTGATGGACCCATGCATTTGAAGACACTACCTGCCACCAGTCCCTGCAGTGAAACGATCTGTCTGTACGTAGTAGAGGGGAATAGAAAAGGTGGCAGGAGTTGTACACACCCGCAGGAAATCTCGCTCGTCCTCTGGCACGGTCTCCACGACCTCTACCTGCCCTTCGAGTGTAGTGAGGTCTGGGCTGGTATGGTGGAAAAAAGGATGGGCCACGGGATCTGTGGGTCCGAAGACCAGCCGGGATAACCGTGAGCGAAACACCTTCTTTATAGAGGACTGTGCTTCATCCAGGGAAGCAAATAAATCGATGCGTTTCTGTAGCTCCTTAACGAAAGGTACCCCAAACAGTAGGTCTTATGGCCAGGGGGCCCAATTCTTTGAACCCTGGCTCCGATAGCCTAGCGTCCACACGAAACAGAGCCGTTCACCTGCGTTCGGTGCAGATCAGCATTGCCTAGAAGGCAAATGGGGCGTAGCGTCCAATCCCGCCTGACGGCCGGGTCCAGGCTCGTACCATCCGTGTAAGCCACGTCCGTCAGGGCCAACAACCTGCACAAAGGGGCCCAGCCTATCCGGCTGTTCATCTTGTGCCGGGCGGGGGTGACGCTCGACCCCGTACGTGGGGTCCCGAGCCGTACGATTCAAGTACGAGGCCACCAGGGGTTCAAAATCCGGGACCCCCGCCACCTCGTCCGTCAGGACGGCCAGGGGCATTCAGCCCGAAGTTACTCTCGGGCCTCCCTTTCCAGGGGTCTACGGACCCAGTAGCGCACGGATTGTGCTACGTGGTCGGGTCGCGACCATAATGAGGACCTGGGGTGCCAGATAGAGCGAGGGTCAGACCGAGGTTCACCTATAGCATCTAGAAGAGTGTCGTCACCCGGCACCACCGTGGGGGCCCCTGTTCCCGGCGCGTCTTCATCCTCCAAGCGCCAACCTGGGCCGAACCCACGGTCTTAGTCCCCATCATCAGCTACCCTTGAAGGGAGTTGATCTGTCCGCCACTCATCCAGTACGGCCTATGATAGGGGGGGAGCAAGGAGGCCTCCACCCCAGCGCCCGATAGACAGCGGCGCGAGGCCGGCGAGGTTAAGAACCTCGAACCATGACGCTTCGCCGGAGCCTTGCCCTCCGGGAGCGTGGTTTTAGGGACTTCGCCCTTCCAATAGCACATTTGCGCACTTGCCTGCTCTCTCCCATGAGAGTCTGACTCAGCCGAGTCGTCTGCCAGGCGGGGGCCCCACTTGCACCCCTGTCCGGAGGGCCCTAGCCAGGGCTGTCTCCACAGAGGCGGACCCCGCTGCATCCATTAATGCCTGCAAACTCTGCTCCTGTGCAGAGGCCTCCATAACGTCCGTGATGTTGATACGCGTTACCTAAGGAGATAGAGAATGGGTAACACTAGCAGGCAGTAGGGGCAGCACCCCTACAGTTGGCAGAGGCAAGTAGTAAACGCATGTCGGCTCCACAAACAGGGGTCCCGGTAATGGAGCCGCCGGCCCAGTAGCATGCGTAATATGGCACTGACAGCACAGGCCAAATCATGGGGCACAGACAAAGCTGGCCAATCAAGGGGCACTGACAGAGCAGGCCAATCATAGGGGCACGGACGAAGCCGGCCAATACATGGGCATAGGTAGCACCGGCCCAGCGGCATATGGAGGCAAAGTGTAAATCTGTAGAGGTGACAGGCAGGCGAGTCTCGGCACAAAGGCATGTAGGGAAGCTGTACCAAGGTCAGGCTCAGGACAGTGAGAGGGACAGCGTCACCAAGCAGGGTCCCATGCAGGTGTAATGCAGAAACTGTAATTGCGTTTATTTTTGTTTAAGAGATCTGGCTGGGTTTGAACTCCCCGCTTCAGCATCCCAGTCAGGCACTCCGCCATGATATCCACCGGACGACCAGCTCAATCCTTAAATAGTCCAGGCAGCATGAATAGCATAAGCAGTAAGGGCACAGAACCCCTGCACAGAGAAAAACTGCAAACCGTAGTGTACCACACAAACCTGCAATGCACTGCTACCTGCAGTGAGGCAGGGGGGAAAACACGCTCCAACGAAAAAACCTCAAATCACCTCTGAGAGGTATATATGTACCTAGGGGGGGAATATAGCCAGTACGGGACCTAAAACAGAAGGGTAAACCCAAATATATAAGGAGGTCTGCCGGAAAACCGACGTTCAGTATATAATAGCAAACGGCATAGCATAGCATAGCCCGTGTCACAGGCCCAGATATAGGTCATAGCCGACACTGTTAAAGGTGGAAACAAGAAAGTTGTCCGCTTATAACACATAATGTACAGCGTGTTCTGTCTTGACCACATTGCACATAACTGAGACATAGTGCCATGACTAAAAATCATAAGAAATTACCAGAAGTTCACAAAAAACTACAGGGCCAAAGCTAGGCATTCACCCCACTACATATACCTTAGATGAATCAGGATGAGAGGTGAAACAAGCACCTATGGAGCTACAGTAGTGTGACACAAGAAATATCTGAAAAGGATAGAAGGTGCTTTTATATCCAGACATTTCCTGCATCCAAACCGTAATTATGAAATAATATATACAAAGATAAATGGCTAACCGGAACAGAAAAAATCTATGATGGGAATATAAGACCGAAAAACCAAAAGTGTCCTGCGCCCTTAAAAGAAGGGCGCACACGCGGCAAGCACCTAGAAAGCCGCGCACCCCCAGACCCGGCCACGTGGCCACGGAGGAGAGGGCTCATGGAAGCCGCAACCCGCGGCAACAGAGAAGCTCCCAGTACCCTCCTCACGCTGCCCGAACATAGCCGGAGAGTGGGCGCGGCGTGCAGGGGGGAACCGGGGAGCAGGAAGGGGATTCCCGCTCGGCGGACGAAGCCGGCGGGCGGGAATCAGTACACGGCGCTCGAGGGACCGCTGGAGTCTTTCTCCGCGGTCCCGACGGTCGGCACGGGAGGCGGTCAGAAGACTGCTTCACGGCGACCGTAAAGGCAACAGGCACACAAAAAAACAGAAAGCACAAAAAACGGAAAGAAAAAATAGAATTAAAAATACAGATTAAAAATACAAATTACCACTCAGCAGAATGAGAGAATAAAGAAATAATCGAACATATTGCAAAGCAAAAAGGGGGTATACATATAATAAATACACAGCCACCCAGGAAAAACCAGGAGGCAGTGGTACTCTGACCTGTACTGTTCTGCGGAGCAGCAAAGAAAGAGGAAATGGTGGTTTAGGAGGAGCCTTATATAGATGCCTTATGTTTTTGTCTTTGGTGTTTATCTCTCTGTTAATGTGCTGCTGTGGAGTTCTAGTAAAGAGAGACTTAAGCAAATATGAAGCCTCCTGTCATGCTATAAAATTAGATTTTTTCAAACTCTGTCCCATGTTTCATACTGTTTAGTAACTTTTGTGCAACATTGTATTTGCTTAATACAGGGCAGGGTGGAATTCCATTTGTTCAGCCTTAAATTGTGAACATTATGTTTTATAGTGTTCACAGTTTACTACATGAGTACACTTTGTTATAATAGGTGTATTTCACATTTTATTATTTTTCATTATAGACATGTGTTTTAATTATTGAATATTAATAAACTGTGATACACTATAAATGCCAATTTGCATAATTTGTCAGATCCATATCTCTCTTAATGTAGAATTGCTGTCACTAATACACTATGCAGGCTAGTGGAATATTACTAGAGACAATGAGTTAAACTACAGTATTAGCAGAGAAACTGTAAATATCAGAGTGAGCATATAGAGTTAAATTTTAAAATAAGTTAGGTTTCAGAATGTGTGTTTGTATATGTGAGTGGGTGTTAGAGAATGAGGTAGTTTTAGGCAATGTAAAGAATTAAAGAAACCCTAAAACATCATCTGGCTTCTCCTGCCCCCACTTGCCCCCCCTAAATATTGTAAAATATTACCTTTATTCCAGTCTGCTGCTGCTGGAACTGCCCCTGATGTGCCTGCTTGGCTGACATCGTTAAAAGTGATGATCTGATTCAATCACAATGCTTTCAAATAGGAAAGCATTGGATTGGCTGAGATTGCAGATAAGCAGATCAGGGGCAGAGCCAGCACAAGACATACACAACCCTGGCCAATCAGCATCTTGAATCAATGCATTTCTGTGAGGAAAATTCAGTGTCTCCATGCAGAGGGTGGAAACACAATGAACGCACACGGGGCAGCACTGCACCAGGAAGTACCTCTAGTAGTCATCTGAGGAGTGGCAACTGGAGGTGTCCCTGATTATACTCACCTGAGCACATACCAGAAGCTGTAGTTGTTCTGGTTGCTGTAGTGTCCCTTAAAGTAATGCCTTAAAGGATCACTATGGAGTCAGTAACACAAACATGTATTCCTGACCCTATAGTGCTAAACCCATCATAGGTGGCTTGCCCCCCCTTTATCATCCTATAAAAGTTTAAAACTCATCTTATTTCCAGCGCAGCGTGGGTCCTCCCCCATTGTGACATCATCAATATGGCCAATTTTTATCCAATCCAATCAGGACCTCCACATAGGTATGCATTGAATCAATACATCTCTATGAGGAAAATTCAGCGTTCAATGCAGAGCGTGGGGATACTGAATGGCAGGGCTGCTTACTGTGCAGACCTGACCCTGGAAGCCCCTCCAGTGGCTATCTAAGGAGTGGCCACTTGGAGGTGTCCCTAGGGGCAATGTAAACACTGCCTTTTCTCTGAAAAGGCAGTGTTTTTACATGAAAATGCCTGAAGGGAGCTATTATACTCACCAGAACAACTACATTAAGCTGTAGTTGTTCTGGTGACTATAGTGTCCCTTTAACATAAAATGACACTCCAGACACTGATAAATGTTTTGCAGAATTCTGCATTGTAAGCCTGCCTCCAGAAAGACTTCCTTATTAAAAGTATCCACACAGCTCAGTCCCAACAGAACAGAGAGCTGCTTTAATTCCCAACCTGGCTGCAGATAGTTAGAGAAACGACAAACAGGTAGTGATATCGTTACTATATTCTACCTGGGTGTCCTCTACTTCTAATGCAGGTTGTGTTGTTGTTCAGATCATTCAGTACTGGCAATGGCTGAGCTGTTTGCATAACCTTTCGATAAAGAAGTCTTTTCTGTGTGAGGAGATGTGACTAAGGAGTCGGTTAATGGGGCTGCATTGTGCAAAACATTTATTGGTGATCGTGGTGCCCCTTTAAAGACTGCAGACAGCCTGCATTCTATTTTTGTATCACTGATACTCTTCTTTGTATCCTTTCTCTTTCTCTGGCAGTGTGCCTGCTGCAGGAGATACACTACTCAGCAACCAGGCAGTTCAAGAGGTCTTTGAGAGATCTCAAGTGAAAGTGACATTTAGCAGCTGCATTATTGATACATTAAAATTTTGATTCTTGTACTCAATGTATTCAACATTGTTTACTGTCCCAGATTCGAGGTTTTAGTCTCTAAAGCCTCTCCTAAACAATGACACTGTTTTGCATTCTGCAGATATTTTATGTCTACAATTTGAAGCAAAGTCAATGCTAAAGGAATACTATTTATATCATGTTTTTTTTTTATATTTGGCATAATTGTACAATTTGTGACCAACACATATGCATGTTCTTTGCCTTTTACAATATATAAAAATAGAAATTTATATTATCCTAAATATGTTTTACTAGTGATGAACTACAAGAAAAAGAACATCTGTTAAGAACGAAAATTAAGGATGTTCTGAAATGTGATCTCTCCAAAGAAAATCCGACAGACCCAATAATTTTACCAAAGGCAGATTGCATCATATCTATATGGGTTCTGGAAATGGTCAGCAAAGATAAAGATGCTTACTGCAATAATTTAAGAAAAATCTACTCTTTACTAAAACCAGGAGGACACCTGGTAATGGTTTATGATATTAATGTTTCATTTTTGAAAATTGGTGAACATAATTTCCATATCTTAACATATGATGAAGAGTTTCCGAGGAAAACTCTGAAGGATTTAGGATTTAAAATTGAAAGCTATGAAGTTAAAGAAAAAACTGCCTCCACTACTGATATTGATTATGAAAAAATAGTGTTTCTCACTGCATTGAAATAGTTTTGAATGACAGCTGTAATGATCTATCTAGTCTTCTCTTACTTTTCCAACTGATTAGTCGCTATCAGGTTTATTCACTGAAGTGAGAATTGTCAGGAATTGAACGTGAATGACAAATGTAAGGTTAATGTAGCTAAACTGGAAGCAAAGCTGACATGGAGAATTAGTCCAGTTTGGCTATTTAGGCCTTACGTGTTAATTCCACGTTGAATTCTTGACATTTCTCGCTGTACTGAATAACTGCAAAGTTCTCATAGCTGCAATTATGCTCTTATTCATCTTCCAACTTATGTTCCCATTTCTGAACTCCAATGTTATTCACTGCCCTCCATCCTTTTTTTCCTGCTTAATCTGACTCATCTCTTACATTCTTTGCTGTATAGTTCTAAACCATTGTTTGTGTCTCTTAGTTCCTCTAGCAGTGCTGGCTCATCCATAGGAGCAACTGGGGAAGCACCCTATCAGCTTTGTTTTAAATAAAAATACAAAAAAGAAAAAAGATAAAAACTACCAAGATTGTTTTCTTTGGGGGTCCAGTGGCCCCTCTTCAGATGGCTATTAGAGGTGCTTCCTGTGGCAGCGCTGCAAAGTGTGCAACTTCTGCATCAAGACACTGAACTTCCTATGAGGAGATGCTGACTAGCCAGAGTGGCATATGGCCCTGGCCCCCCGGCCCATCGTCTTGGCTGAGAACATCATAATTAACAATCTCAGCCAATCCAATGCTTTCCTATGGGAATGCATTCTGGTTGGCTCAGATAATTACTTCTGACCGGAATACGTTTGGTTTCTAACCCTATATTTCTATCCCTATATTGTTCCTTTAATTGCTCAATAATGTAAGTTGTGTTACAGATTGCTGAGTTGTATAAAGAGTGCTATTGATATTTTTAGCTATCATATTAATTGCTACATGCTGTAAACTTTAAACACATGTAACAAAACATTTCTGCTGACCTAGTTATATTTCTTAGCATTTATTCTAACTAGCAATGCACACACCATTTTGCTAACAAGAATCATTTCACAACCATTGGTCTGTCACATATGCTTTGTTAAATCAAAACAATTTGGCAAGATTCAGATAGTAATTGTTGAAATAATTATTTTAGCCATGTTCTAGTCAGCTTTAGTTAATTTTCATATCCTATTTCTAAGTAAATGTGGTGAGTTTTGGTTTCTAAGAACATGTTTTATATGGACAAGAACCAATTAGATGAATAAATAGATTGGTAATTCTGATATTTAGTATGTATGCAGGTCGTATAATTCTTAGAGCTCCCTTTTCCATACTGATTTTTGGTGTTACTTTGGATGCGTCATATTGTGATATTAATAAACAGATCAGTCTTTAAAGGGTTAATCTTTGTTTGCAATAGTTGGTCTGGCTTCATTTTATTATCCACCAGCAATGAACCTATCATGATGGGATTCACACCACACAAAGCATTATGGGAAATACTGCAAGAAGAAAAACACAAATATCTTATACTGTTATAAGTATTCAAACAGACCCTATATACTTACAAATTACACTCACAAGGGAGGTGTAACTAAATGCATACCGATAGAGGCAAGATACCCTCAAGATCAGGTAAATATATGTGGAAAACAATATAGCCATAATGGTGTAACACAGTAAATGCACTTAAAAAGATTCATCCAGAAAAGCACTTTCAACAACATAAAAGCAAAATGCACATAACAGGTCTTATGGTAGGCATGATCTCACCCCCTCCTGACAACCTCACAATAAATAAAAAACACGCAATGGAATGGAAAGTTGCTTCACTGCTTGATCTGTGAATATGCAGCAGCATTAACAGATAAAATAAGTAAAACAATAAAAAAATGTCAGTTCTATCATTTTCATTGACTTCCTCAGAAATAGTTTATTTTATTTCTTGCAGCTTATAGTTAATATTCCACTACCTGGTCTTTTACTTCCTCGTGCTTAAAAGATCTGCTGCTAATGTCTTGGTGCCAGATACAACGGGGCACATTCAGAGATCTTTTGGAGTCAATGCCTTCATGCATCAGAGCTGTTTTGGCACATGAGGGGGACTTACATGAATTTCGGCAGTTGGTATTAATGTTGGGGCTACTAACTGTATACAGTATGCTGTGCCACTGATTGCTGATTTTAAAATCTGGTTGTCAAGGTGGTGCAGTAGATTGCTTACCTAGATTATCAACAAATGTCAATCCGAGTTTGGATTCCAAAATTGCTGAATGGGTTAGGCAGTGGCTGAGTGACAGGCAACAGAGGTTTGTAGTCAGTGAAGTATACTCAAAGCAATGTCTTGTTACCAGCAGAGTACCTCAGGGATCTGTACTTGGACTCATTCTCTTCAATAGTTTTATTAGTGATATCGCTGAAGGTTTTGATGATAGGGTATGTATTTTTGCTGATGGTACAAAGATTTGCAACAGAGTATAGAATATTTGATACCGTCCTAACCTCAACATCTCAGGAAAGGGATTTAAGGGTAATCATTTCAGATTCTTAAAAAGTAGGCAGACAATGAAATAGAGCAGCAGGAAATGCTAGAAGAATGCTTGGTTGTATAGGGAAAGGTATTAGCAGTAGAAAGAGGTAAGTGCTCATGCCATCATGCCATTGCACAGAGCTCTGTTTTGACCTCACTTGCTGTATTGTACACAGTACTGGAGACGATATCTCCAGAAGGATATTGATACTTTGGAGAATGTTAAGAGAAGGGCCGGTTAAGTTGCGCCCATTAGTCACTGTTAGGTTAACGGTCATGCTAGGACCTTGCTGTACAGTTCGCAGCTATATAGTCTTAGTTTCGCGTCTGAGTTTGCAGTGACATTGTTTTTCGCGTATATGATGAACATGTTTCTATGAATGCCACACCCGTGTATATCAGCTTACTTAACAACGGTCACTAATAAGGTTGGCAACTGTGTGCAATGCCTAGTTTGATAATGACGGTGCGTCTATCAATCGTGGTGATCTGAGCTTGTGCTCTGTGTGGGTGATGTTGTGTTCTTCGCGCGTGGTGCCCGCTTAGTGTAGCCCCCTTTGCCGGTTAACTATATGCATATGTAGTAAAACAGGTGCATCTGTGGACCAGCGTGTGGGGGGGTGGGGGGTAAACATGTAAAACGGAGAAGTGTGGGCCAAATGAGGTCCCGCTTTGTGTGGCCTCTCGCTTTGTGTCTGTATCACATGGCAATTGCATACATGGTGGCTAAAGTAAGTGAAAAGTCAACCCCCTAGCTGTCTGCGGAGTCAGGGCAGAGAGGGGTTAGGGCCAGCTAGGTGAGTGGGTCCCCATATGTGTGCAGCCAACATTACTT
This sequence comes from Pelobates fuscus, assembly GCF_036172605.1. Classification (NCBI taxonomy): domain Eukaryota; kingdom Metazoa; phylum Chordata; class Amphibia; order Anura; family Pelobatidae; genus Pelobates; species Pelobates fuscus. Next base: position 42,368,987 of record NC_086322.1, on the reverse strand, counting down.
GCAGCAAAGAGTTAAAATGAACCATTAAAATAATTTTTTTAGTCGAAACATGAAAATAAAATATAGCAGTCTCAGAACTGTGCAGTTTAGGTTCATCGCAAATGATGGAGCAGGTTGTCCCCTGGAGCTGGGTGGCTATCTGCGTTGCCGGTGGCCCCTCCAGCAGGCGATGATTATCGGATTCTGGTTGCATAGTATCTGGGGTCTTAGGTGGTTGTAGCTGTACCGGTTGTGCTGCCTCTCTCCCGTGGGATGAAGGGGATGATCTTTGCCGGATCCCAGCTCCTTGTTGCTGCTGTTTGCCCCGGTAAGTCAGCTGCCCGTAGGTCCCCTGGTGGTAGGCCCAATGTGTGGAGCAGGGCAGCGCTCCTTGGAGATCTGAGATGGTGTGGACCGTATCATTGTGTAGTACCTGCAATATATGTTGAGGGCGCCATCGGTATTTAATTTGGTGAGTCCTGAGCTGTTTGGTGAGCGGCTGTAGGGACCTGCGCCATTGTAGGGTGTCCCCTGATAGGTCCATGTAAAAGGATAAGTCCATGTTTTTGAATCTGTATATGGCTTCCCCTTTTAGGGCTGTGAGGATTGCCATTTTGTCTGCTGAGGTCTTGAATTGCACCACCAGGTCTCTGGGGGCTTTGGCCGGCGCTCTCCGGGGTTTAGGGGACCGGAAGGCCGCTTCAATGTTGTTGTGTTTGGCCTGTTTAGTTGGTATTAAGGCACCCACAAGCCTTCTCAGGAAGTGCGGTATCTCCTCCGTGGGGACATCTTCCGCCACACCGCGGATATTTATATTGTTGTGGCGTCGGTAATCCTCTATTGCCGCGAAGCGGTGCTCCGTTTTGGCTTGATGTATTTTAAGCGTTTTTATCTCTTGTCTGATCTCCGTGAGTTCCTGCGTGTGTAGTGTGGAAATTGTTTCCGTCGCTTCAATGCGGCCCACTAGGCCCGTGAGATCTACTCTCAGTTGGGCAACGTCTGCCTGCAGCGTCTTCTACAAGTCCCCCAGCATGGTTTTTAGCAGTGCCGCCATCACCGGCCCCTTGTCATTCGTACGCGGCTGAGGAGGTTTCCCAGTTGGTGGGCTGTCGGCTCTCTCCTCCGGGCAAAAATCCTCCGAGGAGTCTGAGTAGACATCACTTTCAGCTGCCATTTTGGGTCCGTACGCGCCCTGGGACCGGTGGAATAGCTTGCCTATAGTGGTCCCGGGTTTAGGTCGGTCCGACTTCTGCTTCTTTGTCTTCCTTCCCATCTTGGTCAGGGAACTTTGGGTCGGTTGATTTGGGGTCTGGGTCCCCGATAAAGGGCAAATATTGCTGTTTTCTTATGGAGCGCATCCAGCATGCTAATGCTCTGTTCTCTCGCTCCTTTTGATTGCATTATTGCATCACTGCATTTATAAACTTACCTAAATGTTCACCACACAAACGTCTTAAATGTGACCTATTTATTAGAAGAAAGGCTAATGTAAGCAACTGGGAGTAATTGAAAGAACGGAAACCCAGGTACCTATGCTAGTTTTTATTATTATTATTTTTTTTTTTTTTATTATTTTTTTAATTCTTTATTTTTGTAGTGCATATAAGTTGTACAGGCAGGCCTGATGTGCCCCAAAAGCAGTCCTCAAACATTTTCGTCGCTTTACATGAGGGACATACGAGTAACATGCACAATTTTATAGTATAGGTAGGGTTAGGTAGTGGTAACAGTAGAGTTCACAGTGTACATAATAGGCAAGTAGTTAAGTCAGACAGTAAATAGCTTACACAGCAACATAAAATAACAATGGTACTCCTAAGCAAGGCAGCCACTTTTTTTTTTATGATACAAGCTTATGTTATCAAGTTAGGTATTCGTGAATAAAGTGAGGTTTACAAGCTAGTCTGGTTATGCTGGAGTGAAAGAAAAGGCAAATATAACAATGTAAGAGGCACTTTATGTTGGAACAGGCTAGATAAGCTTAATTAAGTTTAACCACCAGGGGGCAGCAGAGCGTCGGACACACATGCAGGCTCAGACATTTTAATTGCTTTCTAACTGCAAGGAGAGAGTCCGGCACAAAAGACACACATGAAAATTGTGGATGAGGTGCTGGATTAAGAGGTACACCATAGTCTGTTAGAGCTGTAGGCATATATGGTTAGAAGCTGCTTGATCACTCATGCAGCTGTGCTGTATCTGTGCTTGTAGCTGGTTGTTTCAGTGTGTGGGGGCTTGACAGTCAGGAGTGGAGTGAAGCTTGTTCCCCATTCTCGTTGTCCCCTTGTACTCAAGCAGAGTCAGAGTCCAGGAATAGTAGTGTTATGGTGCTGAGGCTTACTTGTGGAGTATATGCAGTTAGCCTGTGGGTGGAAGGAGCACTCAGTCTGTCTGCCGTTGTTTAGGTACTTCCCCTTCACTTCTCTGTCTCACACTGAGCGCGGCCGCCATCTTGGATTTTCCCATGCGGTCCCCAGTCAGTCCTCCTGCAGCCTGGATGCCCTGAACGAGCGCTGCATTCCCGGTGGGGTCCGGGATAACCCCCCGGCCCACGGGGGGGGGGGGGTAACGGGGCCCTTAGCAGGCGGTGGGACCAAGTACAGGAGATCGGCCGCTTCTCCCACCAGGGCCTCACAGCAGGCCGCAATCCCACTCACCCACCAGACCGCATCGCCAGCAGAGCGGGGGCTGATACTTGCCCCAAAGGTTGGTGGTCGGATCCCCTTTGCCCTCTCACGGCAGCTGAGGGTTTTCAGGCGAGTAGGGGCATTTTTAGGCAGGTTATTGCAGGTTTGTCAGGGAGCTGAGGTGCCCCACGTCCAGCCAGCTCGGCGGCCAGGCCCCGCCCCCGCTAGTTTTTATTTTAAATGACTAGTGCACTCACCTGAGGAGGGAAAACATACTAAACAGCCATAGAGACAGATGAACAGCTGCAGGCCGACATTTGAGTGGTAAATAGGGATTTGAACAACTGACAGCCTAAACTGTTGAAACTGTAGGCTTCCATCTGTACCCCATATGTCATTCGTCATCACCAGTGGGGGAAGGTTTAAAACAAACCCCGGGCATGGAATACATAGAAGAGGCATACCCAGGTAGTCACAATATGGAAGTGCTGTTGGCTGGGTCTTCAGGGCAAAGAGGCATAGTGTTAGCTGGGCCTCATGTATGCAGTAGACCACATTCTTCCCCTGAGGGAGAGAGTTGGGTCAAACCCCTAGACACTAAAGGGTTTACCCAGACTGGCACATCATAGAGATGTGCTGTTGCTGGATCTTCAGGTATAAGAGGCTGAACCCTGGCATGAATGCAGTGGACCACTTTCATCCCTTACGGGAGAAATTGTGTCCATCCCCTGGTCACTAAAGGGGCTACCCAGGCTGGAGAACTCATAGAGATGTGCTGTTGCTGGGTATTCAGGGCTTGGAGGCTGAACCCTGGCAGGTCCAGAAAAATATTGACCCGGTGAGCATAAAAAAAATAATTCTAGGCCTGGTTAAGCAGACTCCTTCCAAACTGCTGTGAAGGACAGGAAAAAAGACTGTCCAACTTCAGAGTTCTATTTCCTGTCCTTTCTGCTGTGAGGGGAGGAGCTAACTCATGAGTAAATGCTGCCATGATTGATTAGGAAATAATATTTATGGTATGTATATATTTTGTGGTAAACTTATATGTGTGCGTAGACAAGTGATTTGTTTTCACAATTTGTCATATGCTAGCAGACTACAGAGTTTTGCTATGCCCTGGCAAATCTTATCCAGAGCCCATCCTCTTTACTGCTAGTAATTTGTGGAGTGGTCTTCATTGATATGGTTCTCTTCAGGACTTAGCGGGGGTCTGCAAGGTACTGTATATCTAAATTTTTATTTTAGGTTGTACTCACAGCAATATATTGGACTGTATGTTCATTATGAGTTACTAAATCAAATGATAAAATTTTCCATTTTGGTACACAAACTGGGATATCTTGTTGGAGCCTCACAAAATAAGATCACGAGGAATGTACTTCAGCACATGAGAGTATTATTTACCCACTATGTTTACCTTAGATTCTTAGCAAAACAATGAACTGCATCATCCTCCTAAATGAAAACATCCAACAGTAAACTTTCTCATTAAACAAATGAATATTTCACATGATAAGCCCTTGGCAGAGGTTTGTTGATAGATGGTGCTTATTTCTCATCAATGTTTTGATATAAAATTTTGAGTACGTTATTTAGTCTGCTTTATTACAGAACCATTAAGCACCCCAATAGACAATACCCAGATGGATTCCAGTTCTTTGGAATATCATGTTGATGAATTTGAATCAGAACCATAACTTAATAAATATTTTTCTCTGGAAATTGAAAAACAACGTTGAAATGATGGTCTCATAAATATTATGACAAATATGTGATTTTATTACTAATTAAGAGCTGTTAATATAATTTAGATTTTCTTAAAATATTTTGGAAAAAGGTATACCATATAATATTGCATAAAACATATATACCGTATATACTCGAGTATAAGCCGAGTTTTTCAGCACATTTGTTGTACTGAAAAACCCCAACTCGGCTTATACTCGAGTCAATGTCTGTATTATGGCAATTTACATTGCCATAATACAGACTGGGGGCTGCAGGGGCTGCAGAGCCTTTACTGCTCCTGTCAGCTCCCTTCTCCTCCGCGCTGGTCCGTTCAGCACCTCTGTCAGCTCCCAGTGTAAGTCTTGCGAGAGCCGCGGGGTCATAGTGCGGCTCTCGCAAGACTTACAGTGTGAGCTGTCAGAGGGAGCTGCACGGACCGGTGCGGAGGAGAAGGGAGCTGACAGGAGCTACAGGAGAGGTTAGTAAACTCTCTGCCAGCCCCTTCCTACACAGTGCCCATCCACTCCCTGGCCAGCTAACAGGCAGGGAGGGGGGCCGAAAAAAAATAATTAAATAATAAAATAAAAAATAATAATTAAATAAAATAAAAAATAATAAAAAAATTACAATAATTAAAAAATAATAATAATAAAATTTCCCACCCCCCACCAAGGCTCTGCAACACACACTGCACTCATACACACACGCTGCACTCATACACACACTGCATTTATACACACACACTGCATTCATTATATACACACACTGTAAATAAATATTCAAGTAATATATTTTTTTTAGGATCTAATTTTATTTAGAAATTTACCAATAGCTGCTGCATTTCCCACCCTAGTCTTATACTCTAGTCAATAAGTTTTCCCAGTTTTTTGGGGTAAAATTAGGGGCCTCGGCTTATATTCGGGTCGGCTTATACTCGAGTATATACGGTATGTTTAAACTGTACAAATAATGGGATTATGTGTCACACTAAGGGGAGGGGATGTGTGGGTTGCACCTGTGATACTATTGGTTATTTTATGCCTCCCCCTGGGTGTGGCCTGTATGTGTACTCTTGTAATAAAAGCCAGGCTGGGTGTGCCAGCACCTCAGATTCTGCTTGACCCTCAAACCGATGTGTCGTCTCGTTTTTGGGGGAATTGGATTGTATGCTCACTGCCAGGAGTGTAAGCGGATTATATGCTTTTCCTGTTCAGCTATTCCAGGGTTTGTGTGTTTCCAGTTCGGGAGTTGGAAGATTTGTACAGTTTGCAGTCCGGGAGATTGGTGCTTGCAGTAGCTGCTGGTCTATGGGAAAGAGGGATATCGCCTAAACTGGGTTTTATCCTTTTGTGTGTGAAACGGTCCGTTACAGTTATATATATATTTATAAATAATATAAAATAAAATACGTAAATACGTAAAAAAATAAAATAAAAAAAATAATTAAAAATAAAATATTAAAAAATATATAGATGTGTTTTATTTTGTTCTAACTGTATTGTGATATTAATATATATATATTTATATCAAAATACACGTAGAACAAAATAATATATATATCTATATAATTAAATATATACTTATATATCACTATATATATATACAAATATTACAAAAAAATATATATATATATATACGTATATATACACATATGTATATATATATATATATATATATACATATATTAATTCTACACATATATTTATGTAATCATTTTACATAATTAGGTATCCTAATTAATTACAATTAGCGGGACCTGCCTGACAACCCATGCCGAAAGTATAGGGAATTTAATTTGCTAGCACTATATTTAACTCTATAACTTTCCAAGACACCATAAAACCTGTACATGGGGGGTACTGTTTTACTCGGGAGACTTCGCTGAACACAAATATTAGTGTTTCAAAACAGTAAAATGTATTACAGTGATGATATCGCCAGTAAAAGTGACGTTTTTTGCATTTTTCATGCACAAACAGCACTTACACGGACGATATTATTGCTGCAATACTTTTTACTGTTTTGAAACACAAATATTTGTGTTCAGCGAAGTCTCCCGAGTACAACAGTACCCCTCATGTACAGGTTTTATGGTGTTTTCAAAAATTACAGCGTCAAATATAAGGCTTGTGTTTCATTTTTTTCACATTAAAATTCGCCAGATTGCTTACGTTGCCTTTATGACCCTATGGTAGCCCAAGAATGAAAATTACCCCTATGATGGCATACTATTTGCAATAGTAGACAACCCAAGGTATTGCAAATGGGGTATGTCCAGTCTTTTTTAGTAGCCACTTAGTCACAAACACTGGCCAAAATTGGCGTTTTTTGCATTTTTCACACACAAACAAATACTAACGCTAACTTTGGCCAGTGTTTGTGACCAAATGGCTACTAAAAAAGACTGGACATCGCTTATTTGCAATACCTTGGGTCGTCTACTATTGCAAATGGTATGCCATTATGGGTGTAAATTTATTTCCTGGGCTACTATACAGTCTCAAAGGCAACGTAACCAATCTGGCGAATTTCAATTTCAGATGTAACACGCTATATTTGACCCTGTAACTTCCCAAAACACCATAAAACCTGTACATAGGGGGTACTGTTTTACACGTGAGACTTTGCTGAATACAAATATGTGTATTTTATTGCAGTAAAAGCAAACAGTATTATGACATTGACAGTTAAAATGTCATGTAGAACTAAAAAAATAAAACAAATCTTATTTTCTCCCATTTTTTTCATATTAAATTAAGTTTCATAGCTAAATATTTGATATTAAATGAAAGCCCTGTATCCCCTGAATAAAATTATATATAATAAGGGGGGGGGGGTGCATTTAATATGAAAGAGGTGAATTACGGTTGGACAGACATATAGCGCAAATGCCAGGTTTTGTTTACATTTTGTTTCGTTCACAACTTGTACATTTGGCTGCGGTCTTAAGGGGTTAACTAACAGTTATAATGATAGAGATAATCAAATAGTGAAAATAAACAGTTTATCTAATTAAATTATAATTAAAACATCTGTATTTTATTTACATGACATTAGGGTAAAGCATATCCCAGTCAGTATCACTAAGTTTTCATAGTTTTATTAGTTTCATTTTTATTGCCTTTTGAATAATATGTAATTTAAAATTTTAGTACTTTTTAATTTCATATTTGTTTTAATATAAAATAACTTTGCTTTCTCTGCATCCAACGGCAGAGCCAGGAGGGGTATCTTCTCCATACATGCCATACCCACAATATTAATTAGTAGTGATGTACCGAACTGTCCGCCGGCGAACAGTTCCCGGCGAACTTAGTGTGTTCGCGTTCACCACGGTGGGCGGACACATGCGCAGTTCGATCCGCCCCCTATTCGTCATCATTGGGCAAACTTTGACCCTGTGCCTCTCGGTCAGCAGACACATTCCAGCCAATCAGCAGCACTCCCTCCCTTCCACACCCTTCAACCTCCCTCCCAGCATCCATTTTCGATTCATTCTGAAGCTGCATGCTTAGTGAGAGGAGGGAAAGTTTAGCTGCTGCTGATTAGATAGGGAAATTGATAGCTAGGCTAGGGTATTCAGTGTCCACTACAATCCTGAAGGACTCATCTGATCTCTGCTGTAAGGACAGCACCCCAAAAAGCCCTTTTTAGGGCTAGAACATCAGGCTGCTTTTTTTTTTTTTTTTTTTCCTGTGTAATGTAATTGCAGGTGCCTGCCTGCCAGCTTCTGTGTGAGGTTCACATTGGATACTGTGCCCACTTGCCCAGTGCCACCACTCATATCTGTTTTTACAATAGGTTAAGCTTTAGATTTAAAAGAAATAATTTTTTTTCACTGTAATAGAAGAGCAGTTGCCTGCCTGCCAGCTTCTGTGTCAGGTTGGATGCCTTGCCCATTTGCACAGTCAGTGCCACCACTCATATCTGTTTTTACAATAGGTTAAGCTTTAGATTTAAAAGAAATAATTTTTTTTCACTGTAATAGAAGAGCAGTTGCCTGCCTGCCAGCTTCTGTGTCAGGTTGGATGCCTTGCCCATTTGCACAGTCAGTGCCACCACTCATATCTGTTTTTACAATAGGTTAAGCTTTAGATTTAAAATAAATATTTTTTTTTCACTGTAATAGAAGAGCAGTTGCCTGCCTGCCAGCTTCTGTGTCAGGTTGGATGCCTTGCCCATTTGCACAGTCAGTGCCACCACTCATATCTGTTCTTACAATAGGTTAAGCTTTAGATTTAAAAGAAATAATTTGTTTTCACTGTAATAGAAGAGCAGTTGCCTGCCTGCCAGCTTCTGTGTGAGGTTCACATTGGATACTGTGCCCACTTGCCCAGTGCCACCACTCATATCTGTTTTTACAATAGCTTAAGCTTTAGATTTAAAAGAAATATTTTTTTTTCACTGTAATAGAAGAGCAGTTAGTTGTCGGCAAGCGTCTGGGTGTCAGGCCTACTTCAGCGTGTGCTCTGCAGACCTGTGCCAGCGTGCTTTGACAGTTGCCAATCATATCTGGTGTCTCTTTAGCATGCTTTTACAAAGAAAAAAGGTTTCCAGTGTAAGCTAATAGCAGCCAGTCAGTGTCCTTCAAGCGGCTCTGTCAGGCCTTCCTTCAGCGTGTGCCCTGCACAACCCTGCCAGCGTACTTTGACAGTTGCCACTCATATCTGGTGTCTCTATAGCGTGCTTTTACAAAGAAAAAAGGTTTCCAGTGTAAGCTAATAGCAGCCAGTCAGTGTCCTTCAAGCGGCTCTGTCAGGCCTTCCTTCAGCGTGTGCCCTGCACAACACTGCCAGCGTGCTTTGACAGTTGCCAATCATATCTGGTGTCTCTTTAGCGTGCTTTTACAAAGAAAAAAGGTTTCCAGTGTAAGCTAATAGCAGCCAGTCAGTGTCCTTCAAGCGGCTCTGTCAGGCCTTCCTTCAGCGTGTGCCCTGCACAACCCTGCCAGCGTACTTTGACAGTTGCAACTCATATCTGGTGTCTCTATAGCATGCTTTTAAAACCAAATTTTGTTTCCACTGTAATAGAAGAGCAGTTGCCTGCCTGCCAGCTTCTGTGTGAGGTTCACAGTGGATACTGTGCCCTCTTGCCCAGTGCCACCACTCATATCTGTTTTTACAATAGCTTAAGCTTTAGATTTAAAATAAATTCATTTTTTTCACTGTAATAGAAGAGCAGTTAGTTGTCTGCAAGCGTCTGGGTGTCAGGCCTACTTCAGCGTGTGCTCTGCAGACCTGTGCCAGCGTGCTTTGACAGTTGCCAATCATATCTGGTGTCTCTTTAGCGTGCTTTTAAAAAGAAAAAAGGTTTCCAGTGTAAGCTAATAGCAGCCAGTCAGTGTCCTTCAAGCGGCTCTGTCAGGCCTTCCTTCAGCGTGTACCCTGCACAACCCTGCCAGCGTACTTTGACAGTTGCCAATCATATCTGGTGTCTCTATAGCGTGCTTTTAAAACCAAAATTTGTTTTTCACTGTTATAGATTGAATAGCAGTTACTTGTCTTCAAGCGGGTGTGTCAGGCCTACAGTGTGTGCTCTGCAGAACTGTTCAAGTGCACATTGCCAATCATATCTGGTGTCTCTATAGCGTGCTTTTACAAAGAAAAAAGGTTTCTAGTGTAAGCTAATAGCAGCCAGTCAGTGTCCTTCAAGCGGCTCTGTCAGTCCTTCCTTCAGCGTGTGCTCTCCAGAACTGTTCCAGTGCACATTGCCAATCATATCTGGTGTCTCTATAGCGTGCTTTTAAAACCAAAATTTGTTTTTCACTGTTACAGATTGAATAGCAGTTACTTGTCTTCAAGCGGGTGTGTCAGGCCTACAGTGTGTGCTCTGCAGAACTGTTCAAGTGCACATTGCCAATCATATCTGGTGTCTCTCACCCCTGGGACATGGGGACGAGCACACTTGGAGCCATCAATAGCTAACCCACACCATGCCGCGACTAGCGCTATAGCGACTTAGCGGCGTGCACCCCTAGGCTCCACATTACACAGGGTTGAAATAGATGTACCTTTTCAAAATCGACAACAGCGCTAACACATAGCCCTAGTAATTCACGAGGACACACACCGACCCCACCGCCATCACTCGTTATGACATTTCAGTATGTACTGTTACGTTCTCTGTTATGTTAATATGTTATATCTCTTGTTTTATGACGTGCCACACACACAGAGAAGTCTCTCACCCTAACCAGCCCTCACTCTAAGCAGCATACATATACTCCCTATAATAGTGTAAAGCAGACGACGCTAGGCCACTTCATCACGACCTGACCTCTCCTGTACACACGTACAAGCTCTAGAAAGGTACGCAGAAAAGTACCAGGTAATAAGTTGACTCATGTGTTATGCTGTATCATGTATCTTGAATCTATTATATACCAAAATGTGCCATATTTAATCACGCTACACCACTGTTGTATCCTGATGTACACAAAAGAGTATGTGTTAGTTGTTGTGGCAACGCAGACTCTGATGTATTTCCGTGCACGAAAAAAATAAAAATTTATAAAAAAAAATAAATATATTAATCATCTTTAAAAAAAATAATACAGTTTTTATGAAAAGGCAATACATGTAAAGTATTTTTTATGAGTCAGTATAGGAGGCAAATTGAAGGAAAAAAGGTTGTTGTTTGTAGGGATGTTCATGGTTCTTTAAAATGTTAATATAAAAGTGTGATAAACTACTAAACGTTTCACATGTCAGCATTAAAACAATCAATAAAAAATTTTTTTTTTACATATCTGGTGTCTCTATAGCGTGCTTTTACAAAGAAAAAAGGTTTCTAGTGTAAGCTAATAGCAGCCAGTCAGTGTCCTTCAAGCGGCTCTGTCAGTCCTTCCTTCAGCGTGTGCTCTCCAGAACTGTTCCAGTGCACATTGCCAATCATATCTGGTGTCTCTATAGCGTGCTTTTAAAACCAAAATTTGTTTTTCACTGTTATAGATTGAATAGCAGTTACTTGTCTTCAAGCGGGTGTGTCAGGCCTACAGTGTGTGCTCTGCAGAACTGTTCAAGTGCACATTGCCAATCATATCTGGTGTCTCTATAGCGTGCTTTTACAAAGAAAAAAGGTTTCCAGTGTAAGCTAATAGCAGCCAGTCAGTGTCCTTCAAGCGGCTCTGTCAGGCCTTCCTTCAGCGTGTGCCCTGCACAACACTGCCAGCGTGCTTTGACAGTTGCCAATCATCTCTGGTGTCTCTTTAGCGTGCTTTTACAAAGAAAAAAGGTTTCCAGTGTAAGCTAATAGCAGCCAGTCAGTGTCCTTCAAGCGGCTCTGTCAGGCCTTCCTTCAGCGTGTGCCCTGCACAACCCTGCCAGCGTACTTTGACAGTTGCCACTCATATCTGGTGTCTCTATAGCGTGCTTTTAAAACCAACATTTTGTTTCCACTGTAATATAAGAGCAGTTGCCTGCCTGCCAGCTTCTGTGTGAGGTTCACAGTGGATACTGTGCCCTCTTGCCCAGTGCCACCACTCATATCTGTTTTTACAATAGCTTAAGCTTTAGATTTAAAATAAATAATTTTTTTTCACTGTAATAGAAGAGCAGTTAGTTGTCTGCAAGCGTCTGGGTGTCAGGCCTACTTCAGCGTGTGCTCTGCAGACCTGTGCCAGCGTGCTTTGACAGTTGCCAATCATATCTGGTGTCTCTTTAGCGTGCTTTTACAAAGAAAAAAGGTTTCCAGTGTAAGCTAATAGCAGCCAGTCAGTGTCCTTCAAGCGGCTATGTCAGGCCTTCCTTCAGCGTGTGCCCTGCACAACACTGCCAGCGTGCTTTCACAGTTGCCAATCATATCTGGTGTCTCTTTAGCGTGCTTTTACAAAGAAAAAAGGTTTCCAGTGTAAGCTAATAGCAGCCAGTCAGTGTCCTTCAAGCGGCTCTATCAGGCCTTCCTTCAGCGTGTGCCCTGCACAACACTGCCAGCGTGCTTTGACAGTTGCCAATCATATCTGGTGTCTCTTTAGCGTGCTTTTACAAAGAAAAAAGGTTTCCAGTGTAAGCTAATAGCAGCCAGTCAGTGTCCTTCAAGCGGCTCTGTCAGGCCTTCCTTCAGCGTGTACCCTGCACAACCCTGCCAGCGTACTTTGACAGTTGCCAATCATATCTGGTGTCTCTATAGCGTGCTTTTAAAACCAAAATTTGTTTTTCACTGTTATAGATTGAATAGCAGTTACTTGTCTTCAAGCGGGTGTGTCAGGCCTACAGTGTGTGCTCTGCAGAACTGTTCAAGTGCACATTGCCAATCATATCTGGTGTCTCTATAGCGTGCTTTTACAAAGAAAAATTGTTTCTAGTGTAAGCTAATAGCAGCCAGTCAGTGTCCTTCAAGCGGCTCTGTCAGTCCTTCCTTCAGCGTGTGCTCTCCAGAACTGTTCAAGTGCACATTGACAATCATATCTGGTATCTCTATAGCGTGCTTTTACAAAGAAAAAAGGTTTCTAGTGTAAGCTAATAGCAGCCAGTCAGTGTCCTTCAAGCGTCTCTGTCAGGCCTTCCTTCAGCGTGTACCCTGCACAACCCTGCCAGCGTACTTTGACAGTTGCCAATCATATCTGGTGTCTCTATAGCGTGCTTTTAAAACCAAAATTTGTTTTTCACTGTTATAGATTGAATAGCAGTTACTTGTCTTCAAGCGGGTGTGTCAGGCCTACAGTGTGTGCTCTGCAGAACTGTTCAAGTGCACATTGCCAATCATATCTGGTGTCTCTATAGCGTGCTTTTACAAAGAAAAAAGGTTTCCAGTGTAAGCTAATAGCAGCCAGTCAGTGTCCTTCAAGCGGCTCTGTCAGGCCTTCCTTCAGCGTGTGCCCTGCACAACACTGCCAGCGTGCTTTGACAGTTGCCAATCATATCTGGTGTCTCTTTAGCGTGCTTTTACAAAGAAAAAAGGTTTCCAGTGTAAGCTAATAGCAGCCAGTCAGTGTCCTTCAAGCGGCTCTGTCAGGCCTTCCTTCAGCGTGTGCCCTGCACAACCCTGCCAGCGTACTTTGACAGTTGCCACTCATATCTGGTGTCTCTATAGCGTGCTTTTACAAAGAAAAAAGGTTTCCAGTGTAAGCTAATAGCAGCCAGTCAGTGTCCTTCAAGCGGCTCTGTCAGGCCTTCCTTCAGCGTGTGCCCTGCACAACACTGCCAGCGTGCTTTGACAGTTGCCAATCATATCTGGTGTCTCTTTAGCGTGCTTTTACAAAGAAAAAAGGTTTCCAGTGTAAGCTAATAGCAGCCAGTCAGTGTCCTTCAAGCGGCTCTGTCAGGCCTTCCTTCAGCGTGTGCCCTGCACAACCCTGCCAGCGTACTTTGACAGTTGCCACTCATATCTGGTGTCTCTATAGCGTGCTTTTAAAACCAAAATTTTGTTTCCACTGTAATAGAGGAGCAGTTGCCTGCCTGCCAGCTTCTGTGTGAGGTTCACAGTGGATACTGTGCCCTCTTGCCCAGTGCCACCACTCATATCTGTTTTTACAATAGTTTAAGCTTTAGATTTAAAATAAATAATTTTTTTTCACTGTAATAGAAGAGAAGTTAGTTGTCTGCAAGCGTCTGGGTGTCAGGCCTCCTTCAGCGTGTGCTCTGCAGACCTGTGCCAGCGTGCTTTGACAGTTGCCAATCATATCTGGTGTCTCTTTAGCGTGCTTTTACAAAGAAAAAAGGTTTCCAGTGTAAGCTAATAGCAGCCAGTCAGTGTCCTTCAAGCGGCTCTGTCAGGCCTTCCTTCAGCGTGTGCCCTGCACAACCCTGCCAGCGTACTTTGACAGTTGCCACTCATATCTGGTGTCTCTATAGCGTGCTTTTAAAACCAAAATTTTGTTTCCACTGTAATAGAAGAGCAGTTGCCTGCCTGCCAGCTTCTGTGTGAGGTTCACAGTGGATACTGTGCCCTCTTGCCCAGTGCCACCACTCATATCTGTTTTTACAATAGCTTAAGCTTTAGATTTAAAATAAATAATTTTTTTTCACTGTAATAGAAGAGCAGTTAGTTGTCTGCAAGCGTCTGGGAGTCAGGCCTCCTTCAGCGTGTGCTCTGCAGACCTGTGCCAGCGTGCTTTGACAGTTGTCAATCATATCTGGTGTATCTTTAGCGTGCTTTTACAAAGAAAAAAGGTTTCCAGTGTAAGCTAATAGCAGCCAGTCAGTGTCCTTCAAGCGGCTCTGTCAGGCCTTCCTTCAGCGTGTACCCTGCACAACCCTGCCAGCGTACTTTGACAGTTGCCAATCATATCTGGTGTCTCTATAGCGTGCTTTTAAAACCAAAATTTGTTTTTCACTGTTATAGATTGAATAGCAGTTACTTGTCTTCAAGCGGGTGTGTCAGGCCTACAGTGTGTGCTCTGCAGAACTGTTCAAGTGCACATTGCCAATCATATCTGGTGTCTCTATAGCGTGCTTTTACAAAGAAAAAAGGTTTCTTGTGTAAGCTAATAGCAGCCAGTCAGTGTCCTTCAAGCGGCTCTGTCAGGCCTTCCTTCAGCGTGTGCTCTCCAGAACTGTTCCAGTGCACATTGCCAATCATATCTGGTGTCTCTATAGCGTGCTTTTAAAACCAAAATTTGTTTTTCACTGTTACAGATTGAATAGCAGTTACTTGTCTTCAAGCGGGTGTGTCAGGCCTACAGTGTGTGCTCTGCAGAACTGTTCAAGTGCACATTGCCAATCATATCTGGTGTCTCTATAGCGTGCTTTTACAAAGAAAAAAGGTTTCTAGTGTAAGCTAATAGCAGCCAGTCAGTGTCCTTCAAGCGGCTCTGTCAGTCCTTCCTTCAGCGTGTGCTCTCCAGAACTGTTCCAGTGCACATTGCCAATCATATCTGGTGTCTCTATAGCGTGCTTTTAAAACCAAAATTTGTTTTTCACTGTTATAGATTGAATAGCAGTTACTTGTCTTCAAGCGGGTGTGTCAGGCCTACAGTGTGTGCTCTGCAGAACTGTTCAAGTGCACATTGCCAATCATATCTGGTGTCTCTATAGCGTGCTTTTACAAAGAAAAAAGGTTTCCAGTGTAAGCTAATAGCAGCCAGTCAGTGTCCTTCAAGCGGCTCTGTCAGGCCTTCCTTCAGCGTGTGCCCTGCACAACACTGCCAGCGTGCTTTGACAGTTGCCAATCATCTCTGGTGTATCTTTAGCGTGCTTTTACAAAGAAAAAAGGTTTCCAGTGTAAGCTAATAGCAGCCAGTCAGTGTCCTTCAAGCGGCTCTGTCAGGCCTTCCTTCAGCG
The DNA here is from genome assembly GCF_036172605.1 of Pelobates fuscus. NCBI lineage: Eukaryota > Metazoa > Chordata > Amphibia > Anura > Pelobatidae > Pelobates > Pelobates fuscus. The sequence goes on along the minus strand of NC_086322.1, from coordinate 42,353,434 downwards.
TGTGCCCTGCACAACCCTGCCAGCGTACTTTGACAGTTGCCACTCATATCTGGTGTCTCTATAGCGTGCTTTTAAAAACAACATTTTGTTTCCACTGTAATAGAAGAGCATTTGCCTGCCTGCCAGCTTCTGTGTGAGGTTCACAGTGGATACTGTGCCCTCTTGCCCAGTGCCACCACTCATATCTGTTTTTACAATAGCTTAAGCTTTAGATTTAAAATAAATAATTTTTTTTCACTGTAACAGAAGAGCAGTTAGTTGTCTGCAAGCGTCTGGGTGTCAGGCCTACTTCAGCGTGTGCTCTGCAGACCTGTGCCAGCGTGCTTTGACAGTTGCCAATCATATCTGGTGTCTCTTTAGCGTGCTTTTACAAAGAAAAAAGGTTTCCAGTGTAAGCTAATAGCAGCCAGTCAGTGTCCTTCAAGCGGCTATGTCAGGCCTTCCTTCAGCGTGTGCCCTGCACAACACTGCCAGCGTGCTTTCACAGTTGCCAATCATATCTGGTGTCTCTTTAGCGTGCTTTTACAAAGAAAAAAGGTTTCCAGTGTAAGCTAATAGCAGCCAGTCAGTGTCCTTCAAGCGGCTCTATCAGGCCTTCCTTCAGCGTGTGCCCTGCACAACACTGCCAGCGTGCTTTGACAGTTGCCAATCATATCTGGTGTCTCTTTAGCGTGCTTTTACAAAGAAAAAAGGTTTCCAGTGTAAGCTAATAGCAGCCAGTCAGTGTCCTTCAAGCGGCTCTGTCAGGCCTTCCTTCAGCGTGTGCCCTGCACAACCCTGCCAGCGTACTTTGACAGTTGCCACTCATATCTGGTGTCTCTATAGCGTGCTTTTACAAAGAAAAAAGGTTTCCAGTGTAAGCTAATAGCAGCCAGTCAGTGTCCTTCAAGCGGCTCTGTCAGGCCTTCCTTCAGCGTGTGCCCTGCACAACCCTGCCAGCGTACTTTGACAGTTGCCACTCATATCTGGTGTCTCTATAGCGTGCTTTTAAAACCAACATTTTGTTTCCACTAAAATAGAAGAGCATTTGCCTGCCTGCCAGCTTCTATGTGAGGTTCACAGTGGATACTGTGCCCTCTTGCCCAGTGCCACCACTCATATCTGTTTTTACAATAGCTTAAGCTTTAGATTTAAAATAAATAATTTTTTTTCACTGTAATAGAAGAGCAGTTAGTTGTCTGCAAGCGTCTGGGTGTCATGCCTACTTCAGCGTGTGCTCTGCAGACCTGTGCCAGCGTGCTTTGACAGTTGCCAATCATATCTGGTGTCTCTTTAGCGTGCTTTTACAAAGAAAAAAGGTTTCCAGTGTAAGCTAATAGCAGCCAGTCAGTGTCCTTCAAGCGGCTATGTCAGGCCTTCCTTCAGCGTGTGCCCTGCACAACACTGCCAGCGTGCTTTCACAGTTGCCAATCATATCTGGTGTCTCTTTAGCGTGCTTTTACAAAGAAAAAAGGTTTCCAGTGTAAGCTAATAGCAGCCAGTCAGTGTCCTTCAAGCGGCTCTATCAGGCCTTCCTTCAGCGTGTGCCCTGCACAACACTGCCAGCGTGCTTTGACAGTTGCCAATCATATCTGGTGTCTCTTTAGCGTGCTTTTACAAAGAAAAAAGGTTTCCAGTGTAAGCTAATAGCAGCCAGTCAGTGTCCTTCAAGCGGCTCTGTCAGGCCTTCCTTCAGCGTGTACCCTGCACAACACTGCCAGCGTGCTTTGACAGTTGCCAATCATATCTGGTGTCTCTATAGCGTGCTTTTAAAACCAAAATTTGTTTTTCACTGTTATAGATTGAATAGCAGTTACTTGTCTTCAAGCGGGTGTGTCAGGCCTACAGTGTGTGCTCTGCAGAACTGTTCAAGTGCACATTGCCAATCATATCTGGTGTCTCTATAGCGTGCTTTTACAAAGAAAAAAGGTTTCTAGTGTAAGCTAATAGCAGCCAGCCAGTGTCCTTCAAGCGGCTCTGTCAGTCCTTCCTTCAGTGTGTGCTCTCCAGAACTGTTCCAGTGCACATTGCCAATCATATCTGGTGTCTCTATAGCGTGCTTTTAAAACCAAAATTTGTTTTTCACTGTTATAGATTGAATAGCAGTTACTTGTCTTCAAGCGGGTGTGTGAGGCCTACAGTGTGTGCTCTGCAGAACTGTTCAAGTGCACATTGCCACTCATATCTGGTGTCTCTATAGCTTGCTTTTACAAAGAAAAAAGGTTTCCAGTGTAAGCTAATAGCAGCCAGTCAGTGTCCTTCAAGCGGCTCTGTCAGGCCTTCCTTCAGCGTGTGCCCTGCACAACACTGCCAGCGTGCTTTGACAGTTGCCAATCATATCTGGTGTCTCTTTAGCGTGCTTTTACAAAGAAAAAAGGTTTCCAGTGTAAGCTAATAGCAGCCAGTCAGTGTCCTTCAAGCGGCTCTGTCAGGCCTTCCTTCAGCGTGTGCCCTGCACAACCCTGCCAGCGTACTTTGACAGTTGCCACTCATATCTGGTGTCTCTATAGCGTGCTTTTACAAAGAAAAAAGGTTTCCAGTGTAAGCTAATAGCAGCCAGTCAGTGTCCTTCAAGCGGCTCTATCAGGCCTTCCTTCAGCGTGTGCCCTGCACAACACTGCCAGCGTGCTTTGACAGTTGCCAATCATATCTGGTGTCTCTTTAGCGTGCTTTTACAAAGAAAAAAGGTTTCCAGTGTAAGCTAATAGCAGCCAGTCAGTGTCCTTCAAGCGGCTCTGTCAGGCCTTCCTTCAGCGTGTACCCTGCACAACCCTGCCAGCGTACTTTGACAGTTGCCAATCATATCTGGTGTCTCTATAGCGTGCTTTTAAAACCAAAATTTGTTTTTCACTGTTATAGATTGAATAGCAGTTACTTGTCTTCAAGCGGGTGTGTCAGGCCTACAGTGTGTGCTCTGCAGAACTGTTCAAGTGCACATTGCCAATCATATCTGGTGTCTCTATAGCGTGCTTTTACAAAGAAAAATGGTTTCTAGTGTAAGCTAATAGCAGCCAGTCAGTGTCCTTCAAGCGGCTCTGTCAGTCCTTCCTTCAGCGTGTGCTCTCCAGAACTGTTCAAGTGCACATTGACAATCATATCTGGTGTCTCTATAGCGTGCTTTTACAAAGATAAAAGGTTTCTAGTGTAAGCTAATAGCAGCCAGTCAGTGTCCTTCAAGCGGCTCTGTCAGGCCTTCCTTCAGCGTGTACCCTGCACAACCCTGCCAGCGTGCTTTGACAGTTGCCAATCATATCTGGTGTCTCTATAGTGTGCTTTTAAAACCAAAATTTGTTTTTCACTGTTATAGATTGAATAGCAGTTACTTGTCTTCAAGCGGGTGTGTCAGGCCTACAGTGTGTGCTCTGCAGAACTGTTCAAGTGCACATTGCCAATCATATCTGGTGTCTCTATAGCGTGCTTTTACAAAGAAAAAAGGTTTCCAGTGTAAGCTAATAGCAGCCAGTCAGTGTCCTTCAAGCGGCTCTGTCAGGCCTTCCTTCAGCGTGTGCCCTGCACAACACTGCCAGCGTGCTTTGACAGTTGCCAATCATATCTGGTGTCTCTTTAGCGTGCTTTTACAAAGAAAAAAGGTTTCCAGTGTAAGCTAATAGCAGCCAGTCAGTGTCCTTCAAGCGGCTCTGTCAGGCCTTCCTTCAGCGTGTGCCCTGCACAACCCTGCCAGCGTACTTTGACAGTTGCCACTCATATCTGGTGTCTCTATAGCGTGCTTTTACAAAGAAAAAAGGTTTCCAGTGTAAGCTAATAGCAGCCAGTCAGTGTCCTTCAAGCGGCTCTGTCAGGCCTTCCTTCAGCGTGTGCCCTGCACAACACTGCCAGCGTGCTTTGACAGTTGCCAATCATATCTGGTGTCTCTTTAGCGTGCTTTTACAAAGAAAAAAGGTTTCCAGTGTAAGCTAATAGCAGCCAGTCAGTGTCCTTCAAGCGGCTCTGTCAGGCCTTCCTTCAGCGTGTGCCCTGCACAACCCTGCCAGCGTACTTTGACAGTTGCCACTCATATCTGGTGTCTCTATAGCGTGCTTTTAAAACCAAAATTTTGTTTCCACTGTAATAGAGGAGCAGTTGCCTGCCTGCCAGCTTCTGTGTGAGGTTCACAGTGGATACTGTGCCCTCTTGCCCAGTGCCACCACTCATATCTGTTTTTACAATAGTTTAAGCTTTAGATTTAAAATAAATAATTTTTTTTCACTGTAATAGAAGAGAAGTTAGTTGTCTGCAAGCGTCTGGGTGTCAGGCCTCCTTCAGCGTGTGCTCTGCAGACCTGTGCCAGCGTGCTTTGACAGTTGCCAATCATATCTGGTGTCTCTTTAGCGTGCTTTTACAAAGAAAAAAGGTTTCCAGTGTAAGCTAATAGCAGCCAGTCAGTGTCCTTCAAGCGGCTCTGTCAGGCCTTCCTTCAGCGTGTGCCCTGCACAACCCTGCCAGCGTACTTTGACAGTTGCCACTCATATCTGGTGTCTCTATAGCGTGCTTTTAAAACCAAAATTTTGTTTCCACTGTAATAGAAGAGCAGTTGCCTGCCTGCCAGCTTCTGTGTGAGGTTCACAGTGGATACTGTGCCCTCTTGCCCAGTGCCACCACTCATATCTGTTTTTACAATAGCTTAAGCTTTAGATTTAAAATAAATAATTTTTTTTCACTGTAATAGAAGAGCAGTTAGTTGTCTGCAAGCGTCTGGGAGTCAGGCCTCCTTCAGCGTGTGCTCTGCAGACCTGTGCCAGCGTGCTTTGACAGTTGTCAATCATATCTGGTGTATCTTTAGCGTGCTTTTACAAAGAAAAAAGGTTTCCAGTGTAAGCTAATAGCAGCCAGTCAGTGTCCTTCAAGCGGCTCTGTCAGGCCTTCCTTCAGCGTGTACCCTGCACAACCCTGCCAGCGTACTTTGACAGTTGCCAATCATATCTGGTGTCTCTATAGCGTGCTTTTAAAACCAAAATTTGTTTTTCACTGTTATAGATTGAATAGCAGTTACTTGTCTTCAAGCGGGTGTGTCAGGCCTACAGTGTGTGCTCTGCAGAACTGTTCAAGTGCACATTGCCAATCATATCTGGTGTCTCTATAGCGTGCTTTTACAAAGAAAAAAGGTTTCTTGTGTAAGCTAATAGCAGCCAGTCAGTGTCCTTCAAGCGGCTCTGTCAGGCCTTCCTTCAGCGTGTGCTCTCCAGAACTGTTCCAGTGCACATTGCCAATCATATCTGGTGTCTCTATAGCGTGCTTTTAAAACCAAAATTTGTTTTTCACTGTTACAGATTGAATAGCAGTTACTTGTCTTCAAGCGGGTGTGTCAGGCCTACAGTGTGTGCTCTGCAGAACTGTTCAAGTGCACATTGCCAATCATATCTGGTGTCTCTATAGCGTGCTTTTACAAAGAAAAAAGGTTTCTAGTGTAAGCTAATAGCAGCCAGTCAGTGTCCTTCAAGCGGCTCTGTCAGTCCTTCCTTCAGCGTGTGCTCTCCAGAACTGTTCCAGTGCACATTGCCAATCATATCTGGTGTCTCTATAGCGTGCTTTTAAAACCAAAATTTGTTTTTCACTGTTATAGATTGAATAGCAGTTACTTGTCTTCAAGCGGGTGTGTCAGGCCTACAGTGTGTGCTCTGCAGAACTGTTCAAGTGCACATTGCCAATCATATCTGGTGTCTCTATAGCGTGCTTTTACAAAGAAAAAAGGTTTCCAGTGTAAGCTAATAGCAGCCAGTCAGTGTCCTTCAAGCGGCTCTGTCAGGCCTTCCTTCAGCGTGTGCCCTGCACAACACTGCCAGCGTGCTTTGACAGTTGCCAATCATCTCTGGTGTCTCTTTAGCGTGCTTTTACAAAGAAAAAAGGTTTCCAGTGTAAGCTAATAGCAGCCAGTCAGTGTCCTTCAAGCGGCTCTGTCAGGCCTTCCTTCAGCGTGTGCCCTGCACAACCCTGCCAGCGTACTTTGACAGTTGCCACTCATATCTGGTGTCTCTATAGCGTGCTTTTAAAAACAACATTTTGTTTCCACTGTAATAGAAGAGCATTTGCCTGCCTGCCAGCTTCTGTGTGAGGTTCACAGTGGATACTGTGCCCTCTTGCCCAGTGCCACCACTCATATCTGTTTTTACAATAGCTTAAGCTTTAGATTTAAAATAAATAATTTTTTTTCACTGTAACAGAAGAGCAGTTAGTTGTCTGCAAGCGTCTGGGTGTCAGGCCTACTTCAGCGTGTGCTCTGCAGACCTGTGCCAGCGTGCTTTGACAGTTGCCAATCATATCTGGTGTCTCTTTAGCGTGCTTTTACAAAGAAAAAAGGTTTCCAGTGTAAGCTAATAGCAGCCAGTCAGTGTCCTTCAAGCGGCTATGTCAGGCCTTCCTTCAGCGTGTGCCCTGCACAACACTGCCAGCGTGCTTTCACAGTTGCCAATCATATCTGGTGTCTCTTTAGCGTGCTTTTACAAAGAAAAAAGGTTTCCAGTGTAAGCTAATAGCAGCCAGTCAGTGTCCTTCAAGCGGCTCTATCAGGCCTTCCTTCAGCGTGTGCCCTGCACAACACTGCCAGCGTGCTTTGACAGTTGCCAATCATATCTGGTGTCTCTTTAGCGTGCTTTTACAAAGAAAAAAGGTTTCCAGTGTAAGCTAATAGCAGCCAGTCAGTGTCCTTCAAGCGGCTCTGTCAGGCCTTCCTTCAGCGTGTACCCTGCACAACCCTGCCAGCGTACTTTGACAGTTGCCAATCATATCTGGTGTCTCTATAGCGTGCTTTTAAAACCAAAATTTGTTTTTCACTGTTATAGATTGAATAGCAGTTACTTGTCTTCAAGCGGGTGTGTCAGGCCTACAGTGTGTGCTCTGCAGAACTGTTCAAGTGCACATTGCCAATCATATCTGGTGTCTCTATAGCGTGCTTTTACAAAGAAAAAAGGTTTCTAGTGTAAGCTAATAGCAGCCAGCCAGTGTCCTTCAAGCGGCTCTGTCAGTCCTTCCTTCAGTGTGTGCTCTCCAGAACTGTTCCAGTGCACATTGCCAATCATATCTGGTGTCTCTATAGCGTGCTTTTAAAACCAAAATTTGTTTTTCACTGTTATAGATTGAATAGCAGTTACTTGTCTTCAAGCGGGTGTGTGAGGCCTACAGTGTGTGCTCTGCAGAACTGTTCAAGTGCACATTGCCACTCATATCTGGTGTCTCTATAGCTTGCTTTTACAAAGAAAAAAGGTTTCCAGTGTAAGCTAATAGCAGCCAGTCAGTGTCCTTCAAGCGGCTCTGTCAGGCCTTCCTTCAGCGTGTGCCCTGCACAACACTGCCAGCGTGCTTTGACAGTTGCCAATCATATCTGGTGTCTCTTTAGCGTGCTTTTACAAAGAAAAAAGGATTCCAGTGTAAGCTAATAGCAGCCAGTCAGTGTCCTTCAAGCGGCTCTGTCAGGCCTTCCTTCAGCGTGTGCCCTGCACAACCCTGCCAGCGTACTTTGACAGTTGCCACTCATATCTGGTGTCTCTATAGCGTGCTTTTAAAACCAACATTTTGTTTCCACTAAAATAGAAGAGCATTTGCCTGCCTGCCAGCTTCTGTGTGAGGTTCACAGTGGATACTGTGCCCTCTTGCCCAGTGCCACCACTCATATCTGTTTTTACAATAGCTTAAGCTTTAGATTTAAAATAAATAATTTTTTTTCACTGTAATAGAAGAGCAGTTAGTTGTCTGCAAGCGTCTGGGTGTCAGGCCTACTTCAGCGTGTGCTCTGCAGACCTGTGCCAGCGTGCTTTGACAGTTGCCAATCATATCTGGTGTCTCTTTAGCGTGCTTTTACAAAGAAAAAAGGTTTCCAGTGTAAGCTAATAGCAGCCAGTCAGTGTCCTTCAAGCGGCTATGTCAGGCCTTCCTTCAGCATGTGCCCTGCACAACACTGCCAGCGTGCTTTGACAGTTGCCAATCATATCTGGTGTCTCTTTAGCGTGCTTTTACAAAGAAAAAAGGTTTCCAGTGTAAGCTAATAGCAGCCAGTCAGTGTCCTTCAAGCGGCTATGTCAGGCCTTCCTTCAGCATGTGCCCTGCACAACACTGCCAGCGTGCTTTGACAGTTGCCAATCATATCTGGTGTCTCTTTAGCGTGCTTTTACAAAGAAAAAAGGTTTCCAGTGTAAGCTAATAGCAGCCAGTCAGTGTCCTTCAAGCGGCTCTGTCAGGCCTTCCTTCAGCGTGTACCCTGCACAACCCTGCCAGCGTACTTTGACAGTTGCCAATCATATCTGGTGTCTCTATAGCGTGCTTTTAAAACCAAAATTTGTTTTTCACTGTTATAGATTGAATAGCAGTTACTTGTCTTCAAGCGGGTGTGTCAGGCCTACAGTGTGTGCTCTGCAGAACTGTTCAAGTGCACATTGCCAATCATATCTGGTGTCTCTATAGCGTGCTTTTACAAAGAAAAAAGGTTTCTTGTGTAAGCTAATAGCAGCCAGTCAGTGTCCTTCAAGCGGCTCTGTCAGGCCTTTCTTCAGCGTGTGCTCTCCAGAACTGTTCCAGTGCACATTGCCAATCATATCTGGTGTCTCTATAGCGTGCTTTTAAAACCAAAATTTGTTTTTCACTGTTACAGATTGAATAGCAGTTACTTGTCTTCAAGCGGGTGTGTCAGGCCTACAGTGTGTGCTCTGCAGAACTGTTCAAGTGCACATTGCCAATCATATCTGGTGTCTCTATAGCGTGCTTTTACAAAGAAAAAAGGTTTCTAGTGTAAGCTAATAGCAGCCAGTCAGTGTCCTTCAAGCGGCTCTGTCAGTCCTTCCTTCAGCATGTGCTCTCCAGAACTGTTCCAGTGCACATTGCCAATCATATCTGGTGTCTCTATAGCGTGCTTTTAAAACCAAAATTTGTTTTTCACTGTTACAGATTGAATAGCAGTTACTTGTCTTCAAGCGGGTGTGTCAGGCCTACAGTGTGTGCTCTGCAGAACTGTTCAAGTGCACATTGCCAATCATATCTGGTGTCTCTATAGCGTGCTTTTACAAAGAAAAAAGGTTTCTAGTGTAAGCTAATAGCAGCCAGTCAGTGTCCTTCAAGCGGCTCTGTCAGTCCTTCCTTCAGCGTGTGCTCTCCAGAACTGTTCCAGTGCACATTGCCAATCATATCTGGTGTCTCTATAGCGTGCTTTTAAAACCAAAATTTGTTTTTCACTGTTATAGATTGAATAGCAGTTACTTGTCTTCAAGCGGGTGTGTCAGGCCTACAGTGTGTTCTCTGCAGAACTGTTCAAGTGCACATTGCCAATCATATCTGGTGTCTCTATAGCGTGCTTTTACAAAGAAAAAAGGTTTCTAGTGTAAGCTAATAGCAGCCAGCCAGTGTCCTTCAAGCGGCTCTGTCAGGCCTTCCTTCAGCGTGTGCCCTGCACAACACTGCCAGCGTGCTTTGACAGTTGCCAATCATATCTGGTGTCTCTTTAGCGTGCTTTTACAAAGAAAAAAGGTTTCCAGTGTAAGCTAATAGCAGCCAGTCAGTGTCCTTCAAGCGGCTCTGTCAGGCCTTCCTTCAGCGTGTGCCCTGCACAACCCTGCCAGCGTACTTTGACAGTGTCCACTCATATCTGGTGTCTCTATAGCGTGCTTTTACAAAGAAAAAAGGTTTCCAGTGTAAGCTAATAGCAGCCAGTCAGTGTCCTTCAAGCGGCTCTGTCAGGCCTTCCTTCAGCGTGTGCCCTGCACAACACTGCCAGCGTGCTTTGACAGTTGCCAATCATATCTGGTGTCTCTTTAGCGTGCTTTTACAAAGAAAAAAGGTTTCCAGTGTAAGCTAATAGCAGCCAGTCAGTGTCCTTCAAGCGGCTCTGTCAGGCCTTCCTTCAGCGTGTGCCCTGCACAACCCTGCCAGCGTACTTTGACAGTTGCCACTCATATCTGGTGTCACTATAGCATGCTTTTAAAACCAAATTTTGTTTCCACTGTAATAGAAGAGCAGTTGCCTGCCTGCCAGCTTCTGTGTGAGGTTCACAGTGGATACTGTGCCCTCTTGCCCAGTGCCACCACTCATATCTGTTTTTACAATAGCTTAAGCTTTAGATTTAAAATAAATAATTTTTTTTCACTGTAATAGAAGAGCAGTTAGTTGTCTGCAAGCGTCTGGGTGTCAGGCCTACTTCAGCGTGTGCTCTGCAGACCTGTGCCAGCGTGCTTTGACAGTTGCCAATCATATCTGGTGTCTCTTTAGCGTGCTTTTACAAAGAAAAAAGGTTTCCAGTGTAAGCTAATAGCAGCCAGTCAGTGTCCTTCAAGCGGCTCTGTCAGGCCTTCCTTCAGCATGTGCCCTGCACAACACTGCCAGCGTGCTTTGACAGTTGCCAATCATATCTGGTGTCTCCTTAGCGTGCTTTTACAAAGAAAAAAGGTTTCCAGTGTAAGCTAATAGCAGCCAGTCAGTGTCCTTCAAGCGGCTCTGTCAGGCCTTCCTTCAGCGTGTACCCTGCACAACCCTGCCAGTGTACTTTGACAGTTGCCAATCATATCTGGTGTCTCTATAGCGTGCTTTTAAAACCAAAATTTGTTTTTCACTGTTATAGATTGAATAGCAGTTACTTGTCTTCAAGCGGGTGTGTCAGGCCTACAGTGTGTTCTCTGCAGAACTGTTCAAGTGCACATTGCCAATCATATCTGGTGTCTCTATAGCGTGCTTTTACAAAGAAAAAAGGTTTCTAGTGTAAGCTAATAGCAGCCAGCCAGTGTCCTTCAAGCGGCTCTGTCAGGCCTTCCTTCAGCGTGTGCCCTGCACAACACTGCCAGCGTGCTTTGACAGTTGCCAATCATATCTGGTGTCTCTTTAGCGTGCTTTTACAAAGAAAAAAGGTTTCCAGTGTAAGCTAATAGCAGCCAGTCAGTGTCCTTCAAGCGGCTCTGTCAGGCCTTCCTTCAGCGTGTGCCCTGCACAACCCTGCCAGCGTACTTTGACAGTGTCCACTCATATCTGGTGTCTCTATAGCGTGCTTTTAAAACCAAATTTTGTTTCCACTGTAATAGAAGAGCAGTTGCCTGCCTGCCAGCTTCTGTGTGAGGTTCACAGTGGATACTGTGCCCTCTTGCCCAGTGCCACCACTCATATCTGTTTTTACAATAGCTTAAGCTTTAGATTTAAAATAAATAATTTTTTTTCACTGTAATAGAAGTGCAGTTAGTTGTCTGCAAGCGTCTGGGTGTCAGGCCTACTTCAACGTGTGCTCTGCAGACCTGTGCCAGCGTGCTTTGACAGTTGCCAATCATATCTGGTGTCTCTTTAGCGTGCTTTTACAAAGAAAAAAGGTTTCCAGTGTAAGCTAATAGCAGCCAGTCAGTGTCCTTCAAGCGGCTATGTCAGGCCTTCCTTCAGCGTGTGCCCTGCACAACACTGCCAGCGTGCTTTCACAGTTGCCAATCATATCTGGTGTCTCTTTAGCGTGCTTTTACAAAGAAAAAAGGTTTCCAGTGTAAGCTAATAGCAGCCAGTCAGTGTCCTTCAAGCAGCTCTGTCAGGCCTTCTTTCAGCGTGTGCCCTGCACAACACTGCCAGCATGCTTTGACAGTTGCCAATCATATCTGGTGTCTCTTTAGCGTGCTTTTACAAAAAAAAAGGTTTCCAGTGTAAGCTAATAGCAGCCATTCAGTGTCCTTCAAGCGGATCTGTCAGGCCTTCCTTCAGCGTGTGCCCTGCACAACCCTGCCAGCGTACTTTGACAGTTGCCAATCATATCTGGTGTCTCTATAGCGTGCTTTTAAAACCAACATTTTTTTTCACTGTTATAGATTGAATAGCAGTTACTTGTCTTCAAGCAGGTGTGTCATGCCTACAGTGTGTGCTCTGCAGAACTGTTCAAGTGCACATTGCCAATCATATCTGGTGTCTCTATAGCGTGCTTTTACAAAGAAAAAAGGTTTCTAGTGTAAGCTAATAGCAGCCAGTCAGTGTCTTTCAAGCGGCTCTGTCAGTCCTTCCTTCAGCGTGTGCTCTCCAGAACTGTTCCAGTGCACATTGCCAATCATATCTGGTGTCTCTATAGCGTGCTTTTAAAACCAAAATTTGTTTTTCACTGTTATAGATTGAATAGCAGTTACTTGTCTTCAAGCGGGTGTGTCAGGCCTACAGTGTGTGCTCTGCAGAACTGTTCAAATGCACATTGCCAATCATATCTGGTGTCTCTATAGCGTGCTTTTACAAAGAAAAAAGGTTTCCAGTGTAAGCTAATACCAGCCAGTCAGTGTCCTTCAAGCGGCTCTGTAAGGCCTTCCTTCAGCGTGTGTCCTGCACAACACTGCCAGCGTGCTTTGACAGTTGCCAATCATATCTGGTGTCTCTTTAGCGTGCTTTTACAAAGAAAAAAGATTTCCAGTGTAAGCTAATAGCAGCCAGTCAGTGTCCTTCAAGCGGCTCTCTCAGGCCTTCCTTCAGCGTGTGCCCTGCACAACCCTGCCAGCGTACTGTGACAGTTGCCAATCATATCTGGTGTCTCTATAGCGTGCTTTTAAAACCAAAATTTGTTTTTCACTGTTATAGATTGAATAGCAGTTACTTGTCTTCAAGCGGGTGTGTCAGGCCTACAGTGTGTGCTCTGCAGAACTGTTCAAGTGCACATTGCCAATCATATCTGGTGTCTCTATAGCGTGCTTTTACAAAGAAAAAAGGTTTCTAGTGTAAGCTAATAGCAGCCAGTCAGTGTCCTTCAAGCGGCTCTGTCAGTCCTTCCTTCAGCGTGTGCTCTCTAGAACTGTTCCAGTGCACATTGCCAATCATATCTGGTGTCTCTATAGCGTGCTTTTAAAACCAAAATTTGTTTTTCACTGTTATAGATTGAATAGCAGTTACTTGTCTTCAAGCGGGTGTGTCAGGCCTACAGTGTGTGCTCTGCAGAACTGTTCAAGTGCACATTGCCAATCATATCTGGTGTCTCTATAGCGTGCTTTTACAAAGAAAAAAGGTTTCTAGTGTAAGCTAATAGCAGCCAGTCAGTGTCCTTCAAGCGGCTCTGTCAGTCCTTCCTTCAGCATGTGCTCTCCAGAACTGTTCCAGTGCACATTGCCAATCATATCTGGTGTCTCTATAGCGTGCTTTTAAAACCAAAATTAGTTTTTCACTGTTACAGATTGAATAGCAGTTACTTTTCTTCAAGCGGGTGTGTCAGGCCTACAGTGTGTGCTCTGCAGAACTGTTCAAGTGCACATTGCCAATCATATCTGGTGTCTCTATAGCGTGCTTTTACAAAGAAAAAAGGTTTCTAGTGTAAGCTAATAGCAGCCAGTCAGTGTCCTTCAAGCGGCTCTGTCAGTCCTTCCTTCAGCGTGTGCTCTCCAGAACTGTTCCAGTGCACATTGCCAATCATATCTGGTGTCTCTATAGCGTGCTTTTAAAACCAAAATTTGTTTTTCACTGTTATAGATTGAATAGCAGTTACTTGTCTTCAAGCGGGTGTGTCAGGCCTACAGTGTGTTCTCTGCAGAACTGTTCAAGTGCACATTGCCAATCATATCTGGTGTCTCTATAGCGTGCTTTTACGAAGAAAAAAGGTTTCTAGTGTAAGCTAATAGCAGCCAGCCAGTGTCCTTCAAGCGGCTCTGTCAGGCCTTCCTTCAGCGTGTGCCCTGCACAACACTGCCAGCGTGCTTTGACAGTTGCCAATCATATCTGGTGTCTCTTTAGCGTGCTTTTACAACGAAAAAAGGTTTCCAGTGTAAGCTAATAGCAGCCAGTCAGTGTCCTTCAAGCGGCTCTGTCAGGCCTTCCTTCAGCGTGTGCCCTGCACAACCCTGCCAGCGTACTTTGACAGTTGCCACTCATATCTGGTGTCTCTATAGCGTGCTTTTACAAAGAAAAAAGGTTTCCAGTGTAAGCTAATAGCAGCCAGTCAGTGTCCTTCAAGCGGCTCTGTCAGGCCTTCCTTCAGCGTGTGCCCTGCACAACCCTGCCAGCGTACTTTGACAGTTGCCACTCATATCTGGTGTCTCTATAGCGTGCTTTTAAAACCAAATTTTGTTTCCACTGTAATAGAAGAGCAGTTGCCTGCCTGCCAGCTTCTGTGTGAGGTTCACAGTGGATACTGTGCCCTCTTGCCCAGTGCCACCACTCATATCTGTTTTAACAATAGCTTAAGCTTTAGATTTAAAATAAATAATTTTTTTCACTGTAATAGAAGAGCAGTTAGTTGTCTGCAAGCGTCTGGGTGTCAGGCCTACTTCAGCGTGTGCTCTGCAGACCTGTGCCAGCGTGCTTTGACAGTTGCCAATCATATCTGGTGTCTCTTTAGCGTGCTTTTACAAAGAAAAAAGGTTTCCAGTGTAAGCTAATAGCAGCCAGTCAGTGTCCTTCAAGCGGCTATGTCAGGCCTTCCTTCAGCGTGTGCCCTGCACAACACTGCCAGCGTGCTTTCACAGTTGTCAATCATATCTGGTGTCTCTTTAGCGTGCTTTTACAAAGAAAAAAGGTTTCCAGTGTAAGCTAATAGCAGCCAGTCAGTGTCCTTCAAGCGGCTCTGTCAGGCCTTCCTTCAGCGTGTGCCCTGCACAACATTGCCAGCGTGCCTTGACAGTTGCCAATCATATCTGGTGTCTCTTTAGCGTGCTTTTACAAAAAAAAAAGGTTTCCAGTGTAAGCTAATAGCAGCCATTCAGTGTCCTTCAAGCGGATCTGTCAGGCCTTCCTTCAGCGTGTGCCCTGCACAACCCTGCCAGCGTACTTTGACAGTTGCCAATCATATCTGGTGTCTCTATAGCGTGCTTTTAAAACCAAAATTTGTTTTTCACTGTTATAGATTGAATAGCAGTTACTTGTCTTCAAGCGGGTGTGTCAGGCCTACAGTGTGTGCTCTGCAGAACTGTTCAAGTCCACATTGCCAATCATATCTGGTGTCTCTATAGCGTGCTTTTACAAAGAAAAAAGGTTTCTAGTGTAAGCTAATAGCAGCCAGTCAGTGTCCTTCAAGCGGCTCTGTCAGGCCTTCCTTCAGCGTGTGCCCTGCACAACCCTGCCAGCGTACTTTGACAGTTGCCACTCATATCTGGTGTCTCTATAGCGTGCTTTTAAAACCAAATTTTGTTTCCACTGTAATAGAAGAGCAGTTGCCTGCCTGCCAGCTTCTGTGTGAGGTTCACAGTGGATACTGTGCCCTCTTGCCCAGTGCCACCACTCATATCTGTTTTTACAATAGCTTAAGCTTTAGATTTAAAATAAATATTTTTTTTCACTGTAATAGAAGAGCAGTTAGTTGTCTGCAAGCGTCTGGGTGTCAGGCCTACTTCAGCGTGTGCTCTGCAGACCTGTGCCAGCGTGCTTTGACAGTTGCCAATCATATCTGGTGTCTCTTTAGCGTGCTTTTACAAAGAAAAAAGGTTTCCAGTGTAAGCTAATAGCAGCCAGTCAGTGTCCTTCAAGCGGCTATGTCAGGCCTTCCTTCAGCGTGTGCCCTGCACAACACTGCCAGCGTGCTTTCACAGTTGTCAATCATATCTGGTGTCTCTTTAGCGTGCTTTTACAAAGAAAAAAGGTTTCCAGTGTAAGCTAATAGCAGCCAGTCAGTGTCCTTCAAGCGGCTCTGTCAGGCCTTCCTTCAGCGTGTGCCCTGCACAACACTGCCAGCGTGCCTTGACAGTTGCCAATCATATCTGGTGTCTCTTTAGCGTGCTTTTACAAAAAAAAAAGGTTTCCAGTGTAAGCTAATAGCAGCCATTCAGTGTCCTTCAAGCGGATCTGTCAGGCCTTCCTTCAGCGTGTGCCCTGCACAACCCTGCCAGCGTACTTTGACAGTTGCCAATCATATCTGGTGTCTCTATAGCGTGCTTTTAAAACCAAAATTTGTTTTTCACTGTTATAGATTGAATAGCAGTTACTTGTCTTCAAGCGGGTGTGTCAGGCCTACAGTGTGTGCTCTGCAGAACTGTTCAAGTCCACATTGCCAATCATATCTGGTGTCTCTATAGCGTGCTTTTACAAAGAAAAAAGGTTTCTAGTGTAAGCTAATAGCAGCCAGTCAGTGTCCTTCAAGCGGCTCTGTCAGGCCTTCCTTCAGCGTGTGCCCTGCACAACCCTGCCAGCGTACTTTGACAGTTGCCACTCATATCTGGTGTCTCTATAGCGTGCTTTTAAAACCAAATTTTGTTTCCACTGTAATAGAAGAGCAGTTGCCTGCCTGCCAGCTTCTGTGTGAGGTTCACAGTGGATACTGTGCCCTCTTGCCCAGTGCCACCACTCATATCTGTTTTTACAATAGCTTAAGCTTTAGATTTAAAATAAATAATTTTTTTCACTGTAATAGAAGAGCAGTTAGTTGTCTGCAAGCGTCTGGGTGTCAGGCCTACTTCAGCGTGTGCTCTGCAGACCTGTGCCAGCGTGCTTTGACAGTTGCCAATCATATCTGGTGTCTCTTTAGCGTGCTTTTACAAAGAAAAAAGGTTTCCAGTGTAAGCTAATAGCAGCCAGTCAGTGTCCTTCAAGCGGCTATGTCAGGCCTTCCTTCAGCGTGTGCCCTGCACAACACTGCCAGCGTGCTTTCACAGTTGTCAATCATATCTGGTGTCTCTTTAGCGTGCTTTTACAAAGAAAAAAGGTTTCCAGTGTAAGCTAATAGCAGCCAGTCAGTGACCTTCAAGCGGCTCTGTCAGGCCTTCCTTCAGCGTGTGCCCTGCACAACACTGCCAGCGTGCCTTGACAGTTGCCAATCATATCTGGTGTCTCTTTAGCGTGCTTTTACAAAAAAAAAAGGTTTCCAGTGTAAGCTAATAGCAGCCAGTCAGTGTCCTTCAAGCGGCTCTATCAGGCCTTCCTTCAGCGTGTGCCCTGCACAACACTGCCAGCGTGCTTTGACAGTTGCCAATCATATCTGGTGTCTCTTTAGCGTGCTTTTACAAAGAAAAAAGGTTTCCAGTGTAAGCTAATAGCAGCCAGTCAGTGTCCTTCAAGCGGCTCTGTCAGGCCTTCCTTCAGCGTGTACCCTGCACAACCCTGCCAGCGTACTTTGACAGTTGCCAATCATATCTGGTGTCTCTATAGCGTGCTTTTAAAACCAAAATTTGTTTTTCACTGTTATAGATTGAATAGCAGTTACTTGTCTTCAAGCGGGTGTGTCAGGCCTACAGTGTGTGCTCTGCAGAACTGTTCAAGTGCACATTGCCAATCATATCTGGTGTCTCTATAGCGTGCTTTTACAAAGAAAAAAGGTTTCTAGTGTAAGCTAATAGCAGCCAGTCAGTGTCCTTCAAGCGCCACTGTCGGTCCTTCCTTCAGCGTGTGCTCTCCAGAACTGTTCCAGTACACATTGCCAATCATATGTGGTGTCTCTATAGCGTGCTTTTAAAACCAAAATTTGTTTTTCACTGTTATAGATTGAATAGCAGTTACTTGTCTTCAAGCGGGTGTGTCAGGCCTACAGTGTGTGCTCTGCAGAACTGTTCAAATGCACATTGCCAATCATATCTGGTGTCTCTATAGCGTGCTTTTACAAAGAAAAAAGGTTTCCAGTGTAAGCTAATACCAGCCAGTCAGTGTCCTTCAAGCGGCTCTGTCGGTCCTTCCTTCAGCGTGTGCTCTCCAGAACTGTTCCAGTACACATTGCCAATCATATGTGGTGTCTCTATAGCGTGCTTTTAAAACCAAAATTTGTTTTTCACTGTTATAGATTGAATAGCAGTTACTTGTCTTCAAGCGGGTGTGTCAGGCCTACAGTGTGTGCTCTGCAGAACTGTTCAAATGCACATTGCCAATCATATCTGGTGTCTCTATAGCGTGCTTTTACAAAGAAAAAAGGTTTCCAGTGTAAGCTAATACCAGCCAGTCAGTGTCCTTCAAGCGGCTCTGTAAGGCCTTCCTTCAGCGTGTGCCCTGCACAACACTGCCAGCGTGCTTTGACAGTTGCCAATCATATCTGGTGTCTCTTTAGCGTGCTTTTAAAACCAAAATTTGTTTTTCACTGTTATAGATTGAATAGCAGTTACTTGTCTTCAAGCGGGTGTGTCAGGCATACAGTGTGTGCTCTGCAGAACTGTTCAAGTGCACATTGCCAATCATATCTGGTGTCTCTATAGCGTGCTTTTACAAATAAAAAAGGTTTCTAGTGTAAGCTAATAGCAGCCAGTCAGTGTCCTTCAAGCGGCTCTGTCAGTCCTTCCTTCAGCGTGTGCTCTCTAGAACTGTTCCAGTGCACATTGCCAATCATATCTGGTGTCTCTATAGCGTGCTTTTAAAACCAAAATTTGTTTTTCACTGTTATAGATTGAATAGCAGTTACTTGTCTTCAAGCGGGTGTGTCAGGCCTACAGTGTGTGCTCTGCAGAACTGTTCAAGTGCACATTGCCAATCATATCTGGTGTCTCTATAGCGTGCTTTTACAAAGAAAAAAGGTTTCCAGTGTAAGCTAATAGCAGCCAGTCAGTGTCCTTCAAGCGGCTCTGTCAGGCCTTCCTTCAGCGTGTGCCCTGCACAACACTGCCAGCGTGCTTTGACCGTTGCCAATCATATCTGGTGTCTCTTTAGCGTGCTTTTACAAAGAAAAAAGGTTTCCAGTGTAAGCTAATAGCAGCCAGTCATTGTCCTTCAAGCGGCTCTGTCAGGCCTTCCTTCAGCGTGTGCCTTGCACAACCCTGCCAGCGTACTTTGACAGTTGCCACTCATATCTGGTGTCTCTATAGCGTGCTTTTAAAACCAAAATTTTGTTTCCACTGTAATAGAAGAGCAGTTGCCTGCCTGCCAGCTTCTGTGTGAGGTTCACAGTGGATACTGTGCCCTCTTGCCCAGTGCCACCACTCATATCTGTTTTTACAATAGCTTAAGCTTTAGATTTAAAATAAATATTTTTTTTCACTGTAATAGAAGAGCAGTTAGTTGTCTGCAAGCGTCTGGGTGTCAGGCCTCCTTCAGCGTGTGCTCTGCAGACCTGTGCCAGCGTGCTTTGACAGTTGCCAATCATATCTGGTGTCTCTTTAGCGTGCTTTTACAAAGAAAAAAGGTTTCCAGTGTAAGCTAATAGCAGCCAGTCAGTGTCCTTCGAGCGGCTCTGTCAGGCCTTCCTTCAGCGTGTGCCCTGCACAACCCTGCCAGCGTACTTTGACAGTTGCCAATCATATCTGGTGTCTCTATAGCGTGCTTTTAAAACCAAAATTTGTTTTTCACTGTTATAGATTGAATAGCAGTTACTTGTCTTCAAGCGGGTGTGTCAGGCCCACAGTGTGTGCTCTGCAGAACTGTTCAAGTGCACATTGCCAATCATATCTGGTGTCTCTATAGCGTGCTTTTACAAAGAAAAAAGGTTTCTAGTGTAAGTTAATAGCAGCCAGTCAGTGTCCTTCAAGCGGCTCTGTCAGTCCTTCATTCAGCGTGTGCTCTCCAGAAATATTCCAGTGCACATTGCCGATCATATCTGGTGTCTCTATAGCGTGCTTTTAAAACCAAAATTTGTTTTTCACTGTTATAGATTGAATAGCAGTTACTTGTCTTCAAGCGGGTGTGTCAGGCCTACAGTGTGCCACCTCCTCTACTCCTCCTACTCCATCCTCTTCCATAACCTCCTCGGCTGAGTCCTCTTGTGCTGCTGTGTCTTGCTCCACATCATATCTGGTCTCACAGTAGCTTGCACGCATAGTGCCACTAATCCCCAAAAAAATGACAGGCAGAGGCAGGCCACCCCGCAGGGGCCGTCGTGGTCGTGGTGCTGTGATTCCCTTTTGCCCTAGAATAATGCCCAGTTTTCAGAAGCCACGTACCCTGAACTTGAAAAGTTCTGAGGACATAGTTGACTGGCTAACACAGGACACCCAATCTTGTACAGCCTCCGCTCGGAACCTTGACGCACCATCCTCCTCCAGCTTAGCTTCAGGCACCTCTCAAGATACCACTCACCCGCCTGCCGCCACCACCAAAACTAGCACCACAGCCGCTTTACTTGGTATGTCAGAGGAGTTATTCACACACCCGTTTGAAGAAATGAGTGATGCGCAACCATTATTGCTAGAGGATGTAGATAACAGGGATATGTCTCAGGCAGGCAGCATTAAACACATGGAGGTACGGTGTGATGATGATGATGTTGTACCCACTGCTGCTTCCTTTTCTGAGTTGTCAGATACAAGCGAAGCGGTTGATGATGACGATGTGTCCATGGATGTCACGTGGGTGCCGCTCGGCAAGAAGAAGAACAGGGCGAAAGTTCAGATGGGGAGACAGAGAGGAGGAGGAGACGAGTTGGAAGCAGGGGGGGGTCGTCGCAAGGAGCTAGTGGCACAGTCAGACAGCATGCATCGGCACCCGGGGTCAGCCCGACAGCACGCCAATCAACGCATGCTGTGTCCACCACCAGAATGCCGTCATTGCAGAGCTCAGCAGTGTGGTATTTTTTTTGTGTGTCTGCCTCTGACAACAGCGATGCCATTTGCAACCTGTGCCAAAGGAAACTGAGTCGTGGGAGGTCCAACACCCACCTAGGTACAACTGCTTTGCGTAGGCACATGATCTCACATCACAAACGCCTATGGGATCAACACATGAGTACAAGCAGCACGCCTACTCTAAGCCGCCATCCTCCTCCTGGTCTAGCATCTTCAGCCACGTCAACAACTGCTGTCCTTCTTGCCCTCTCTCAACCATCCGCCACTCCGTCTCCCGCCTTAAGCAGTTCCCGCTCATCTGCCCACAGTCATGTGTCTGTCAAGGACATGTTTGAGCGTAAGAAGCCAATGTCACCAAGTCACCCCCTTGCCCAGCGTCTGACAGCTGGCTTGTCCGAACTATTAGCCCGCCAGCTTTTACCATACAATCTGGTTGAGTCTGAGGCGTTCAAAACATTTGTAGCTATTGGGACACCGCAGTGGAAGGTACCCGGACGGAATTTATTTTCACAAAAGGCAATCCCCAACTTGTACTCGATTGTGCAAAAGGAAGTCATGGCATGTCTGGCACACAGTGTTGGGGCAAGGGTCCATCTGACCACTGATACCTGGTCTGCAAAGCATGGTCAGGGCAGGTATATCACCTACACTGCGCATTGGGTAAACCTGCTGACGGCTGACAAGCAAGGAATGCGTGGCATTGCAGAGGAGTTGGTGACACCGCCACGAATTGCAGGCAGTCCTGCTGCCACCTCCTCTACTCCTCCTACTCCATCCTCTTCCATAACCTCCTCGGCTGAGTCCTCTTGTGCTGCTGCGTCTTGCTCCACATCAACGGCACCCCCCCAGCTCCCCAGGTACTATTCCACATCCCAGATACGGCAGTGTCACGCCGTCTTGGGTTTGACTTGCTTGAAAGCAGAGAGTCACACCGGACAAGCACTCCTGTCCGCCCTGAATGCGCAGGTGAAAAAGTGGCTGACTCTGCAGCAACTGGATATTGGCAAAGTGGTGTGTGACAACGGAAAAAATTTGATAGCGGCATTGAAGTTGGGCAAGTTGACACATGTGCCGTGCATGGCACATGTGTGTAATCTGATCGTACAACGCTTTGTGCATAAGTACACAGGCTTACAGGACATCCTGAAGCAGGCCAGGAAGGTGTGTGGCCATTTCAGGCGTTCCTACACGGCCATGGCTCACTTTGCCGATATCCAGCGGCGAAACAACATGCCAGTGAGGCGCTTGATTTGCGATAGCCCTACATGTTGGAATTCAACACTCCTAATGTTCGACCGCCTGCTCCAACAAGAAAAAGCTGTTAATGAATATTTGTATTACCGGGGTGCTAGGAC
Source organism: Pelobates fuscus (assembly GCF_036172605.1). Classification (NCBI taxonomy): domain Eukaryota; kingdom Metazoa; phylum Chordata; class Amphibia; order Anura; family Pelobatidae; genus Pelobates; species Pelobates fuscus. The sequence continues at coordinate 42,331,797 of NC_086322.1, read as the reverse complement.
AGCCTCTGGGGAGCTGGGATTTTTTTTGCCACGTTACTGGACGCTCATGCGCAATGCCTGTAGGCTCATGCATCCTTTTGAGGAGGTGACAAACCTAGTCAGTCGCAATGAAGGCACCATCAGCGACATCATACCATTTGTTTTCTTTCTGGAGCGTGCCCTGCGAAGAGTGCTGCATCAGGCTGTAGATGAGCGTGAAGAGGAAGAGGAAGAGTTGTGGTCACCATCACCACCAGAAACAGCCTTATCAGCATCGCTTGCTGGACCTGCGGCAACGCTGGAAGAGGATTGTGAGGAAGAGGAGTCAGAGGAGGATTGTAGCTTTGAGGAGGAGGAGCAAGACCAAACACAACAGGCATCCCAGGGTGCTCGTTGTCACCTATCTGGTACCCGTGGTGTTGTACGTGGCTGGGGGGAAGAACATACCTTCAATGACATCAGTGAGGAGGAGGAACGGGAAATGAGTAGCTCGGCATCCAACCTTGTGCAAATGGGGTCTTTCATGCTGTCCTGCCTGTTGAGGGACCCTCGTATAAAAAGGCTGAAGGAGAACGACCTGTACTGGGTGTCCACGCTACTAGACCCCCGGTATAAGCAGAAAGTGGCGGAAATGTTACCGAATTACAACAAGTCGGAAAGGATGCAGCATTTGCAAAATAAATTAAAAAGTATGCTTTACACAGCGTATAAGGGTGATGTCACAGCACAACGGGAATCTAACAGGGGGAGAGGTGGAAGTCATCCTCCTCCTCCCACGACCACGCCGGCAAGGACAGGACTCTTTAAAGATGTGTTGTTGATGGAGGACATGCGGACCTTTTTAAGTCCTATGCATCGCCACAGCCCTTCGGGATCCACCCTCAGAGAGCGACTCGACCGACAGGTAGCAGACTACCTCGCCTTAACTGCAGATATCGACACTCTGAGGAGCGATGAACCCCTTGACTACTGGGTGTGCAGGCTTGACCTGTGGCCTGAGCTATCATAATTTGCGATAGAACTTCTGGCCTGCCCCGCTTCAAGTGTCCTTTCAGAAAGGACCTTCAGTGCAGCAGGAGGTATTGTCACTGAGAAGAGAAGTCGCCTAGGTCAAAAAAGTCTAGATTACCTCACCTTTATTAAGATGAATGAGGGATGGATCCCGAAGGGACTGACACTGGGCGATACATTCGATTAAAAAAGGCTTGATGAGATGAGCTGCCTTGGGCTAAAAATGGTCCACATGCTGCTGTATTTTAGCTCTGAATGACGTTTGACTTGCATGACTTATCCGCCACCAACTAGGGTTCAAGCCACCATGTTTTAGGGCACTTTCTGCCTGTGAAACAAACATCAATTTTTCTGGCCTCTGCTACAGCAGCGGCTGCAACAATACCAAATTTTTCAGGCATGTGTACATGCCTAATTTTTAGGCCCACTGGTGCAGCACTGTGGCTTCAAAAACCAAACCAAAAAAAATCCTCCAAGATGGCACCAATATACCAGTGGTCTAAGCATCTTCCCACCTTGGCCTAAAAAGGGGAGGTGATTCAACAATTAAAAATCTCTGCCATTTACACGTCCACTGATAGGAGACGCGGAAGGTATTAAACTGATATGAACAATACTCCACTCCTATCAGTAGGTCCGTCCCATTGTGATTTATGGCCCCCACCCACCGCGCAGGGGTGGGGGCCGAGGGGGGGAAGACAGTAGATCTCCCCATTGTGATTTATGGCCCCCTCCCACCGCGCAGGGTTTGGGGAGGACAGTAGCTCCCCCCAGTGTGTATCATGGGCTTTGAGGACAGGTGTCAATCCATACCTGCCAAGTGACCCTATGTAGGGGTAACAGTCCCTATTCTGCTCTGTGTCAGTGTGTATCATGGTCTCTGTGGACGGGGAACAGTCTCTATTCTGCTCTGTGTCAGTGTGTATCATGGTCTCTGTGGACGGGGAACAGTCTCTATTCTGCTCTGTGTCAGTGTGTATCATGGACTCTGTGGACAGGGAACAGTCTCTATTCTGCTCTGTGTCAGTGTGTATCATGGTCTCTGTGGACGGGGAACAGTCTCTATTCTGCTCTGTGTCAGTGTGTATCATGGACTCTGTGGACAGGGAACAGTCTCTATTCTGCTCTGTGTCAGTGTGTATCAGGGGCTTTGAGGACAGGTGTCAATCCATACCTGCCAAGTGACCCTATGTAGGGGGAACAGTCCCTATTCTGCTCTGTGTCAGTGTGTATCATGGTCTCTGTGGACGGGGAACAGTCTCTATTCTGCTCTGTGTCAGTGTGTATCATGGTCTCTGTGGACGGGGAACAGTCTCTATTCTGCTCTGTGTCAGTGTGTATCATGGTCTCTGTGGACAGGGAACAGTCTCTATTCTGCTCTGTGTCAGTGTGTATCAGGGGCTTTGAGGACAGGTGTCAATCCATACCTGCCAAGTGACCCTATGTAGGGGGAACATTCTCTATTCTGCTCTGTGTCAGTGTGTATCATGGTCTCTGTGGACGGGGAACAGTCTCTATTCTGCTCTGTGTCAGTGTGTATCATGGTCTCTGTGGACAGGGAACAGTCTCTATTCTGCTCTGTGTCAGTTTGTATCAGGGGTTTTGAGGACAGGTGTCAATCCATATCTGCCAAGTGACCCTATGTAGGAGGAACATTCCCTATTCTGCTCTGTGTCAGTGTGTATCAGGGGTTTTGAGGACAGGTGTCAATCCATATCTGCCAAGTGACCCTATGTAGGGGGAACAGTCCCTATTCTGCTCTGTGTCAGTGTGTATCAGGGGTTTTGAGGACAGGTGTCAATCCATATCTGCCAAGTGACCCTATGTAGGGGGAACAGTCTCTATTCTGCTCTGTGTCAGTGTGTATCAGGGATCATTAGGATAGGTGTCAATCCATATCTGCCAAGTGACCCTATGTAGGGGGAACAGTCCCTATTCTGCTCTGTGTCAGTGTGTATCAGGGATTTGACTATCTTTATTCCGATTGAAAAATTACAATTCCAGGAAAAATTTAACAAACATTTACAAGAACATGTTATGCACATCATAGAAACAACGTGAACCTCTTTAAAGCCACAAACTTAAGACAAAAAATACGTACACACAATGTGTAAGGGTTTGAAAGAATATTCTGAATCCTTACATGTTTACTTTATCGTTTGTTTGATTTTTGTGAACCATATATAAACTACAAGCAGCGTGAAAACTATAAAAACTCAAGTGGCCATGCTGATCAAATTAAATAGTATGCTTTACACAGCGTATAAGGGTGATGTCACAGCACAACGGGAATCTAACAGGGGAAGAGGTGAAAGTCATCCTCCCCCTCCCACGACCCCGCCATATCTGCCAAGTGACCCTATGTAGGGGTAACAGTCTCTATTCTGCTCTGTGTCAGTGTGTATCATGGTCTCTGAGGACGGGGAACAGTCTCTATTCTGCTCTGTGTCAGTGTGTATCAGGGGCTTTGAGGACAGGTGTCAATGTTAGGTGATTTCTGCCCTTTATGGATTAAAAGCAGACTCTGCATCAACTGTGTAATTTTCCATGGGAGTTTTGCCATGGATCCCCCTCCGGCATGCCACAGTCCAGGTGTTAGTCCCCTTGAAACAACTTTTCCATCACTTTTGTGGCCAGAAAGAGTCCCTGTTGGTTTTAAAATTCGCCTGCCCATTGAAGTCAATGGCGGTTCGCGCGGTTCGCCGGTTCGCGAACATTTGCGGAAGTTCGCGTTCGCCGTTCGCGAACCGAAAATTTCGGGTTCGCGACAACACTATTAATTAGTCTTCTGACATTAAACATGAAAGATCTAGACCCCATAAAACCTGCCTGATATTTGTGTGTAATAGAGGAACCACTGTATTTAATCTGGTGGCAAGGATAGAAAAACATATTTTAATATTTACATTAAGTAGAGAAATTGGTCTATAATTTGCTATATTCTCTGAATTATTATTTTGTTTGGGGATTGGTATATTATGGGCTTCATTTGCCTTAAGATTTTTTATGGCCTCACTATCCACTATGGGTTCATTTAACTTAGTCAATTGATCTATTGTCACTTTAGGAAAATAATATTTTTGAAAAAAGTGCTCCATATCTACATGGGGTTGTCTTTCGGGAAGATTATATAGTTCATGATAAAGGTTTTGGAATGCATGGCCAATTTCCCCAGGATTAAGTAAAAAAAAATTATCTTTGCTTGATCTTGGCAATCACCTTTTTAGCTCTATTTTTTTTAATTTGTTTGTCATTAATTTAGCTGCTCTATTTCCTTTATAATACTACTTTCTTCTAATTTTATCAAGAGTATTGTTTGCTTTTTGCATTAATTGAGTATTTATCTGACTCTTGATTTCCATCAGCCTCTCTGTTGTTTCTTTTAAGAGATGACTTCTATTTTCCCTTTCCAGAGTTTCTAATTGTATATAAAGCTAAGCCAAGCTCTTACCTCTAAGCCCTTTCTATTCAGTACACATTTTAATTAATAGACCTCTGATAGTGCATTTATATGCACACCAGATCATTGTAATGGAAATATCTGCAGAGTCACTCTCCTTAAAGACTTTATCAGTAGCCTCTTTGATTATATTCAGTTTTTGCTTTTTATACAATCAAATGTTGTTTAATCTCCAAATTAGATCAAGTTTTGACAGTTTTATAATCAAGAACCATGATAACTGTGTTATGATCAGACCAAGAAAAGTCAATTATGATTTTTTAAAATTAATTTCACCAGATCTCTTTCTGCAAAAAAAAATAGTTCTGTCTAGAGTATGCTTGATAAGGGGGGGAGAAAAACAGGAATAGTCCCTCTCTTGAGGATGCAGTAAATGCCTTAAATCGACCAACCCATGTGTTCTCAAAGTCTCATTAAACTGTCTAGAGAGAATGTTAGTGGGACTTTTCTTATACTTCTTAATTGATCCAAAATAAAATTAAAATCCCCAAGTAAATTATTCTTCCCTGTCTAACTTTTTCTATCCGAGAGACAATCCTTCACAGAAATCTAGTTGGTAAAAGATTAGGGGACATATATAAATGTACAGAATTATGGCCTTTTGTTGTGAACTGACAGCTAAGATAGTGGGTCAAGGTTTTTCCTCCCAGTGGTCCAAGTTAGGCATGGTACCTGTGGCAAACTCCCCTTTTTACCTGAGTTTGCTACGAGCTCCCGGAGGAGCCTGCTTGCCAGCCTCCTGCCCACAGACTATGGACCCTGTGAAAAATAATGTAAAAAGTCTTTGTTCATGCAATTGGGATTATATGGTTAGTTTACCAAAAAACCACATGAACAGAGGCCGCCCCGTGCGTGTCCAGTTCCACATGGGGTCCATGGTCGGAGATGGAGTTAGAGTCCCCCATAGACTGTCGGGAACTGCTTGTGGGATCGTTCATGATTCAGAGTTTGCGAGTCACTTTTCTGATTGCAGCATCCTCCTCTGGATGGACAATGCCTCGGCAGTGCAAGGCTTCAACGCCTGGAAGGGACGCCGGCGATTGAAGGATCTCTCGTCCCACTTTCATCAATATTGTAGACTGGAGGGATCTGTTCACAGTGGACCTTTTTCGCCTTGCGGATGAACGTTTGGGTCCTAACCTGCTTCGGCTGGCTCACAGATCAGGCTTGTTCAGCGATTCTGTGAACCTCCTCCTGTTGCCAACTGCTGGGGCCGCGGTGACCGTCTCCAGCGGCCCCACGTGTATGCTCCCACTCGCCGACTCAGTTCGCTGAGCGGGAGCTGTCTCCGTCCCTCCTCCGCTCCCTCCCACGCTCGCGGACGCAAGTGTCGGATTCGCAGCTTGCGAGCAGCATGGGTGAAGGGATTTATGGGATTAAAGCATGAGCCCAAGTGTAAGAAATTATAGTGTAAATTTAGAGATGGTAGTGAAACTGAAACTGGCAATCCTAAGAGACACAAAGTTGCAGAAGAGTAAATATAACCACTAAATCGGAACTATAGTTTAATATACTAATGTATAGAGTTGAGCGAACCCGAACTGAAAAGTTCGGGTTCGTACCGAACATTAAGTTTTTTGGACCCCGGACCCGAACACGGACATATCACTGTATGTTCGGGTTGGAGTTCAGTGTTCGGCGATTTAATGGCGCATTTTGAAAGGCTGCAGGGCAGCCAATCAAGAAGTGTTTGACTCGTGTGCCCTTAGAAACTAATGGCATGGCTGTGATTGGCCAGTGCAGCATGTGACCCAGCCTCTATATGTAAGCTGGAGTCGCGTAGCGACACACGCACATGCAGTCTTATTAGTGTAGGGAGAGCATGCTGCCGCTGATAGGGACAGCTTAGGAAAGAATTCTGCAAACTAGTACATTTGTGGGGTGGGGTGCACTTCATATCTGAGAGTCAAATAGAAGCTTCAAATACCGCGGTTACATCGGAGTTTTAAAAAGTAACTTTGTTTTGGTGCGAAATAGTACATTAGTGGTATAGTACATTAGTGGGGTGCACTTCATATCTAAGAGTCAAATAGAAGCGTCAAATACTGCTGTCACATTGCAGTTTTAAAATGTAACACATTTTTGGGTCCTTAACTGCTAAATAGTATTTTAGTAGGTTGCACTTCATATCTGAGAGTCAAATAGAAGCGTCTAATACTGCGGTTACAGCGCAGTTGTAAACATTCCAATTGCTTTGTTGCTAATCTGCTAAATAGTACATTTTGGGGCGTGCACTTCATATCTGAGAGTACAATAGAAGCGTCTAAAACTGCGGTCACAGCGCAATTGTAAACATTCTAATTGTTTTGCTGCTAATCTGCTGCTTACATTGGAGTTTGAAAAAGTCACTTTTTGGTGCTAAATAGTATATTTGGGGTGTTCACTTCATATCTGAGAGTCAAATCGAAGCGTAACTTTTATTCGAATTTACTACATCGGTCACTTGTAATATTGTTTCACACCTACAACACTTGTTACACAGATCTAAGTGATAGAAAACAGATTGATATTTTCTACACTAGAAACTACCACATAACAAGCTGCTATATTTAAACCAGTTTTAAATAGCTAAGAGGTACTTAAACAATATTGTAATGCTGGGGCAATACCCTCACAAGTCAAACTGAGAGGTCAGCTTATAGGGAAAACTGTTGCCTGGATACAATTCTAAAACAATTTCCATATGTCCTTTGCAGACTTTACATGCTGGAAAAACACAGGTGCCAACTGCTGTGGCTTTCTGCAGTGTGCATACTGGCAAGGAGGGCAGGGTTGAGGACTGGGTGGAAGATGATGTGGAGGATGATGAGGTCCTAGAATCAAGTTCATGCGAGTGACGTGTGCAGTTTTGAGGAAGAGGCGCTGGTCGCACAGAGGCACCAGCACAGCATAAGAGGGAGCAGTGTGCAAAAGTGGAGCGGCCGTCCCCTAGCGCTCGTCGGCATGTATTAGCTTGAGAATTACCAGTTATCCAAGTAATACATGTAGCGATCAAAGGATCCATAATAGAGTTAAGCGAACCCGAACTGCAAAGTTCCGGTTCGTAACAGATATAACGATCCATTCATTTAAACCTCTTCCCACCCCCCCTTTCCTCTCTTTCCCGTCATTTGAAATACACTCAATTCGCCTTTTCAAACCCTTCTCTGCTAACATTGCTGTTATTTACCGTCCCCTGGTTCCCCTCTTCTATTCCTTGACCACTTTGCTGCCTGGCTACCCTATTTCCTCTCTTCTAACATTCCATCCCTAATTCTCGGGGACTTCAATATTCCTATAAACCCACCTTTAACCTCTGCAGCCACTAAACTACTTTCAATTACTTCCTCCCTCGGGCTATCGCAGTGGGAAAATTCTCCCACCCATGTAGCTGGCAATACCCTTGACCTAATCTTCACTTATGCATGTACAGTATCTAATATCTGCAACACTCCATATCCACTCTCTGATCACCACCTCTTATCATTTGCTCTCGCGTACCCCCTCACCCAACAACCTCAGCCTAACCCCCCTTAACTCAGGAGGGACCTTAATTCTCTTGATCTCCAACAGTTGTCAGCTGACATTGATTCACAACTGCTGTCCATCCCTTCCCTCTCCTGTCCTTCACTGGCCATCTCTATATATAACTCCACTCTTACATCTGCCTTGAACACTGCAGCACCACTCCAAACAAGCACCTCGAGGAGGACCCGCACCAACTAAATCAACGCGCTACCTGCAAAGATGCTCCCGTTGTGCTGAACGCTCCTGGAGGAAGTCTCGTACCCAATCAGACTTTCTCCATTATAGATTCATATTGTGTTCATACAGTGCAGCCCTTGCCCTTGCCAAACAGTCCTATTTTTCCTCTCTCATTAGTTCATGTTCCCGCAACCCCAGGCGTCTCTTTGACACCTTTAATTCTCTTCTTCGCCCTGCTGTGGCCACCCCCAAAACTAACTTTACTGCTGATAATTTTGCATGTTACTTCACTGACAAGATTGAACAGCTAAGGAAAGAATTCTCCCCTCCACTTGTCTCGTGCCTTCTCTAAAACACATCTTCAACTGCTCGCTCTCTTCTGGCATCGTCCCTGCTGACCTTAAGCATGCCACTGTAGTACCTATACTAAAAAAAACATCCCTCGACCCATCCACCCTCTCTAACTACCGTCCCATATCCCTGCTCCCTTTTTCCTCAAAGCTTCTGGAAAGACTTGTCTTTATCCGTGTGTCTCATTTCCTCAATTCCAACTCTCTCCTTGACCCCCTTCAATCTGGCTTCTGCCTCTCTACAGAGACTGCCCTTATCAAAGTTACTAACGACCTAATCGCAGCTAAATCCAAAGGCCACTACTCCATACTAATTCTTCTTGACCTCTCAGCGGCCTTTGACACCGTTGATCATGCTCTCCTTCTTCAAACTCTTCAATCGCTTGGTCTCTGTTACTCTGTCCTCTCGTGGTTTTCCTCTTATCTCTCCCAACGCTCATTCAGTGTCTCCTTTTCTAATGATACCTCCTCCCCCCGCCCTGTCTCGGTTGGAGTCCCCCAAGGCTCCGTCCTTGGTCCCCTTCTATTTTCTCTTTATACTGCCTCTCTTGGCAAACTTATTACCTCTTTTGGATTCCACTACCACCTGTACGCTGATGACACCCAGCTATATCTCTCCTCCCCGGACTTCTCCCCTGCCATCCTGCAACGTGTCACTGGTTGCCTTTCTTCCATCTCTGACTGGATGTCCTCCCGCTTTCTGAAACTCAATCTCTCAAAAACTGAGCTCCTTGTCTTTCCTCCTCCTAATACTGATCCTCCTCTTTCGCTCTCCCTTCAAGTTTGTGGTACCAACATCAGTCCATCCTTGCAAGCGCGCTGTCTTGGCGTCATACTTGACTCTGGTCTCACCTTTGAGCCTCACATCCAGCATGTTGCCAAATCCTGTAGATTCCATCTTAAAAACATAGCCCGCATCCGCCCCTTTCTTGCAGAGATACTACCAAGGAGCTTGTCCATGCTATAGTAATTTCCCGCATGGATTATTGTAACCCTCTCCTGATTGGACTTCCCAATAGCCGTACTGCACCCCTACAGTCTGTAATGAACGCTGCTGCTAGATTGATTTTCCTCTCTAGTCATTTCTCTCACACCTCACCCCTCTGCCAGTCCTTACATTGGCTTCCTGTATGCTATAGGAGTCAATTCAAGGTACTAACTCACACCTTTAAAGCACTGAACAACTCTTGCCCCTCTTATATCTCCTCACAGATCCATAGGTATGTCCCTTCTCGGTCTCTCCGCTCTGCCCGTGACCACCTCCTGTCCGTTGTCCGCACTCGTACAGCCAACTCGCGCTTGCAGGACTTTTCACGGGCGGCTCCCTTCCTATGGAATAGCCTGCCTACCGCCATCAGACTTTCCTCTAGTCTTGCATCTTTTAAGAAGTGCCTTAAAACCCATCTCTTTAGGAAAGCTTATGGCCTCCAAGACTAACATACCTGTCTCTTGCCCTCTCCTAAAGGGCAGCCAACCTGTCCTAATGTGTTTTACACCCCACCTCCTATAGAATGTAAGCTCAATTGAGCAGAGTCCTCTTCAACCTATTGTTCCTGTAAGTTTATTTGTAATTGTCCTATTTATAGTTAAATCCCCTCTCATAATATTGTAAAGCGCTACGGAATCTGTTGGCACTATATAAATGGCAATAATAATAATAATTCGTAGTTTCACAGTGAGGTGGGCAGTCCGGTGACCAGGACCCAGACACTGTCTGGGCGGCGGCGGTCGGACGACCGGGACCCAGGTTGCCTGATGTTGAAGTTAGGAGTCACAGTGAGGAATGGATTAGCAGGGTCTGGTGCAGGGTAACCGCACGCCCTCTGGTGTTGAGCTCCAGCATTTGTACGACCACATACCAGGACCCTGATGCAGCTTCAGTAAAAAGAGTACTGGATATCAGAAGCCATCACCAGACTGATCCGCAACTTGGAACAGGTTGTGACATTCACTGTAGCGGCTGTGCGCGCTTTTGGCGTTGTCACCCTGCTGCTGCTCGCCTGTCTGCGCTGCAGCGTAACTTCGGCCTTCCCGCTCACCGCCTCATGAGACTATGCGAGCAGCAGCAGGCGATAGTGGAGTTTCAGCTGCAGCACACACGGGTCAGTGGCTCTGCACCGGACTTCCCTCCAATTGATCAGAGTTAAAGGATTTCAAGTGGACTCATTACAATTACAGGACCTCTAAAGAGTCCTGTATTGTTATTTGTCGTCACTACCTTCCCGCGTCGGGAGTGGGTCATTTGTGAGCCTGCTGCCTTCCTTGTATGCGGTAGCCGTTTCTCAGGGTTCCTGTATGGAATTGAACCCTGATTCCCCATTACCCATGGTCACCATGGTAGGCGCAGAAACTGGCATCGAAAGTTGATATGGATGACATCCGCATGCAAAGTCGCCGCCACGGGGATGTGCGATTTGCCCGAGGTTCTCTAGAGTCAACAAAGTTCTTGCGCAACTATAATGTCAACAGCTACTCTGCGGAATAGAGTTATATTTTTTTATATGTCCCAATATTTTGGGGGCTACCCCAATTAAAAATAAAAAAATAAAAAAAATAATAAATACATAATATATATATATATATATATATATATATATATATAAATATATATATAAACAGTGTTAGCTACCTCATCATCCTCCCCCTCCACCGCCACGGTCACCGCCTCCTCAACCTATGGGTCACTTAGTATAAACTAGGCACATTAGCAGAGGCTTGTGAAGGCCTTTTCTCCATGCATCAGGAGTTGAGCATGTCTCCATGCATCAGGACTGCAAGAAATGCCCCACAGGCCTCAAATGTTTATTTTTTTGTATGTCCCAATATTTCGTGGGCTACCACAATTAAATAAAAAACAAAAAACATAAAAAACAGTGTTGGCTACCTCATCCTCCTCCTCCACCACTCCTTCCTCCTCCACCGCCACGGTCACCGCCTCCTCAACCTATGGGTCACTTAGTATAAACTATGTACACATTAGCAGAGGCTTGTAAATGCCTTTTCTCCATGCATCAGGAGTTGAGCATTTCTCATTGCATCAGGACTGCAAGAAATGCACTGCAGGCCGCAAATGTTTCTTTTTTTGTATGTCCCAATATTTTGTGGGCTACCACAATTAAATAAAAAACAAAAAACATAAAAAACAGTGTTGGCTACCTCATCCTTCTCCTCCACCGCTGCTTCCTCCTCCACCGCCATGGTCACTGCCTCCTCAACCTATGGGTCACTTAGTATAAACTAGGTACACAATAGCAGAGGCTTGTGAAGGCCTTTTCTCCATGCATCAGGAGTTGAGCTCAGTTTGAACAATGAAAGAGAATACCCTGCACTCCAACCCTCTCTCAAATGGATAATTCTGGTGATCCTCCTGAAAGCCATGCTTTAGATTTAGATTTATTTTCTTCTAAAGCTAAAATCAAAGATTCTATCTAGTGCTATTTTATGGCTCAGCTGTATTTTTAATTTTTATGTTATTTAAGTGATTTCCCTATCCACATTTGTTTGCAGGGCACTTGTCCTACTCTTACCTCAATTTTCTTGCTTTTGCAGCTCTCTAGCTCTTTCCAGGAGTTTTGTAGAGGCATTTTTGTGCCTAAAAGTTCAGGTCCCCATTGACTTCAATGGGGTTTGCGTTAGGGGTCAAGTTTGGGGTCAAGTTCGAGCCCGAACGCAGACTTTTTTCAAAGTTCACCCAAACCCGCTAGACCCGAACATCCAGGTGTCCGCTCAACTCTACTAATGTATCAGTTTGCCTTGAAGGGAGCTATCAGTATCTATGTGCTTAGGTTATAAATGCTATAGAGCGAGGAACTGGCCCTTTAAGCACAGTGAATGGACTTTTATTGTACTGTGCTGGCCTTTTAAAAACAGTGTATGGACATACTGAAACTTTTTGGACACTTCCTCTTCCCCTCCCCCGGATCCATTGTTCTCCAGCAGGGTGTTGTCCCAGGGACACTGCCAAACCAGTGGGAACCCGTTTGGACAGGAAAAGCCATGCTTGCAAGTGAAAACAAAGGCCTTCGACCTAACCGTTAAGCCCCTCAACCTATTTTGGATATGTTTGTCCCCAAGTTATACTGGTTAAAATAATATAAGTTTTATGTATGTACGATGTTAACTCACAAAGTTATAAAAAATTATAAAAAGTGTAACTTTTCAGCTTGGAGATAATTGAGTAGATACAGTAATTGACTCAATTATCTCCTAAGCAGAGGGGAGGAATATGCTGGGTGTGTTTCTATTGTCCCATTGTGTCTGATTGGCTTCTGTACTTGCATTGTATGTGTTGTAATGTGTTTATTGGTTTTTCTGCAAAACCCTGTGGGCAGTACTATGTTTTGTGGATTATGAATAAAAGAGGCTGTATGTGCCAGTACAGGGAGTTCCTGTTTTAACCCTCAAAGTGAAGTGTCGTCTCATTATTGGGGGAGGATTTATTGGATGCTGTTCCAGTTTGACTGCTAGGAGTGTAAACCTATTCGCATGGTTTTTCCTATTCGTCTGTATACAGCATTCATATGCTTGAGATGATTCCTATGCTTCTCAGATTCGGTGGTTGTGGTGTCTGCTGCAATGCTTGGAGTCCTCAGGAAGCGCTAGGAGCATCCGTCAGCGGAAGGTACCCGGTCAGGGTGCCAGCGGTTCCGTTACAATTGGTGGCAAGCGGCGGGATCATTCCTACAGCCAGAAGGACAGCTACAGAACACCATTTCTTTGGATTTACAATTTGAGGGCAACGCATGTCTGAGTACAGCGACCCTGACAGCACCAGGATGGAACCAGCAGTGGAGTACGATGAGGGTGACATGGATGACCGGGATGCATTAAGGAAAGGCATCTGGTACCAGGCCCTGGATAATGTACAATACCAGCGGGGTGAGAGTCTCCCCAGTGAAGAGCAGCGGTTGCAGAAGCAAGTGGCCCTGCGGATGCCCTTCCTGGGAGAGCAGCCCCTGGAGGAATGGGTGAAGGAACTAGAGCTCCGGGTATGGCAGGAGATGTGGCTGGAGGATGCCTACCAGGCACTCTGGTGGTATATGGCACAGTATATACCCTGGACAACCGAACATGACAAGCAAGAGGGAGAGGAGTTTGATGGTCCTGGCTTGTTATGGGAGTCCTTTGCAGAGCCTGGCTTCGGGAGCCCTGCGCAAACCAGACTTCAGGACATTTTCTATGAGAGGGAGGCTAGGCATGAGTGGGATGACCCCCATGAGGTAGAGCAAGACCTGGCTCACCTAGCAACCCTGGAGTGGGAACTGGAGCAGGACTACCGAGATCTCTTCCACTCCATTGGGAAGGCTCAGCAGGACAGTAAGGTGACAGACCCAGTCTCCATTCCCCAGCGGCCGTGTGATTTATTGGGAATTGGGAGCCCAGACTCCATTCCCCAGCGGCAGTGTAATATGCAGGGAATTGGGAGCCCAGTCTCCATTCCCCAGCGGCCGTGTGATTTATTGGGAATTGGGAGCCCAGTCTCCATTCCCCAGCGGCCGTGTGATTTATTGGGAATTGGGAGCCCAGTCTCCATTCCCCAGCGGCAGTGTGAATTGCAGGGAATTGGGAGCCCAGTCTCCATTCCCCAGCGGCAGGCTGAGTTACAGGGGGCAGAGGTCATTGTTCCTGCCCCCCAGCACCAGAGTGATATGCCGGGAAGGCAGTGTCAACACGGAGCCTTGTCTCAGGGAGAGGAGAAACAGCGTCCTCCCTCCCCAGCGGCAGGCTGGGTTACAGGGGGCAGAGGTCATTGTTCCTGCCCCCCAGCACCAGAGTGATATGCCGGGAAGGCAGTGTGAAGTGCAGGGAGAGGAGAGCAGCGTCCTCCCTCCCCAGTGGCAGGCTGGGTTACAGGGGGCAGAGGTAGTTGTTCCTGCCCCCCAGCAGCAGAGTGATATGCCGGGAAGGCAGTGTGAAGTGCAGGGAGAGGAGAGCAGCATCCTCCCTCCCCAGTGGCAGGCTGAGTTACAGGGGGCAGAGGTAGTTGTTCCAGCCCCTTAGCAGCAGAGTGATATGCCGGGAAGGCAGTGGGAAGTCCAGGGAGAGGAGAGCAGTGTCCTCCCTCCCCAGCGGCAGCGTGATTTTTTTGGGAATTGGAAGCCCAGTCTCCATTCCCCAGCGGCAGTGTGATGTGCCGGGAATTGGGAGCCCAGTCTCCATTCTCCAGCGGCTGTGTTATTTTTTGGGAATTGGGAGCCCAGTCTGTTACACTTAGTGGCCGCTAGGTGGCGGTGTTCTGGAGCTCCCCAGGCAGCAGGGAATAGAGAGCCCAGTCTCCTTTCCCCAGCAGCAGAACTCTGTATTGGGAGGAGAGACAGTCGGTCTCCCTCCGCAAAGACTGGAAGTATGTATGGGAGAGGAGCTTGTTACCACCTCTCCCCAGCGGCGGATCATTAATGGGCAGGGAATAGAGAGCTCGGTCTCCATTCCCCAGTGGCAGAGTGGTCTATCGGGAGAGGAGCTTGTTACCCCCTCTCCCCAGCAACAGCTTAATGTACCAGGGGGAGACTGTAAGCCCCACAGCTGTGCAGATGGGACCGTGGTCTCTGCACTTACCACACAGGGGGTAGGGACGGTCGGTCCTACCCCCACATGACATGGCTGTTTAGCCAAAGGGGAGACAGTCGGTCTCCCCCTTCCGCAGCAGAGCTATGCACCTAAGGGGGAGACAGTCAGTCTCCAGAAACCAGGCTCCAACCAGACTACTCCGGTGGTAGTGCTGGCACCAGGACAGAGTACCACTGGTCTCTGCCCACTCAGCAACCCACCAAGGCAGCCTACCAGTCCCCCACACAGCCGTGGTGAGGCACCTGGACATGGACAAGATTCTCCCTTACCCAGGTGTGGTGACCATTTATTGTGGGTGGGCTGTAATGTTTTTTCTGCTTTGTGGGTGGGCTGCTGGACTAACAAGGGCACTGACCGGCAGGAGGTCAGGTACCCTGTTAGACTGTTTGGAAAGTGGGAGAGATGTAACGAGACCAATCTCGCCACATTGCATTGGAGGAGCCTGGTTGCCCGCCTGCTGCTTTTGGATTATGGACCGGCAGCTAAAGGGTTACTTTACTGTGCAGAAGGATTTATTTCTCCCTTTCTGCACAGCCGTTCGGTAGATTCTATCTACCGAACAAACAGCCTGTTTGCAACCTTCCCAGAGCCGTGGGAAGCCGGCCAGCGCCGTTAATTGGCCACCCAGGAGCTGAAGTGTGCTGCCAATTTACCTCCCTGAAGCTGCGGTTAACCGCAGCTTAATTGATTGTTACTGGGTTGCCGCTGTAACACTTAGCGGCCGCTAGGTGGCGGTGTTCTGGAGCTCCCCGGGCAGCCAGCGCTTTTCTGCCCGGCTTTCATGCATCAAAATCGGACACTTTTACGTGCAGGCACCGCTGAACCTCCAGCCCCTGGTTCTAATTCGTATGGATTTGGTGAATGCATGGAAATTCGGTATTTTATGTTGGAGGAATGTTTTAACCCAGATAGCCATGCCATGGAGCATGTTAGTGTAACTAAAGACTTTGGCTCCATGGCAATTAAACTGTATTCGTGTGGTCTGAGTGCCATTCACCTAATAATGTGCACTCAGACCTGAGCTATCTGGGGATATGTTACATGTCTGTGTTTTATGTATAAAATGTGTCTAGTCTGTCTTTGTGTCCCCACGTGTGTAATGGAGTTTTTCCTTTGTCCTGGGAGATAATTGAATTACTTCTCCAGGGCAGAGAGGAGGAAGCCAGGATGCATTGTGGGGATGTTTTACTGCTGTATGTCTGTAATTGGTACTTGTCTGTCCGTTGTCACAGTCTTCCATCTGGTCCCCTAGTGGAGTGTCCACCAGGTGGGCGACCTGCATAAATACAGGGGCAGGTAGCCCTCAATAAACAGACCACTGCTTGACCCTCAACACAGAGCCTTGTCTCGTTCTTGGGGGGTTTCACTGTATGCTGATAGGGACTGACTGCCAGGAGTGTAAGCCGCTTGGGAGCTTTTCCTGTTCGTCTGCTAGCAGCTATTCGTGAGGTTCCAGTTCGGGAGTTTGGAGTGCTACCTTATTCCTTTGTATGCAGTTCGGGAGTTTGGTGCATTCACCTATATCCAATTCGTGAGTTTTGATGATTTTACAGAAGCTGTGCCTGTCTGTGAAAGGGGGATTATCGCCTAAACGGATTTTAACCCCTTGTCTGCTGAAACGGTCCGTTACAGAGATCTAGCAGCATAGTATTGCTATGATGCCGATCAGTATGATAGTATATGACAGTCGTATCTCTTAATTGTATGTAGCAATCATGTTGTCCATGTTGGTTCACAGTAATGATATGTTTTATTTTGTATTGCTTAGTTATTGTATTACAATAATATAATCTATTTGGTAGTATATGGCAATCATATCTCATGATTGTATGTAGCAATCATGTGGTCCATGATTGTGCACAGTGAGGATATAATGTTTTTGGTCATAATACACAGTAATATGATGTTATGCTTAAGAATAAACTAAAAAGAGGGGGATAAAGAGAAATAATTACTGTTGTAGCTAGTTTTAATGAAGTTTATAGTTGATATTTGTCATGGCTTACCTTTGTTGGGAGTGCGGAAGGCAGAGATTTATGCTCACCACTGCAATTAAACACAGGCCAAGGTGGTCAGGTAAGAATTCACCTGAAGACTTACGTCTATCTTCTGTCCGTACTCCCACCTCTGATGCTCGCCTTCAAGATTTCTCGAGGGCTGCACCATTCCTGTGGAACTCCCTTCCCTCCTCCGTTAGATGCTCACCCAGTCTCCACTCCTTCAAAGAAGGGCCACTTCTTCATAAAAGCGTATCAATTAAACTGTTAATAGCTCCCAACTGATTCCTCTTCTGCAACTGTCACTAGACTAATACTATCCTTACCTTTTTGTGTCATTTTACCCCACTCCCTCTAGCATGTAAACTCATTGAGCAGGGCCCTCAACCCCTCTGTTCCTGTGTGTCCAACTTGTCTGGTTACAACTACATGTCTGTTCGTCCAGCCATTGTAAAGCGCTGCGGAATTTGACGGCGCTCTATAAATATCATAATAATAATAATAAAGACACAAGCAGGAGAATTGTCAAGGGTAAGCCAAAGTCAGAGGATGCCAGAAGTCAGGATACATGGTAAGAAAGCCAAGCTCAGGAGCCAAGTGGAGAACACTGGAATCACAAATACTAACACAGGAACCAGAATCAATGAACTGACACTGCCCTCACAGAGAGGCAATGTCTTATACCTGGCTAATTAGATATAAGCTACAGGTGGACCATAATTAACAGGAGCAGTCACAGGTAAATTTCCGCCCCCAGTGCTTGAGATAAGGCAGGAATAAACATCAGGCTGAAGCATGAACTGGAGAGGCTCTAAAGCAACACTGCAGGACCACAGCACAGAAGAACCACAGTTCAAATCCCCTGTTGGGCACTTCTGGGGTGACCACATCTGGATGTCATGGCAAGAACCGTGACAGTATTAACGTGTTTTTTCTGCTTGGCATTTTTTTTAAATGAACAAAAGATTAATTGTATCTTGTTATATTGTTATTGATCACAATAATTGATGAATCCTAGTTACTAATGTTTCTCATTATTTTTGTGTCTTCCTTGAACTTTTTTATATCCAAAGTGAGATTGTCATAATAACAGTTCCATAAGGATCCTATTGTGTTATGCCGTGATCAAATGATTGTACATGTAGTCAAATGACATTATTTGTGTGTAATGATAGGGTCTATTTGTGATAAGATACTATAATGCTGCCTGTCACTGTGGTGCTGTACTGTAGTTTTATCTATTTAAATAGAGATAAGTATTACCATGTTAATGTTCCATGGTGATAAGAGTAAATGTTAGTCAAAAATGTCTAATGTGTTATCAATTTTCTAACTTGAGATTAATTCCTCTACAACTTGCTTCCTTTTTGCTTCCTTTTTATGGTTAAACAAGAAACCAAGAATTTAAAAAAAGGTTCTACATGGTAATAAATCTAGTGGGGGAATGGGTTTTCCCAACATGTGGTTTTATAGTTGAATATATGCAATGTTGCATTTACACGCTATACCTTCACATACGTCTAAATCAGAAGAGTGGTTTATGATTGAGCAAAATATATTGGATATGAAGAATTATAATAATATCCCATGGTTGAATAATGCAACAGTAAAGAAAATTATAGATAATTCTAAGGGGATTTTTGTTATTAAAAATATTATTTCCTTTTGGTCTAAACTGAAGACTAACATAGATATAAAGGATAAGATAATAAAACAAACCCCTATAGAAACAATTGAATACAACATTCCAAATACGTTGAAGTGGTTCAAGAATAAAAATTTAAAGATGGCAGATTTCTTAGAAGGTTCGCAACTCAAAACCTATGAACAATTAATAATGGAATTTGGTATACCTAGTAAGGATTACTATAATTTGATTCATATTAAAAAATACATAAAAGCACATCTTATAACTACATTAAATCTAAAGGTTATGGAAACAATAGAGAAGCTCTTTATTACACATTCAAATAAAAACATCTTCAAAAACGCTCAAAGTTTTTTTAAAACCATGGAAAAATAAAAGAAAACAATAGCGCATACCGCTTGGTCTAAAGATCTCTTTATAGAAATAGATACTATTGCATGGGGGAGAGTTGGATACATGTTGGGAAAGTTACACACTGTTTAAATATCCAAGAATTACATAAAATAAAATAATGCATAGATGGCATCTTGTCCCCACTAGAATGCATAAAATAGATTCTAATCATTCCGCTCTATGCAGGAGATGTGGAATAAGTGAAGGAACATTTGTTCACATCTGGAGGTCTTGTAGACTAGTTAAAATACCTGGTCTAAGCTCTTTCAAATAATCTCAGATATTTTAAAGCTGAAAATTAAGGTATCACCAGAAAAAGCCATTTTACATCTAAACTTAGATAACTAATAAAAATGGCAAATGTTTGATTATTCAGTCTTTAATGGCTAATGAATGGCCAATGAAACTGGTTATTTAAAGAATGTGGAAGAAAAAAAAAGTAATCCCTCTGATAGCAGTAGTGAATCAAATACATTTGCAGTGTCTGGTGGAAAAAGGTTATGTCTTGGCTTTTCAAAGATTTGGTTCATATAAAAAAAATATGGGATCCTTGGCTTAGTTCTTATCCTGATGGGATTAATGTTTAATTCTTTGTTGTTTAAAGTTTTTTTAACATAAGGTGAGGGGACACATACTTGGTCACGTAGGTTTTATCTTTGTTTTTGTCTTTTGTAAGAATATTGCTTTATATGTAAGACATAATTTAAGATTCTATCTTTATAATTTACAGATGAAAAAAATGTTTTTGGATCTTACTGATAAATGATGTATTTGTGTTGTGTGGTTGGATGTCTTTGATATCCAAATTTGCATGTGAAAATGTAATAAAGAACAATTTTTGAGAAATGTGACAAAACAACAGGTGATAAACCGCACCAAACAGAACTGAAAAAAAATCATACGTGTGATTTTTTCAGTTCTGTTTGGCGCTGTTTATCACCTGTTGTTTTTTTATATATATTAATGACGGTATAAATTTGATTATTAATCTCGCACACCAGAATAAGAAATCGGCCTTCATCATCTGTAATTTCATGGATCAGATTAAAAGCAAGTTTATTAAAGATCAATGTAACGATTTCTCTTTTTTCCTTACTATACATAGAAGACTTTAAAACAAAGGGAACTCTTTGGATTTGATCCATTCTTTATCCATAGACCACCAATGAGTATCTTGTTACCTGCATATGTATATATTTAGCTTTTTTATAAAAGCAAGAAGGATAATTCTTTTATTCTTTTTGTGGAGTATTCAACCCTCTGACTTTTAAGGTAGCAAACCTTAGCATATCAACCCAAAAAAGGACCTCTCCATCTCACCGATCCATACCACACAGGGAATTAGCAGACCTACATTATTGTCGATACTAATACATAACATACAATGCACGTAAACAAGAAACCACAAATAAACCCATCCCAATGGTCCAAAGGGAAAAACAAACACATTTTTCCCCTTGAAAGTAAATGTCTATGTGTAGGCAAACACAAGACCAAATAAAATACTAACCATGCAGGATTATGCCAGCACAATAATAAGATCAAATCAATACAGTTTATGACCCTTATTCGTAAGTTACCAACCTAAGAAAAAAAAAATTAAATATATAAATACAATTAAAGACAAATGAACAGGCAGAAATGCCCATATCAATTGGAGGTTGAGATTTAAGTGTACAAGTATCTTTATATTATTTGCTACATGGTAGAGTAACCCAGCTAAAACATTTAAGTCCTCCACTGGATTATTCACTGATATATGGAAAAACATTTAAAAAAAATATATATTTATCGTGCTTCCATTATCTCTCTGTGCTTCTTTCTCATGGAAGATAAGAGAAAGAGAGAGAGAAGAGAACAAAAACAAACATATACGACTCAGTTTCCAGTAAGCTCCGTTATAATTCCTATCTAATTAGTGAAAAATAACTTGAAATTAGAGTGTTAACACAACCAGTAGTGCTTAACTTTTAGATATGTGAGACCATTTTAATTTTTCTAATCCTTTTCCTATATTTCCCATTATTTGAAAATTTTGTTAGGAGTGATTCGTCAAGATTAGACATTGTGCATTCAGCCATAAGGTTATATATAAAGAATTTCTGTATTCCTCAATTATAGATTGTCCTAAAAAATCATTATATATTCAGAGAAGTGCTATGTAATAATTTATTTTGTGATGATCGAATATAGAGATACTATTAATAAGGTGTTTTAAAATGTGCAGACAAGAGAGTGAAAAAAATTAACAAGAGAAAAAAAAACATCAATAAAAGAAAAGCCTCTAAGGCTCAATTTCCAGTGAAGGTAATTATACCACCTATAACATTAACACCAGAAGAAACTTACTTTCAATTGTTAAAAAAAACAACAAAAAAACATAGTGCTTAACTTTTAAGTTAGGGATAATGTTAAATTATTATCTATTCATTCTTTCTATTCCTCCCATTATATTAGAAAAACTTCATTAAAAAGTGATTTACCATAAATTAGCAATATACATACAACTCTAAATATTCTATATATAAACAATTTTGTGGTTCAGTTGTAAATTATCTGAACCTACTATATATGTATATTCGGTTTTAGGAATATTACGTAGTGATTTCTTTTATAAAAGTTTGAAAATCCAATTACCAGGGTGATTTAAAATATATTAAAGAACACTAAAAACCTGTCTGACACAGAAACATACGTTCTGCCACCAAATCCCTAATAGTGAATTACAAATACACAATGAATTGCAACCATGTAATGGAATGGAAAGTTGGTCCACTGCTTGATCTGTGACTATGTAGCCTGATACACACTGACACAGAGGAGAATAGAGACTGTCCCCCCTACATAGGGTCACTTCCTCACCAGATATGAGTGGCAAAGTACACTTGCAGAGGTTGGCAGAGCACACGCTGAAGGCCTGATACCCGCTTTAAGGACACTGACTGCTATTAGCTTACAGTGGAAAAACTTTTTTTCTTTGTAAAGGCACGCTATAGAGACACCAGATATGAGTGGCAAAGTGCACTTGCTGAGATGACAGAGTACACGCTGAAGGCCTGAAACCCGCTTTAAGGACAGTGACTGCTATTAGCTTACAGTGGAAAAACTTTTTTTGTTTTTAAAGGCACGCTATAGTCACACCAGATATGAGTGGCAAAGTGCACTTGCAGAGGTTGGCAGAGTACACGCTGAAGGCCTGACACCCAGACGCTTGCAGACAACTAACTGCTATTAGCTTACAGTGAAAAACGTTTTTGTTTTTAAAGGCACGCTATAGTCACACCAGATATGAGTGGCAAAGTGCACTTGCTGAGGTTGGCAGAGTACACGCTGAAGGCCTGACACCCGCTTGAAGACAACTAACTGATATTCAATCTATAACAGTGAAAAAAGTTTTTTGTTTTCAAATGTCAAGCTTAAGCAATTGTGACACCATATATGAGTGATGGCACTGGGCAAGTGGGCACAGTATCCACTCTGAGCCTGACACAGAAGCTGGCAGACAACTAACTGCTATTCAATCTATAACAGTGAAAAAGTGTTTTAGTTTTTAAATGTCAAGCTTAAGCTATTGTGACACCAGATATGAGTGGTGGCACTGGGCAAGTGGGCACAGTATCCACTGTGAGCCTGACACAGAAGCTGGCAGACAACTAACTGCTATTCAATCTATTACAGTGAAAAAAATGATTTTCTTTTTAAATGTCAAGCTTAAGCTATTGTGACACCAGATATGAGTGGTGGCACTGGGCAAGTAGGCATGATGTAGAATTATTAAAAACCTTTATTAAACCTGTATTAAATTTTTGTACTAACTCCATTTAACTTCATTACATGACAGATTTTCCTAACAGCATTTAGAATATTAGATAGAGAATGTATTTTCTAGAAGGACATGAGTAACACCGGAATTACCAAGTTCCTGTAATATGAAACCAAGTATACTATAGCTAGGCCATGAGAAAACTGCTCTAATGAAATGTCCTTTCATAAAAAAGACCCTGAACCTGACCCCGAGTCTGACATCACTAACTACCCAAAATGACGCCTCAAGCCCCCCTCCCATCGAGTAAAGCCTCGTACTGAGTAAGATGGCGCCTGAGCCAACTGTCCACACCCGTGACCAAGATGACGCCACCTCCCGGTGGGAGGACACTTAGCCAGCCACTTAGTACTAGAGCCAATTAATAATATTGATGGGTGGACATTGACATAGCCACTTAACACCTAATCCAATTAATGATGTTTATTTGTTGTTATCTTGATATTCAATGATGATGTAATTTTGCTCTTATAAGGGTCTGCGATCCCGTTTTTAAGCAGATGCCATTAAATTTTCTCGAAGTGCTTTTAACCTGAACTCCGTGTGTCAGTGTGAATTTACTTCTGCGTATATGCAATTTAATCATCTCAGATTTGGACAGGAACAGATAGACATTTAAACATATTTGTTTATTTTTAAAATAATCTATATCAATTACAGTATCCACTGTGAGCCTGACACAGAAGCTGGCAGACAACTAACTGCTATTCAATCTATTACAGTGGAAAAACTTTTTTTCTTTTTAAAAGCACGCTATTGTCACACCTGATATGAGTGGCAAAGTGGACTGGCAGAGGTTGGCAGAGTACACGCTGAAGGTCTGACACCCACTTTAAGGACACTGACTACTATTAGCTTACAGTGAAAAACTTTTTTTGTTTTTAAAGGCACGCTATAGTCACACCAGATATGAGTGGCAAAGTGCACTTGCTGAGGTTGGCAGAGTACACGCTGAAGGCCTGACACCCGCTTTAAGGACACTGACTGCTATTAGCTTACAGTGTAAAAACTTTTTTTCTTTTTAAAAGCACGCTATTGTCACACCTGATATGAGTGGCAAAGTGGACTGGCAGAGGTTGGCAGAGTACACGCTGAAGGTCTGACACCCGCTTTAAGGACACTGACTACTATTAGCTTACAGTGAAAAACTTTTTTCTTTTTAAAGGCACGCTATAGTCACACCAGATATGAGTGGCAAAGTGCACTTGCAGAGGTTGGCAGAGTACACGCTGAAGGCCTGACACCCAGACGCTTGCAGACAATTAACTGCTATTAGCTTACAGTGAAAAACTTTTTTGTTTTTAAAGGCACGCTATAGTCACACCAGATATGAGTGGCAAAGTGCACTTGCTGAGGTTGGCAGAGTACACGCTGAAGGCCTGACACCCGCTTGAAGACAACTAACTGCTATTCAATCTATAACAGTGAAAAAAGTTTTTTGTTTTCAAATGTCAAGCTTAAGCTATTGTGACACCAGATATGAGTGGTGGCACTGGGAAAGTGGGCACAGTATCCACTGTGAGCCTGACACAGAAGCTGGCAGACAACTAACTGCTATTCAATCTATTACAGTGAAAAAAATTTTTGTTTTTAAATGTCAATCTTAAGCTATTGTGACACCAGATATGAGTGGTGGCACTGGGCAAGTGGGCACAGTATCCACTGTGAGCCTGACACAGAAGCTGGCAGACAACTAACTGCTATTCAATCTCTAACAGAGAAAAAGGTTTTTTGTTTTTAAAGGCACGCTATTGTCACACCAGATATGAGTGGCAAAGTGGACTGGCAGAGGTTGGCAGAGTACACGCTGAAGGCCTGACACCCGCTTGAAGACAACTAACTGCTATTCAATCTATAACAGTGAAAAAAGTTTTTTGTTTTTAAATGTCAAGCTTAAGCTATTGTGACACCAGATATGAGTGGAGGCACTGGGCAAGGTGGCGGATCGAACCGCGCATGTGTTCGCTAGTGATGTACCGAACTGTTCGCCGGCGAATAGTTCCCGGTGAACATAGCGTGTTCGCGTTCGCCACTGCGGGCGAACACATGCGCGGTTCGATCCGCCCCCTATTCGTCATCATTGAGCAAACTTTGACCCTGTGCCTCACGGTCAGCAGACACATTCCAGCAAATTAGCAGCAGACCCTCCCTTCCAGACCCTCCCACCTCCCTCCCAGCATCCATTTTAGATTCATTCTGAAGCTGCTTTCTTAGTGAGAGGAGAGAAAGTGTAGCTGCTGCTCATTAGATAGGGAGATTGATAGCTAGGCTAGGGTATTCAGTGTCCACTACAGTCCTGAAGGACTCATCTGATCTCTGCTGTAAGAACAGCACCCCAAAAAGCCCTTTTTAGGGCTATAACATTAGTCTGCTTTTTTTTTTTTTCTGTGTAATGTAATTGCAGTTGCCTGCCTGACAGCTTCTGTGTCAGGCTGACAGTGGATACTGTGCCCACTTGCCCAGTGCCATCACTCATATATGGTGTCACAATAGCTTAAGTTTGACATTTAAAAACAAAAAAACTTTTTTCACTGTTATAGATTGTTACGGACTGTTTCAGCATAAAAGGGGAAAAATCCGTTTAGGCGATAATCCCCTTTTCCCAAACAAGGCACAGCTACTGTAAAAGCACCAAAACTCACGAATTAGGATATAAATGAATGCACCAAACTCCCGAACTGCATACAAGGGAATAAGGTAGCACTCCAGCTGGAACCTCACGAATAGCTGCTAGCAGACGAACAGGAAAAGCAGACATCAGCTTACACTCCTAGCAGTCAATCTCCAGCAGCATACAGTGAATCCCCCCAAGAACGAGACAAGGCTCCGTGTTGAAGGTCAAGCAGTGGTCTGTTTATTCAGGGCTACCTGCCCCTGTATTTATGCAGGTCTCCCACCTGGTGGACACTCCCTTAGGGGACCAGATGGAAGACTGAAACAGCAGACAGACATGTATCACTTTCGTACACACAGCCACAATACTTTCCCACCATGCATCTTGGTTTCCTCCTCCCTGCCCTGGAGATAATTAATGAAGTAATTCAATTATCTCCTAAGACAAAGGCCAGACTCCATTATGCACACGGTGACACAGAAACAGACTATCACTTTAAAATACATACAGACACATTTTATACATAAAACACAGACATGTAACATATCCCCAGATAGCTCAGGTCTGGGTGCACATTATTAGGTGAATGGCACCCAGATCACACAAATACATTTTAATTGCCATGGAGCCAAAGTCTTTAATTATACGAACAGGCTCCATGGCAGGCTATCTGGGTTACTACAGTTCACATAGATTGTGATAGAAATTCAAAGTCCTGAATAAGAACCAGGGGGCTGGAGGCTCAGCGGTGCTTGCACGCAAAAGTGTCCGCTTATAGTGCAGGAAAGCCGGGCAGACAAGCGCTGGCTGCCCGGGGAGCTCCAGAACACCGCCATCGTGTGGCGGCTAGGTGTAAACGCGACCACCCAGTAACAATCAATTAAGCTGCGGTTAACCGCAGCTATTGGGTGGTCAATTGCCGGCACACGCTTGTTAAGCCGCGGTTAACCGCGGCTTCAGGGAGGTCAATAGGAGGCACACGACAGCTTCTGGGTGGCCCCTTAACAACGCCGGCCGGCTTCCCACGGCTCTGGGGAGGCTGAAAAGAAGCTGATTGTTCGGTAGATAGAACGGCTGTGCAGAAAGGGAAAAATAAACCTTTCTGCACAGTAAAATTAACACTTTAGCTGCCGGTCCATAGTCCAGAGGCAGCAGGCGGGCAACCAGGCTCCTCCAATACAATGTGGCGAGATTGGTTCCGACACATAGATTGAATAGCAGTTAGTTGTCTTCAAGCGGGTGTCAGGCCTTCAGCATGTACTCTGCCAACCTCAGCAAGTGCGTTTGCCACTCATATCTGGTGTGACTAAAGTGTGCCTTGAAAAACAAAAAAGGTTTTTCACTGTAAGCTAATAGCAGTTAGTTGTCTGCCAACCTCAGCAAGTGGCAAAAAATGGATCTACAATACAATAATAACAGACATAGCATAATACTGTTGACTTATAAGAGAGAGTGGAAGTATAAATGGTAATTCACACTCACAAACCAAAATTGATTGTAGGCATATATTTTTTTTTTTATTCTTTATTTTTGTATTCGACAGAGAAAGGCAATAGCAATAATCAAGCAACAATGGGGCTTGCGCAGAAGCCAGACTCAGGACATGGCAATCACTTATACATAAGTAACAACGTTAAGCGGCAGTACACATCCTATGTCGACTTTTATTACTCCACTTTTAATATAAGAAAACACATGTTATCATTTCTCTATGCCTAGTCGTCTGGTATTGCGAATGTACTGTAACCATTTAACTTACGCAGCAGCCAGCTCTTCTGCGCGTAGTCTGTATAAATCTGTACGCAAACCAAGCCTGGTCTAATGGCAATCCCCCTCACGACCCGGTCCCGGATCGTTCATGGGTTGCCTCCCTGTCGAGAACATTTTTAAACTTTTATTCAAGCCCTGCATGAGGATTGTTAAAGCTCTGTGACACCCAGTCAGGGTAGCCAAACGATTCCACTGTACCGTCCAATCCGTCAAACAGGCTAGCGAGAAGAGAAAAAAAGAGAGAAAAAAAAAGGAAAGAAGAGAATGCGAGAAAAAGGAGAAAAGAGGAAAAAGTCCAGATAGAGGATAAGAAGAAAAAAGGGGGGAAGAGTCCCCCTCAGAGAAAAGATGAGGAAGTTGAGAGGTACGAGACAAGGACGAACCCACCTCTGTCGGAGAGTGTCCCTTAAAGGATGCTTAAAGAAGAATGGGGGGGGAGGAGGAGGAGGGAGAAGGGGGATACCACTGAACAATGATCAGAAATGAAA
The DNA here is from genome assembly GCF_036172605.1 of Pelobates fuscus. NCBI lineage: Eukaryota > Metazoa > Chordata > Amphibia > Anura > Pelobatidae > Pelobates > Pelobates fuscus. The sequence goes on along the minus strand of NC_086322.1, from coordinate 42,304,013 downwards.
AAAAAAAAAACACGGTCCCCACCTTCGTCCGCACCCTGTCAAATAGCCACGGGCCTATTTACTAGCCTCTTCGATCAGCGAGAGCGCAATCTTCCCAAGGTTCCCATTAGTGTTGTCGCGAACCGGGAATTTTCGGTTCGCGAACGGCGAACGCGAACTTCCGCAAATGTTCGCGAACCGGCGAACCGCGCGAACCGCCGAACCGCGCGAACCGCCATTGACTTCAATGGGCAGGCGAATTTTAAAAACAACAGGGACTCTTTCTGGCCACAAAAGTGATGGAAAAGTTGTTTCAATGGGACTAACACCTGGACTGTGGCATGCCGGAGGGGGATCCATGGCAAAACTCCCATGGAAAATTGCACAGTTGATGCAGAGTCTGCTTTTAATCCATAAAGGGCAGAAATCACCTAACATTGACACCTGTCCTCAAAGCCCAGCCCTGATACACACTGACACAGAGCAGAATAGAGACTGTTCCCCCTACATAGGGTCACTTGGCAGATATGGATTGACACCTATCCTAATGATCCCTGATACACACTGACACAGAGCAGAATAGAGACTGTTCCCCCTACATAGGGTCACTTGGCAGATATGGATTGACACCTGTCCTCAAAACCCCTGATACACACTGACACAGAGCAGAATAGAGACTGTTCCCCCTACATAGGGTCACTTGGCAGATATGGATTGACACCTATCCTAAGGATCCCTGATACACACTGACACAGAGCAGAATAGGGACTGTTCCTCCTACATAGGGTCACTTGGCAGATATGGATTGACACCTGTCCTAATGATCCCTGATACACACTGACACAGAGCAGAATAGGGACTGTTCCTCCTACATAGGGTCACTTGGCAGATATGGATTGACACCTATCCTAATGATCCCTGATACACACTGACACAGAGCACAATAGGGACTGTTCCTCCTACATAGGGTCACTTGGCAGATATGGATTGACACCTATCCTAATGATCCCTGATACACACTGACACAGAGCAGAATAGAGACTGTTCCTCCTACATAGGGTCACTTGGCAGATATGGATTGACACCTGTCCTAATGATCCCTGATACACACTGACACAGAGCAGAATAGAGACTGTTCCCCCTACATAGGGTCACTTGGCAGATATGGATTGACACCTATCCTAATGATCCCTGATACACACTGACACAGAGCAGAATAGAGACTGTTCCCCCTACATAGGGTCACTTGGCATATATGGATTGACACCTGTCCTCAAAGCCTCTGATACACACTGACACAGAGCAGAATAGGGACTGTTCCCCCTACATAGGGCCACTTGGCAGATATGGATTGACACCTGTCCTAATGATCCCTGATACACACTGACACAGAGCAGAATAGAGACTGTTCCCCCTACATAGGGTCACTTGGCAGATATGGATTGACACCTATCCTAATGATCCCTGATACACACTGACACAGAGCAGAATAGAGACTGTTCCCCCTACATAGGGTCACTTGGCAGATATGGATTGACACCTATCCTAATGATCCCTGATACACACTGACACAGAGCAGAATAGGGACTGTTCCTCCTACATAGGGTCACTTGGCAGATATGGATTGACACCTGTCCTAATGATCCCTGATACACACTGACACAGAGCAGAATAGGGACTGTTCCTCCTACATAGGGTCACTTGGCAGATATGGATTGACACCTATCCTAATGATCCCTGATACACACTGACACAGAGCAGAATAGAGACTGTTCCTCCTACATAGGGTCACTTGGCAGATATGGATTGACACCTGTCCTAATGATCCCTGATACACACTGACACAGAGCAGAATAGAGACTGTTCCCCCTACATAGGGTCACTTGGCAGATATGGATTGACACCTGTCCTCAGAGACCATGATACACACTGACACAGAGCAGAATAGGGACTGTTCCCCCTACATAGGGTCACTTGGTAGATATGGATTGACACCTATTCTAATGATCCCTGATACACACTGACACAGAGCAGAATAGGGACTGTTCCCCCTACATAGGGTCACTTGGCAGATATGGATTGACAAATCCCTGACAAACAGCTACCACATGCAAGGAAGTCAGCCTGGGCGCAAATGACCCACTCCCGACGCGGGAAGGTAGTGACGACAAATAACAATACAGGACTCTTTAGAGGCCCTGTAATTGTAATCAGTCCACTTGAAATCCTTTAACTTTGATCAATTGGAGGGAAGTCTGGTGCAGAGCCACTGACCCATGCGCAGGGCCAGCCTTAGGCCTTTGGGCGCCCTGTGCAAGAAATCTTCCCGACGCGGGAAGGTAGTGACGACAAATAACAATACAGGACTCTTTAGAGGCCCTGTGATTGTAATCAGTCCACTTGAAATCCTTTAACTTTGATCAATTGGAGGGAAGTCTGGTGCAGAGCCACTGACCCATGCGCAGGGCCAGCCTTAGGCCTTTGGGCGCCCTGTGCAAGAAATCTTCCCGACGCGGGAAGTTGTGACGACAAATAACAATACAGGACACTTTAGAGGCCCTGTGATTGTAATCAGTCCACTTGAAATCCTTTAACTTTGATCAATTGGAGGGAAGTCTGGTGCAGAGCCACTGACCCATGCGCAGGGCCAGCCTTAGGCCTTTGGGCGCCCTGTGCAAGAAATCTTCCCGACGCGGGAAGGTAGTGACGACAAATAACTATACAGGACTCTTTAGAGGCCCTGTGATTGTAATCAGTCCACTTGAAATCCTTTAACTTTGATCAATTGGAGGGAAGTCTGGTGCAGAGCCACTGACCCATGCGCAGGGCCAGCCTTAGGCCTTTGGGCGCCCTGTGCAAGAAATCTTCCCGACGCGGGAAGGTAGTGACGACAAATAACAATACAGGACTCTTTAGATTTTCCAGACCCTGGGGTTGACATTAGTCCAGATTTACATCCTGTGACCCATGAGGATGTTCCAGGCTGTCGCAAATCAAGCGCCTCACTGGCACGTTGTTTCTCCGCTGGATATCGGCAAAGTGAGCCATGGCCGTGTAGGAACGCCTGAAATGGCCACACACCTTCCTGGCCTGCTTCAGGACATCCTGTAAGCCTGTGTACTTATGCACAAAGCGTTGTACGATCAGATTACACACATGTGCCATGCACGGCACATGTGTCAACTTGCCCAACTTCAATGCCGCTATCAAATTTTTTCCGTTGTCACACACCACTTTGCCGATATCCAGTTGCTGCGGAGTCAGCCACTTTTCCACCTGTGCGTTCAGGGCGGACAGGAGTGCTTGTCCGGTGTGACTCTCTGCTTTCAAGCAAGTCAAACCCAAGACGGCGTGACACTGCCGTATCCGGGATGTGGAATAGTACCTGGGGAGCTGGGGGGGTGCCGTTGATGTGGAGCAAGACGCAGCGGCACAAGAGGACTCAGCCGAGGAGGTTATGGAAGAGGATGGAGTAGGAGGAGTAGAGGAGGAGGCAGCAGGACTGCCTGCAATTCGTGGCGGTGTCACCAACTCCTCTGCAATGCCACGCATTCCTTGCTTGTCAGCCGTCAGCAGGTTTACCCAATGCACAGTGTAGGTGATATACCTGCCCTGACCATGCTTTGCAGACCAGGTATCAGTGGTCAGATGGACCCTTGCCCCAACACTGTGTGCCAGACATGCCATGACTTCCTTTTGCACAATCGAGTACAAGTTGGGGATTGCCTTTTGTGAAAAGAAATTCCGGCCGGGTACCTTCCACTGCGGTGTCCCAATAGCTACAAATTTTTTGAACGCCTCAGACTCAACCAGATTGTATGGTAAAAGCTGGCGGGGTAATAGTTTGGACAAGCCAGCTGTCAGACGCTGGGCAAGGGGGTGACTTGGTGACATTGGCTTCTTACGCTCAAACATGTCCTTGACAGACACATGACTGTGGGCAGATGAGCGGGAACTGCTCAAGGCGGGAGACGGAGTGGCGGATGGTTGAGAGGGGGCAAGAAGGACAGCAGTGGTTGACGTGGCTGAAGATGCTGGACCAGGAGGAGGATGGCGGCTTAGAGTAGGCGTGCTGCTTGTACTCATGTGTTGATCCCATAGGCGTTTGTGATGTGAGATCATGTGCCTACGCAAAGCAGTTGTACCTAGGTGGGTGTTGGACCTCCCACGACTCAGTTTCCTTTGGCACAGGTTGCAAATGGCATCGCTGTTGTCAGAGGCAGACACACAAAAAAAATGCCACACTGCTGAGCTCTACAATGACGGCATTCTGGTGGTGGACACAGCATGCGTTGATTGGCGTTCTGTCGGGCTGACCCCGGGTGCCGATGCATGCTGTCTGACTGTGCCACTAGCTCCTTGCGACGACCCCCCCTGCTTCCAACTGGTCTCCTCCTCCTCCTCTCTGTCTCCCCTTCTGAACTTTCGCCCTGTTCTTATTCTCTTCTAGCGGGCACCCACGTGACATCCATGGACGCATCGTCATCATCAACCGCTTCGCTTGTATCTGACAACTCAGAAAAGGAAGCAGCAGCGGGTACAACATCATCATCATCACACCGTACCTCCATGTGTTTAATGCTGCCTGCCTGAGACATATCCCTGTTATCTACATCCTCTAGCAATATTGGTTGCGCATCACTAATTTCTTCAAACGGGTGTGTGAATAACTCCTCTGACATACCAAGTAAAGCGGCTGTGGTGCTAGTTTTGGTGGGTGAGTGGTATCTTGAGAGGTGCCTGAAGCTAAGCTGGAGGAGGATGGTGCGTCAAGGTTCCGAGCGGAGGCTGTACAAGATTGGGTGTCCTGTGTTAGCCAGTCAACTAAGTCCTCAGAACTTTTCAAGTTCAGGGTACGTGGCTTCTGAAAACTGGGCATTATTCTAGGGCAAAAGGGAATCACAGCACCACGACCACGACGGCCCCTGCGGGGTGGCCTGCCTCTGCCTGTCATTTTTTGGGGGATTTGTGGTACTATGCATGCAAACTACTGTGAGACCAGATATGATTGGCAATGTGCACTGGAACAGTGCTGCAGAGCACACACTGTAGGCCTGAGACACCCGCTTGAAGACAAGTAACTGCTATTCAATCTATAACAGTGAAAAACAAATTTTGGTTGTAAAAGCACGCTATAGAGACACAAGATATGAGTGGCAACTGTCAAAGCACACTGGCACAGGTCTGCAGAGCACACGCTGAAGTAGGCCTGAGACACCCGCTTGAAGACAAGTAACTGCTATTCAATCTATAACAGTGAAAAACAAATTTTGGTTGTAAAAGCACGCAATAGAGACACAAGATATGAGTGGCAACTGTCAAAGCACACTGGCACAGGTCTGCAGAGCACACGCTGAAGTAGGCCTGAGACACCCGCTTGAAGACAAGTAACTGCTATTCAACCTATAACAGTGAAAAACAAATTTTGTTTTTAAAAGCACGCTATAGAGACACCAGATATGATTGGCAATGTGCACTGGAACAGTGCTGCAGAGCACACACTGTAGGCCTGAGACACCCGCTTGAAGACAAGTAACTGCTATTCAATCTATAACAGTGAGAAACAAATTTTGGTTGTAAAAGCACGCTATAGAGACACAAGATATGAGTGGCAACTGTCAAAGCACACTGGCACAGGTCTGCAGAGCACACGCTGAAGTAGGCCTGAAACACAGACGCTTGCAGACAACTAACTGCTCTTCTATTACAGTGAAAAAAATGTATTTATTTTAAATCGAAAGCTTAACCAATTGTTAAAACAGATATGAGTGGTGGCACTGACTCTGCAAATGGGCAAGGCATCCAACCTCACACAGAAGCTGGCAGGCAGGCAACTGCTCTTCTATTACAGTGAAAAAAAATTATTTATTTTAAATCGAAAGCTTAACCAATTGTTAAAACAGATATGAGTGGTGGCACTGACTGTGCAAATGGGCAAGGCATCCAAGCTCACACAGAAGCTGGCAGGTAGGCAACTGCTCTTCTATTACAGTGAAAAAAAATTATTTATTTTAAATCTAAAGCTTAACCGATTGTTAAAACAGATATGAGTGGTGGCACTGACTGTGCAAATGGGCAAGGCATCCAACCTCACAAAGAAGCTGGCAGGCAGGCAACTGCTCTTCTATTACAGTGAAAAAAAATTATTTATTTTAAATCTAAAGCTTAACCAGTTGTTAAAACAGATATGAGTGGTGGCACTGGGCTAATAGGCACAGTATCCAATGTGAACCTCACACAGAAGCTGGCAGGCAGGCAACTGCTCTTCTATTACAGTGGAAACAAAATTTTGGTTGTAAAAGCACGCTAAAGAGACACCAGATATGATTGGCAACTGTCAAAGCACGCTGGCACAGGTCTGCAGAGCACACGCTGAAGTAGGCCTGAAACACAGACGCTTGCAGACAACTAACTGCTCTTCTATTACAGTGAAAAAAAAATATTTATTTTAAATCGAAAGCTTAACCAATTGTTAAAACAGATATGAGTGGTGGCACTGACTGTGCAAATGGGCAAGGCATCCAACCTCACACAGAAGCTGGCAGGCAGGCAACTGCTCTTCTATTACAGTGAAAAAAAATATTTATTTTAAATCGAAAGCTTAACCAATTGTTAAAACAGATATGAGTGGTGGCACTGACTGTGCAAATGGGCAAGGCATCCAACCTCACACAGAAGCTGGCAGGCAGGCAACTGCTCTTCTATTACAGTGAAAAAAAATTATTTATTTTAAATCGAAAGCTTAACCAATTGTTAAAACAGATATGAGTGGTGGCACTGACTGTGCAAATGGGCAAGGCATCCAACCTCACACAGAAGCTGGCAGGCAGGCAACTGCTCTTCTATTACAGTGAAAAAAAATTATTTATTTTAAATCTAAAGCTTAACCGATTGTTAAAACAGATATGAGTGGTGGCACTGACTGTGCAAATGGGCAAGGCATCCAACCTCACACAGAAGCTGGCAGGCAGGCAACTGCTCTTCTATTACAGTGAAAAAAAATTATTTATTTTAAATCTAAAGCTTAACCAATTGTAAAAACAGATATGAGTGGTGGCACTGGGCTAATAGGCACAGTATCCAATGTGAACCTCACACAGAAGCTGGCAGGCAGGCAACTGCTCTTCTATTACAGTGGAAACAAAATTTTGGTTGTAAAAGCACGCTAAAGAGACAGCAGATATGATTGGCAACTGTCAAAGCACGCTGGCACAGGTCTGCAGAGCACACGCTGAAGTAGGCCTGAAACACAGACGCTTGCAGACAACTAACTGCTCTTCTATTACAGTGAAAAAAAAATATTTATTTTAAATCCAAAGCTTAACCAATTGTTAAAACAGATATGAGTGGTGGCACTGACTGTGCAAATGGGCAAGGCATCCAACCTCACACAGAAGCTGGCAGGCAGGCAACTGCTCTTCTATTACAGTGAAAAAAACTTATTTATTTTAAATCGAAAGCTTAACCAATTGTTAAAACAGATATGAGTGGTGGCACTGACTGTGCAAATGGGCAAGGCATCCAACCTCACACAGAAGCTGGCAGGCAGGCAACTGCTCTTCTATTACAGTGAAAAAAAATTATTTATTTTAAATCGAAAGCTTAACCAATTGTTAAAACAGATATGAGTGGTGGCACTGACTGTGCAAATGGGCAAGGCATCCAACCTCACACAGAAGCTGGCAGGCAGGCAACTGCTCTTCTATTACAGTGAAAAAAAATTATTTATTTTAAATCTAAAGCTTAACCGATGGTTAAACAGATATGAGTGGTGGCACTGACTGTGCAAATGGGCAAGGCATCCAACCTCACACAGAAGCTGGCAGGCAGGCAACTGCTCTTCTATTACAGTGAAAAAAATTATTTATTTTAAATTGAAAGCTTAACCAATTGTTAAAACAGATATGAGTGGTGGCACTGACTGTGCAAATGGGCAAGGCATCCAACCTCACACAGAAGCTGGCAGGCAGGCAACTGCTCTTCTATTACAGTGAAAAAAAAATATTTATTTTAAATCTAAAGCTTAACCGATTGTTAAAACAGATATGAGTGGTGGCACTGACTGTGCAAATGGGCAAGGCATCCAACCTCACACAGAAGCTGGCAGGCAGGCAACTGCTCTTCTATTACAGTGAAAAAAAATTATTTATTTTAAATCTAAAGCTTAACCAATTGTTAAAACAGATATGAGTGGTGGCACTGGGCTAATAGGCACAGTATCCAATGTGAACCTCACACAGAAGCTGGCAGGCAGGCAACTGCTCTTCTATTACAGTGGAAACAAAATTTTGGTTGTAAAAGCACGCTAAAGAGACACCAGATATGATTGGCAACTGTCAAAGCACGCTGGCACAGGTCTGCAGAGCACACGCTGAAGTAGGCCTGAAACACAGACGCTTGCAGACAACTAACTGCTCTTCTATTACAGTGAAAAAAAATTATTTATTTTAAATCTAAAGCTTAACCAATTGTTAAAACAGATATGAGTGGTGGCACTGGGCTAATAGGCACAGTATCCAATGTGAACCTCACACAGAAGCTGGCAGGCAGGCAACTGCTCTTCTATTACAGTGAAAAAAAAATATTTATTTTAAATCGAAAGCTTAACCAATTGTTAAAACAGATATGAGTGGTGGCACTGGGCTAATAGGCACAGTATCCAATGTGAACCTCACACAGAAGCTGGCAGGCAGGCAACTGCTCTTCTATTACAGTGGAAACAAAATTTTGGTTGTAAAAGCACGCTAAAGAGACACCAGATATGATTGGCAACTGTCAAAGCACGCTGGCACAGGTCTGCAGAGCACACGCTGAAGTAGGCCTGAAACACAGACGCTTGCAGACAACTAACTGCTCTTCTATTACAGTGAAAAAAACTTATTTATTTTAAATCGAAAGCTTAACCAATTGTTAAAACAGATATGAGTGGTGGCACTGACTGTGCAAATGGGCAAGGCATCCAACCTCACACAGAAGCTGGCAGGCAGGCAACTGCTCTTCTATTACAGTGAAAAAAACTTATTTATTTTAAATCGAAAGCTTAACCAATTGTTAAAACAGATATGAGTGGTGGCACTGACTGTGCAAATGGGCAAGGCATCCAAGCTCACACAGAAGCTGGCAGGTAGGCAACTGCTCTTCTATTAAAGTGAAAAAAATTATTTATTTTAAATCTAAAGCTTAACCGATTGTTAAAACAGATATGAGTGGTGGCACTGACTGTGCAAATGGGCAAGGCATCCAACCTCACACAGAAGCTGGCAGGCAGGCAATTGCTCTTCTATTACAGTGAAAAAAAATTATTTATTTTAAATCTAAAGCTTAACCAATTGTTAAAACAGATATGAGTGGTGGCACTGGGCTAATAGGCACAGTATCCAATGTGAACCTCACACAGAAGCTGGCAGGCAGGCAACTGCTCTTCTATTACAGTGGAAACAAAATTTTGGTTGTAAAAGCACGCTAAAGAGACACCAGATATGATTGGCAACTGTCAAAGCACGCTGGCACAGGTCTGCAGAGCACACGCTGAAGTAGGCCTGAAACACAGACGCTTGCAGACAACTAACTGCTCTTCTATTACAGTGAAAAAAACTTATTTATTTTAAATCGAAAGCTTAACCAATTGTTAAAACAGATATGAGTGGTGGCACTGGGCTAATAGGCACAGTATCCAATGTGAACCTCACACAGAAGCTGGCAGGCAGGCAACTGCTCTTCTATTACAGTGGAAACAAAATTTTGGTTGTAAAAGCACGCTAAAGAGACACCAGATATGATTGGCAACTGTCAAAGCACGCTGGCACAGGTCTGCAGAGCACACGCTGAAGTAGGCCTGAAACACAGACGCTTGCAGACAACTAACTGCTCTTCTATTACAGTGAAAAAAACGTATTTATTTTAAATCGAAAGCTTAACCAATTGTTAAAACAGATATGAGTGGTGGCACTGACTGTGCAAATGGGCAAGGCATCCAACCTCACACAGAAGCTGGCAGGCAGGCAACTGCTCTTCTATTACAGTGAAAAAAACTTATTTATTTTAAATCGAAAGCTTAACCAATTGTTAAAACAGATATGAGTGGTGGCACTGACTGTGCAAATGGGCAAGGCATCCAACCTCACACAGAAACTGGCAGGCAGGCAACTGCTCTTCTATTACAGTGAAAAAAAAATATTTATTTTAAATCGAAAGCTTAACCAATTGTTAAAACAGATATGAGTGGTGGCACTGACTGTGCAAATGGGCAAGGCATCCAAGCTCACACAGAAGCTGGCAGGCAGGCAACTGCTCTTCTATTACAGTGAAAAAAAAATATTTATTTTAAATCGAAAGCTTAACCAATTGTTAAAACAGATATGAGTGGTGGCACTGACTGTGCAAATGGGCAAGGCATCCAAGCTCACACAGAAGCTGGCAGGTAGGCAACTGCTCTTCTATTACAGTGAAAAAAAAATATTTATTTTAAATCTAAAGCTTAACCGATTGTTAAAACAGATATGAGTGGTGGCACTGACTGTGCAAATGGGCAAGGCATCCAACCTCACACAGAAGCTGGCAGGCAGGCAACTGCTCTTCTATTACAGTGAAATTTTTTTATTTATTTTAAATCTAAAGCTTAACCAATTGTTAAAACAGATATGAGTGGTGGCACTGGGCTAATAGGCACAGTATCCAATGTGAACCTCACACAGAAGCTGGCAGGCAGGCAACTGCTCTTCTATTACAGTGAACAAAATTATTTATTTTAAATCGAAAGCTTAACCAATTGTTAAAACAGATATGAGTGGTGGCACTGGGCTAATAGGCACAGTATCCAATGTGAACCTCACACAGAAGCTGGCAGGCAGGCAACTGCTCTTCTATTACAGTGAAAAAAACTTATTTATTTTAAATCGAAAGCTTAACCAATTGTTAAAACAGATATGAGTGGTGGCACTGACTGTGCAAATGGGCAAGGCATCCAAGCTCACACAGAAGCTGGCAGGTAGGCAACTGCTCTTCTATTACAGTGAAAAAAATTATTTATTTTAAATCTAAAGCTTAACCGATTGTTAAAACAGATATGAGTGGTGGCACTGACTGTGCAAATGGGCAAGGCATCCAACCTCACACAGAAGCTGGCAGGCAGGCAATTGCTCTTCTATTACAGTGAAAAAAAAATATTTATTTTAAATCTAAAGCTTAACCAATTGTTAAAACAGATATGAGTGGTGGCACTGGGCTAATAGGCACAGTATCCAATGTGAACCTCACACAGAAGCTGGCAGGCAGGCAACTGCTCTTCTATTACAGTGGAAACAAAATTTTGGTTGTAAAAGCACGCTAAAGAGACACCAGATATGATTGGCAACTGTCAAAGCACGCTGGCACAGGTCTGCAGAGCACACGCTGAAGTAGGCCTGAAACACAGACGCTTGCAGACAACTAACTGCTCTTCTATTACAGTGAAAAAAACTTATTTATTTTAAATCGAAAGCTTAACCAATTGTTAAAACAGATATGAGTGGTGGCACTGGGCTAATAGGCACAGTATCCAATGTGAACCTCACACAGAAGCTGGCAGGCAGGCAACTGCTCTTCTATTACAGTGGAAACAAAATTTTGGTTGTAAAAGCACGCTAAAGAGACACCAGATATGATTGGCAACTGTCAAAGCACGCTGGCACAGGTCTGCAGAGCACACGCTGAAGTAGGCCTGAAACACAGACGCTTGCAGACAACTAACTGCTCTTCTATTACAGTGAAAAAAACTTATTTATTTTAAATCGAAAGCTTAACCAATTGTTAAAACAGATATGAGTGGTGGCACTGACTGTGCAAATGGGCAAGGCATCCAACCTCACACAGAAGCTGGCAGGCAGGCAACTGCTCTTCTATTACAGTGAAAAAAACTTATTTATTTTAAATCGAAAGCTTAACCAATTGTTAAAACAGATATGAGTGGTGGCACTGACTGTGCAAATGGGCAAGGCATCCAACCTCACACAGAAACTGGCAGGCAGGCAACTGCTCTTCTATTACAGTGAAAAAAAAATATTTATTTTAAATCGAAAGCTTAACCAATTGTTAAAACAGATATGAGTGGTGGCACTGACTGTGCAAATGGGCAAGGCATCCAAGCTCACACAGAAGCTGGCAGGCAGGCAACTGCTCTTCTATTACAGTGAAAAAAAAATATTTATTTTAAATCGAAAGCTTAACCAATTGTTAAAACAGATATGAGTGGTGGCACTGACTGTGCAAATGGGCAAGGCATCCAAGCTCACACAGAAGCTGGCAGGTAGGCAACTGCTCTTCTATTACAGTGAAAAAAAAATATTTATTTTAAATCTAAAGCTTAACCGATTGTTAAAACAGATATGAGTGGTGGCACTGACTGTGCAAATGGGCAAGGCATCCAACCTCACACAGAAGCTGGCAGGCAGGCAACTGCTCTTCTATTACAGTGAAATTTTTTTATTTATTTTAAATCTAAAGCTTAACCAATTGTTAAAACAGATATGAGTGGTGGCACTGGGCTAATAGGCACAGTATCCAATGTGAACCTCACACAGAAGCTGGCAGGCAGGCAACTGCTCTTCTATTACAGTGAACAAAATTATTTATTTTAAATCGAAAGCTTAACCAATTGTTAAAACAGATATGAGTGGTGGCACTGGGCTAATAGGCACAGTATCCAATGTGAACCTCACACAGAAGCTGGCAGGCAGGCAACTGCTCTTCTATTACAGTGGAAACAAAATTTTGGTTGTAAAAGCACGCTAAAGAGACACCAGATATGATTGGCAACTGTCAAAGCACGCTGGCACAGGTCTGCAGAGCACACGCTGAAGTAGGCCTGAAACACAGACGCTTGCAGACAACTAACTGCTCTTCTATTACAGTGAAAAAAAAATATTTATTTTAAATCGAAAGCTTAACCAATTGTTAAAACAGATATGAGTGGTGGCACTGACTGTGCAAATGGGCAAGGCATCCAACCTCACACAGAAGCTGGCAGGCAGGCAACTGCTCTTCTATTACAGTGAAAAAAACTTATTTATTTTAAATCGAAAGCTTAACCAATTGTTAAAACAGATATGAGTGGTGGCACTGACTGTGCAAATGGGCAAGGCATCCAACCTCACACAGAAGCTGGCAGGCAGGCAACTGCTCTTCTATTACAGTGAAAAAAATTATTTATATTAAATCGAAAGCTTAACCAATTGTTAAAACAGATATGAGTGGTGGCACTGACTGTGCAAATGGGCAAGGCATCCAACCTCACACAGAAGCTGGCAGGCAGGCAACTGCTCTTCTATTACAGTGAAAAAAATTATTTATATTAAATCGAAAGCTTAACCAATTGTTAAAACAGATATGAGTGGTGGCACTGACTGTGCAAATGGGCAAGGCATCCAACCTCACACAGAAGCTGGCAGGCAGGCAACTGCTCTTCTATTACAGTGAAAAAAAATGATTTATTTTAAATCTAAAGCTTAACCGATTGTTAAAACAGATATGAGTGGTGGCACTGACTGTGCAAATGGGCAAGGCATTCAACCTCACACAGAAGCTGGCAGGCAGGCAACTGCTCTTCTATTACAGTGAAAAAAAATTATTTATTTTAAATCTAAAGCTTAACCAATTGTTAAAACAGATATGAGTGGTGGCACTGGGCTAATAGGCACAGTATCCAATGTGAACCTCACACAGAAGCTGGCAGGCAGGCAACTGCTCTTCTATTACAGTGGAAACAAAATTTTGGTTGTAAAAGCACGCTAAAGAGACACCAGATATGATTGGCAACTGTCAAAGCACGCTGGCACAGGTCTGCAGAGCACACGCTGAAGTAGGCCTGAAACACAGACGCTTGCAGACAACTAACTGCTCTTCTATTACAGTGAAAAAAAAATATTTATTTTAAATCGAAAGCTTAACCAATTGTTAAAACAGATATGAGTGGTGGCACTGGGCTAATAGGCACAGTATCCAATGTGAACCTCACACAGAAGCTGGCAGGCAGGCAGGCAACTGCTCTTCTATTACAGTGAAAAAAAAATATTTATTTTAAATCGAAAGCTTAACCAATTGTTAAAACAGATATGAGTGGTGGCACTGACTGTGCAAATGGGCAAGGCATCCAACCTCACACAGAAGCTGGCAGGCAGGCAACTGCTCTTCTATTACAGTGAAAAAAAAATATTTATTTTAAATCGAAAGCTTAACCAATTGTTAAAACAGATATGAGTGGTGGCACTGACTGTGCAAATGGGCAAGGCATCCAACCTCACACAGAAGCTGGCAGGCAGGCAACTGCTCTTCTATTACAGTGAAAAAAAATTATTTATTTTAAATCTAAAGCTTAACCGATTGTTAAAACAGATATGAGTGGTGGCACTGACTGTGCAAATGGGCAAGGCATCCAACCTCACACAGAAGCTGGCAGGCAGGCAATTGCTCTTCTATTACAGTGAAAAAAAATTATTTATTTTAAATCTAAAGCTTAACCAATTGTTAAAACAGATATGAGTGGTGGCACTGGGCTAATAGGCACAGTATCCAATGTGAACCTCACACAGAAGCTGGCAGGCAGGCAACTGCTCTTCTATTACAGTGGAAACAAAATTTTGGTTGTAAAAGCACGCTAAAGAGACACCAGATATGATTGGCAACTGTCAAAGCACGCTGGCACAGGTCTGCAGAGCACACGCTGAAGTAGGCCTGAAACACAGACGCTTGCAGACAACTAACTGCTCTTCTATTACAGTGAAAAAAACTTATTTATTTTAAATCGAAAGCTTAACCAATTGTTAAAACAGATATGAGTGGTGGCACTGGGCTATTAGGCACAGTATCCAATGTGAACCTCACACAGAAGCTGGCAGGCAGGCAACTGCTCTTCTATTACAGTGGAAACAAAATTTTGGTTGTAAAAGCACGCTAAAGAGACACCAGATATGATTGGCAACTGTCAAAGCACGCTGGCACAGGTCTGCAGAGCACACGCTGAAGTAGGCCTGAAACACAGACGCTTGCAGACAACTAACTGCTCTTCTATTACAGTGAAAAAAACGTATTTATTTTAAATCGAAAGCTTAACCAATTGTTAAAACAGATATGAGTGGTGGCACTGACTGTGCAAATGGGCAAGGCATCCAACCTCACACAGAAGCTGGCAGGCAGGCAACTGCTCTTCTATTACAGTGAAAAAAACTTATTTATTTTAAATCGAAAGCTTAACCAATTGTTAAAACAGATATGAGTGGTGGCACTGACTGTGCAAATGGGCAAGGCATCCAACCTCACACAGAAACTGGCAGGCAGGCAACTGCTCTTCTATTACAGTGAAAAAAAAATATTTATTTTAAATCGAAAGCTTAACCAATTGTTAAAACAGATATGAGTGGTGGCACTGACTGTGCAAATGGGCAAGGCATCCAAGCTCACACAGAAGCTGGCAGGCAGGCAACTGCTCTTCTATTACAGTGAAAAAAAAATATTTATTTTAAATCGAAAGCTTAACCAATTGTTAAAACAGATATGAGTGGTGGCACTGACTGTGCAAATGGGCAAGGCATCCAAGCTCACACAGAAGCTGGCAGGTAGGCAACTGCTCTTCTATTACAGTGAAAAAAAAATATTTATTTTAAATCTAAAGCTTAACCGATTGTTAAAACAGATATGAGTGGTGGCACTGACTGTGCAAATGGGCAAGGCATCCAACCTCACACAGAAGCTGGCAGGCAGGCAACTGCTCTTCTATTACAGTGAAATTTTTTTATTTATTTTAAATCTAAAGCTTAACCAATTGTTAAAACAGATATGAGTGGTGGCACTGGGCTAATAGGCACAGTATCCAATGTGAACCTCACACAGAAGCTGGCAGGCAGGCAACTGCTCTTCTATTACAGTGAACAAAATTATTTATTTTAAATCGAAAGCTTAACCAATTGTTAAAACAGATATGAGTGGTGGCACTGGGCTAATAGGCACAGTATCCAATGTGAACCTCACACAGAAGCTGGCAGGCAGGCAACTGCTCTTCTATTACAGTGGAAACAAAATTTTGGTTGTAAAAGCACGCTAAAGAGACACCAGATATGATTGGCAACTGTCAAAGCACGCTGGCACAGGTCTGCAGAGCACACGCTGAAGTAGGCCTGAAACACAGACGCTTGCAGACAACTAACTGCTCTTCTATTACAGTGAAAAAAAAATATTTATTTTAAATCGAAAGCTTAACCAATTGTTAAAACAGATATGAGTGGTGGCACTGACTGTGCAAATGGGCAAGGCATCCAACCTCACACAGAAGCTGGCAGGCAGGCAACTGCTCTTCTATTACAGTGAAAAAAACGTATTTATTTTAAATCGAAAGCTTAACCAATTGTTAAAACAGATATGAGTGGTGGCACTGACTGTGCAAATGGGCAAGGCATCCAACCTCACACAGAAGCTGGCAGGCAGGCAACTGCTCTTCTATTACAGTGAAAAAAATTATTTATATTAAATCGAAAGCTTAACCAATTGTTAAAACAGATATGAGTGGTGGCACTGACTGTGCAAATGGGCAAGGCATCCAACCTCACACAGAAGCTGGCAGGCAGGCAACTGCTCTTCTATTACAGTGAAAAAAATTATTTATATTAAATCGAAAGCTTAACCAATTGTTAAAACAGATATGAGTGGTGGCACTGACTGTGCAAATGGGCAAGGCATCCAACCTCACACAGAAGCTGGCAGGCAGGCAACTGCTCTTCTATTACAGTGAAAAAAAATGATTTATTTTAAATCTAAAGCTTAACCGATTGTTAAAACAGATATGAGTGGTGGCACTGACTGTGCAAATGGGCAAGGCATTCAACCTCACACAGAAGCTGGCAGGCAGGCAACTGCTCTTCTATTACAGTGAAAAAAAATTATTTATTTTAAATCTAAAGCTTAACCAATTGTTAAAACAGATATGAGTGGTGGCACTGGGCTAATAGGCACAGTATCCAATGTGAACCTCACACAGAAGCTGGCAGGCAGGCAACTGCTCTTCTATTACAGTGGAAACAAAATTTTGGTTGTAAAAGCACGCTAAAGAGACACCAGATATGATTGGCAACTGTCAAAGCACGCTGGCACAGGTCTGCAGAGCACACGCTGAAGTAGGCCTGAAACACAGACGCTTGCAGACAACTAACTGCTCTTCTATTACAGTGAAAAAAAAATATTTATTTTAAATCGAAAGCTTAACCAATTGTTAAAACAGATATGAGTGGTGGCACTGGGCTAATAGGCACAGTATCCAATGTGAACCTCACACAGAAGCTGGCAGGCAGGCAGGCAACTGCTCTTCTATTACAGTGAAAAAAAAATATTTATTTTAAATCGAAAGCTTAACCAATTGTTAAAACAGATATGAGTGGTGGCACTGACTGTGCAAATGGGCAAGGCATCCAACCTCACACAGAAGCTGGCAGGCAGGCAACTGCTCTTCTATTACAGTGAAAAAAAAATATTTATTTTAAATCGAAAGCTTAACCAATTGTTAAAACAGATATGAGTGGTGGCACTGACTGTGCAAATGGGCAAGGCATCCAACCTCACACAGAAGCTGGCAGGCAGGCAACTGCTCTTCTATTACAGTGAAAAAAAATTATTTATTTTAAATCTAAAGCTTAACCGATTGTTAAAACAGATATGAGTGGTGGCACTGACTGTGCAAATGGGCAAGGCATCCAACCTCACACAGAAGCTGGCAGGCAGGCAACTGCTCTTCTATTACAGTGAAAAAAAAATATTTATTTTAAATGTAAAGCTTAACCGATTGTTAAAACAGATATGAGTGGTGGCACTGGGCAAGTGGGCACAGTATATGCTGTGAGCCTGACACACAGGCTGGCAGGCAGGCACCTGCAATTACATTACACAGGAAAAAAAAAAAAAGCAGCCTGATGTTATAGCCCTAAAAAGGGCTTTTTGGGGTGCTGTCCTTACAGCAGAGATCAGATGAGTCCTTCAGGATTGTAGTGGACACTGAATACCCTAGCCTAGCTATCAATTTCCCTATGTAATCAGCAGCAGCTAAACTTTCCCTCCTCTCACTAAGCATGCATATTCCGAATGAATCGAAAATGGATGCTGGGAGGGAGGTTGGAGGGTGTGGAAGGGAGGGAGTGCTGCTGATTGGCTGTAATGTGTCTGCTGACCGAGAGGCACAGGGTCAAAGTTTGCCCAATGATGACGAATGGGGGCGGATCGAACTGCGCATGTGTCCGCCCGCCGCGGCGAACGCGAACAAGCTAATTTCACCGGGAACTGTCCGCCGGCGGACCGTTCGGTACATCACTAGTTCCCATAGTTTCAGGAATCTCTCCACAGATCCCTTCACCCTGGCCGTCAGGTCATCCATAAGCCTGCAGTCCTTTATTTTGGGTACTATGGTTTGGATATCAGGGCCTTCCGGCGACAGCCACGCCGTGGCTATTGCCCTGCGAGCACTTAGGGTCACTTTGTGTATTAATGCCTGTTCTCGTTTGGACCAGCCCTCAACAGATCTGTTAAGCAGATAGGTCCACGGATTCAGGGGCAGTGGCCTGCCAAACACCCGTATCAGTATATCTTTGACTGCTGTCCAAAAGGCCTGAACTTTTGGGCACTCCCACCACATATGTAGATAAGTGCCGCCCGCGCATGCCACATCCTCTCCAACAATTGTCAGTTTCCGTTTTGTGCATATGGTAAAGTTGTATAGGGGTGGTATACCATCGCAGCATGGTCTTCCAGGATTGTTCCTGAAAAGTGTTGCATATGGAGGCCTTAGAGTTTGCCTCCCAGATTTCTTGCCATTCAATGCCTTCGAGCACTTCTCCCAATTCAGATTCCCATTTATCTGTGTACGGTAAGTTTCCCCATTCCTTGTTCTTCTCGCTTAGGTGGGCGTATAAGAGCGTAATCGATCCCTTGGGAGTTACCCCTTGTAGGCACATTGATTCATAAAATGTCATCTGTTTCATAGCTGCCGCTTTTATGTGTGCTTGTCTTGCATAGTCCCGGATTTGAAGATACCTAAATAAATCTGCGGGGGTCATGTGGGAGTCCTGTTGGAGGTCTGTGAATTGAATTATGGTTCCGTTCCGGTATAGCTGGTGAATCCTCTGTAGTCCAGTTTTTTCTATTCGTTTAAATTCCCGAGGTGCCATTCCTGGAGGAAAATCGCGGTTCCGCAGTATTGGAGTGAGAGGGGATGGTGTGGATGCGAGAGAGTATCTGGATCTGCTACGGTCCCAAATGTGAATAGAGTTAAGAACCGCCGGGCACGTCGTCCGTATGATAGGTCTGCTGTCTTTAGAGGCCCACATGGCGAATTGGGGGACGTCGGATCCAACCATCATGGACTCTATGTCCACCCATCTCCTCTCGGCGGGTGGTGAGTGCCACATCGCAATCTGCGTCAGTTGAGCAGCCAGGTAATAGAAGTATAGGTTTGGGAGGCAAAGCCCGCCTCTATCTTTGCGTCTGTAAAGCACCTGTCTGGCTATCCTGTGCCTCTTGTTGTGACAAAAGAAATCTCCTATTGCCTTTTGTAGCGGAGCCAGCTGTGATTTAGCGACCTGTATCGGCAGGGCCTGAAACAGGAACAGGATGCGCGGTAGTATGTTCATTTTCACCGCGTTTACCCGTCCTATCCATGATATTGGTTTGTCGTCCCATCTTTCCAGGTCGGAGATCAAAGATCTGAGCATGGGAGTATAATTAGCCGCGTATAAGCGTCCGCTGTCCGCGGTCAGATGAATCCCTAAATTGGTCAGCGACCCTGTTTCGATCCTGATCTTATGGGCCTCCCTTATCAGTCCCACTGCTTCCTCTGGAATTCCTATCGTTAAGGCGCTTGACTTTTCATATTGGCCTTATAGCCTGAGTAGGTCCCGTACTCTGTTATTACGTTCCGCAAGGTTGAAATCGATTCCTCTGGGTTTGTTAGCGTCAAAAGAATATCATCCGCATATGCTGAAACGGTAAATTCTTCTCCCCCCACCGCAACCCCGCTGATCCCAGGGTCACGTCGTATAGCCTGCAGTAGAGGTTCCAGTGCCAAGGTAAAAAGTAGGGGAGATAAGGGGCACCCCTGCCTTGTCCCGTTAAAGAGTCGAAAAGGAGACAATGGGGCACCTGTAATCTGTATTTGGGCTCTCACGTTGTGGTACATCGCTTGTGTCATCGCTATGTATTCACCAGGGAAGCCCAAGTGCTTCATAACCGTAAATAGAAATCGCCATCTGACCCTGTCGCAGTGGCGTACTAAGGGGGGGGCGGGGGGGGCGGTCCGCCCCGGGTGCCACTCAGCAGGGGGGTGCCAGGCTCTGTACCCCCTACTCTCCCGCAGCTCCGGCAGACCGGCGCTCAGTTTGTGAGTCAGAGCACAAGGAGGGGATTCCCAGCCTGTGTTCTGACTCACACACTGAGCTGCAGGGAGGCTATTTCGGAGTGTACAAGCAGGGGGCGCAGAACCAGGTTGCTCCCCCGCGGTCACTCTGTACAGATCCCCTGCACCTGCTGCCTGCCCGGGAAGGAGCTGCTGCCCCTGCACCCTTCTAAATGGTAAGTAACTATTATACCCCCCCTGCCCTATACCCCATTGCCATTATAACCCCCCTGCCATTAAATCACCCCCACCCCTGCCCTATACCCCCCCTGCCATTAAATCACCCCCACCCCTGCCCTATACCCCCCCTGCCATTAAATCACCCCCACCTGCCATTATATCACCCCCCTGCCATTATATCACCACCCCCATGCCATTATATCACCCCCCCTGCCATTAAATCACCCCCCCACCATTATATCACCACCACCCCGCCCTATACCCCCCCTGCCATTAAATCACCCCCTGCCATTATATCACCACCCCCCTGCCCTATACCCCCTGCCATTAAATCACCCCCCTGCCATTATAACCCCCCTCCCTGCCCTGTACCCCCTGTCATTATATCACCACCCCCTGCCATTATAACCCCCCTCCCTGCCCTGTACCCCCCTGCCATTATATCACCACCCCTGCCATTATAACCCCCTCCCTGCCCTGTACCCCCTGCCATTATATCACCCCCACTGCCCTATACCCCCTGCCATTATATCACCCCACCTGCCCTATACCCCCCTGCCATTATATCACCACCCCCCCTGCCCTATACCCCCTGCCATTATACCGCCCCCCTCCCTGCCCTGTACCCCCTGCCATTATACCACCACCACCCCTGCCATTATATCACCACCCCCCTGCCATTATATCACCCCCCTGCCATTATATCACCCCCCCTGCCCTATACCCCCCTGCCATTAAATCACCCCCCTGCCATTATATCACCACCACCCCGCCCTATACCCCCTGCATGCCATTATAACCCCCTCCCTGCCCTGTACCCCCTGCCATTATATCACCCCCACTGCCCTATACCCCCTGCCATTATATCACCCCACCTGCCCTATACCCCCCTGCCATTATATCACCACCCCCCCTGCCCTATACCCCCTGCCATTATACCGCCCCCCTCCCTGCCCTGTACCCCCTGCCATTATACCACCACCACCCCTGCCATTATATCACCACCCCCCTGCCATTATATCACCCCCCTGCCATTATATCACCCCCCCTGCCCTATACCCCCCTGCCATTAAATCACCCCCCTGCCATTATATCACCACCACCCCGCCCTATACCCCCTGCATGCCCTGCATGCCCTATACCGCCCTATATGCCATTAAATCACCCCCTGCCATTATATCACCACCCCCCTTGCCCTATACCCCCTGCCATTAAATCACCCCCTGCCATTATAACCCCCCTCCCTGCCCTGTACCCCCTGCCATTATATCACCACCCCCTGCCATTATAACCCCCCTCCCTGCCCTGTACCCCCTGCCATTATATCACCACCCCCTGCCATTATAACCCCCCTCCCTGCCCTGTACCCCCTGCCATTATATCACCCCCACTGCCCTATACCCCCTGCCATTATATCACCCCACCTGCCCTATACCCCCCTGCCATTATATCACCACCCCCCCTGCCCTATACCCCCCTGCCATTATACCGCCACCCTCCCTGCCCTGTACCCCCCTGCCATTATACCACGACCCTCCCTGCCCTGTACCCCCCTGCCATTATACCACCACCCTCCCTGCCCTATACCCCCTGCCATTATACCACCACCCTCCCTGCCCTATACCCCCCTGCCATTATATCACCCCCGCCCTATACCCCCCTGACATTATATCACCACCCCCCCTGCCCTATACCCCCTGCCATTATACCACCACCCTCCCTGCCCTATACCCCACACGGCCATTATACCCCCACCCTCCCTGCCATTATAATCCCCCCTGCCATAATAATCCCCCTGCCCTATACCCCCACCTCCCTGCCATTAGAACACCCCCCTCCCTATACCCCCCCACCATTATACTCCCACCCCTTTACCCCCACACCGCCTGCCCTATACTCCCACCTCACTGCCATTATAACCCGCCTGCCATTATACTCCAACCCCTCCTGCCCTATACCCCACCTCACTGCCATTATAACCCCAGAGCAGCCACCAAATGGTGAAACAGACCCTGCTGATCCTGCACCCTCCTAAATGGTAAGGTACTACTATACCCCCCTGCCCTATAATCCCCCTGCCATTATAACCCCACCCCCCTGCCCTATATCCCCCACCCTCCGTGCCATTATACCCTCACCCTCCCTGCCCTATTCCCCCATGCAATATCACACACGAAGTCCCAGACCCCAATCTACTCCGACCCACCCAGGCACATACAACTGTTCCCCTGCTGTCACATAGACACATTACACACAGGCTCACATTCACAAATTACATATGCAGTCACACACAATGCACATACATACGCTGTCACAAACACATTTTTTTACACAAGGGACAAGGACAGATATATTCTGGGAGGCAGTGAGGTTAGTGCGCGCCCTGCAGTGAACCGGCAGCTGGGATAAGATGGCATCGTCATCACTACTGGGAGCACAAGTGAGATGTGCAGGAAGAGCGCCCAGCAGCAACCGTTAATCCCCATAGGGAAGATCCAAGAGCAAGGTAGGGAAGCTGGGTGGACATCTTAATTACTAAATGTGTGTAAGAATGTGATTTTTGTGTGTGTCTGTATCTCTGTCGTTAAGTGTGTGTTTATTGTGATTGTGTGTCTGTGATTAGGTGTATGTCTGGGATTGTGTGTGTATTTATATACACACACAACCACAGATGTACAAGTCTGTGTGTATATAAATGTGTATGTGTTTAGTAGATAGCTCCCTTATTTGGTGTCCTTAAATATGTTAATCCCACATAAGGATAACAAATACGGGAGTTATCTACTAAACAACTGAAAGATTAAAATTAAGTAAAAGGCTTTTACATTTTGATCTTTTAGCAGTTTAGTAGATATTTTCCTAAATGTATGCTCTTATGTGAGATTTCCATATTTAAATATGCTAAATTAGGGTGCTCTTTAGATCTAAATATGGCAATCTCACATAGGGATATCAAATAGAGGAGTTATCTGCTAAACAAAGATCGAAGTTTAGAGGTGTCAGCCAGCGCAGAACAGGAAATCTGGGTGGCTAGTATGAATTATATGCAAATGTGTTGTCTGATTGTGTGTATATATTTGTGTATGTGTATATGTGCATACATCTTAGCATTTTGCCAACACTACACAAAAGCACACCACTGCATTCAAACAACACTACAAACACACCTTTAAAATATCACCATGTTTTTGATATAACCACACCACTGCCCTATACTGCCAACATTACACACAAATGCATGCCTGCATTCAAACGCCAACACTACACACCCCTACATTCACTCACACATTTTCCATACAAAAACCCATGCTTACATTTACATTTACATTTAGATGCACAAACACTGCTCAGTGCTACATTCATTGTAAAACAAAATTGGGTGTTTTTTTACATTTTAAGGGGGGGGGGGGGGTGCCATAAGGAGGATCCGCCCCGGGTGCCAAATGCTCTAGGTACGCCCCTGCCCTGTCGAAGGCTTTCTCAGCGTCAATAGACACCACGAGCGTTGGGGCAGCTACAGCTGTCTGTTTCCATATTAAATCGATATTCCTCCTGGTGTTTTCAAACAGCTGCCTGCCCCGTATAAAGCCTACCTGGTCTGCGTGGATAATCGAGGTCAGAAGCGGGTTTAACCTATCCGCTTGTATCCGAGCTAATATTTTCAGATCATGGTTGATCAGAGATATGGGTCTAAAATTCTCAGGATATAGGGGGTCCTTGTTCGGTTTGGGCAGTAAGATTATGGTAGCCAAGGTCATATCAGATTGTAATTGTCCCCCCTCTCGCAAGTCCGCAAAGAGACGTACCATATGTGGGGTCAGTTCCTCCCTAAAGGCCTTGTAGTAGGCTCCATCGAAGCCATCAGGACCCGGTGCCTTATTGCCTTTCAGATTAGAAATGGCCTTGTCTATCTCTACCTCCGTGACTTCCATGGCCAGGCTAGATGCTGCCTCCCTAGTCAGTTTGGCCATCCCCAATCCGTTGAGATAAGTGAGAATGTTTCGTTCTTCCTCCAGCTCAGACAGCGTACTCTCTGGTGTGTGGTTGTATAGTCGCTTATAGAAATCTTCGAAAACTCGTGCAATCTCACTAGGTTTGGACGTTGTCAAGCCATCAGGGCGCTTAAAGGACCACTCTAGTGCCAGGAAAGCATACTCGTTTTCCTGGCACTAGAGTGCCCTGAGGGTGCCCCCACCCTCAGGGACCCCCTCCCGCCAGGCTCTGGAAAGGGGAAAAGGGGTAAAACTAACCTTTTTCCAGCGCTGGGCGGGGAGCTCTCCTCCTCCTCTCCGCCTCCGTTCCTCCCCGTCGGCTGAATGCGCACGCGCGGCAAGAGCTGCGCGCGCATTCAGCCGGTCACATAGGAAAGCATTCATAATGCTTTCCTATGGACGCTTGCGTGCTCTCACTGTGATTTTCACAGTGAGAATCACGCAAGCGCCTCTAGCGGCTGTCAATGAGACAGCCACTAGAGGAAATAGGGGAAGGCTTAACTAATTGATAAACATAGCAGTTTCTCTGAAACTGCTATGTTTATAAAACAATTAGTTAACCCTAGCTGGACCTGGCACCTAGACCACTTCATTAAGCTGAAGTGGTCTGGGTGCCTAGAGTGGTCCTTTAATCTACGTGATATGCGGCCTACGGTTCCGAGGCCTTAATGTTCTGGCTAGGAACGTGTCCATTTTGTTCGCGTTTTCAAAGTATGTGCGCCTGGTCCACGTCATAGATTTAGCTGCGTCGTCGAGCAGTAGCGTTCGAATAGACCTTCTCACCGAATTAAGCTGTGCAAGTGAGTCTCCATCAGGCGCAGATTGATGTTTCTGTTCCAGTGTGCGCAGTTGGCTCAGGAGTGCCTCCAAGCGTTGGTGTTTCATCTTTTTCCTCCTCGTGGCTAGTTTGATTAGTATTCCTCTTATTACCGCCTTGTGGGCTGCCCATACCGTACTGGGGCTCACGTCCGGAGTATCGTTCATAGCAAAAAACGCCGTTATCTCCTCCCTTATCTGTTCTGTTATTAGGGGGTCCCGTAGGAGGGACGCATTCAGTTTCCACGTCCATGGTGAGGCTATACAGAGGTTCCCTAAGCTTATAGACACATCGGCGTGGTCAGACCACGAGATATCTCCCACCTCCGACTTGACTACGCGTGCCATTCCAGTCCCGTTGGTCAGGAAGAAATCTATCCGGGAATAGGTCCCATGAGGAGCGGAATAGAACGAGTAGTCCCTAGTATCTGGGTGATGGGCACGCCATATGTCAATTAAGCCGGTACTATCCATGAATTGTTTAAGGAGGCGATCCTGACCGCCGCGGCCTTGTGAGGGTGGTCCTCCGTCTCTTGAGCTCCTGTCAGCAGCTGGGCATGGGGTAGCGTTGAAATCTCCCCCCATGAATATCATGCTGATTGTAGGCATATCTTATAAAGCTATGTAAATCTCAGGGTTGGTGGACCATCATAGGATACATAGAAGGGAATAAGAAAGCAAAATAGTGCAGAGTATCTTGGTAAAAAATTACACTTTAATAATGAGGCACACTTACAGTGTTGTAGTGGCAAACAGGCATATAAAATCAACCGGTCTCAAGATCTCATGATGACTTGCAGGATCAACTTAAGCCGGTCAAAATAATAAAGATAAAAATAATAAAACAGCCTAATATAAAAAACTCTAACACTATCAATCAGCCCTATGTGTTTCGTCCAAACGTCCTTGGACTTCCTCAGGGGCAAAAATGTCCTTCTATGTGTAGGTATCCTTGTGAGTGTGAATTACCATTTATACTTCCACTCTCTCTTATAAGTCAACAGTATATGCCAACCTCTGCCAGTCCACTTTGCCACTCATATCTGGTGTGACTATAGCGTGCCTTTTAAAAACAAAAAAGGTTTTCCATTGTAGCTAATAGCAGTTAGTTGTCTGCAAGCATCTGGGTGTCAGGCCTTCAGCGTGTACTCTGCCAACCTCAGCAATTGCACTTTGCCACTCATATCTGGTGTGACTATAGCGTGCCTTTAAAAACAAAAAAAGTTTTTCACTGTAAGCTAATAGCAGTTCGTTGTCTGCAAGCGTCTGGGTGTCAGGCCTTCAGCGTGTACTCTGCCAACCTCAGCAAGTGCACTTTGCCACTCATATCTGTTGTGACTATAGCGTGCCTTTAAAAACAAAAAAAGTTTTTCAGTGTAAGCTAATAGCAGTCAGTATCCTTAAAGCGGGTGTCAGACCGTCAGCGTGTACTCTGCAAACCTCTGCCAGTCCACTTTGCCACACATATCTGGTGTGACTATAGCGTGCCTTTAAAATCAAAACAAGTTTTTCACTGTAAGCTAATAGCAGTTAGTTGTCTGCAAGCATCTGGGTGTCAGGCCTTCAGCATGTTCTCTGCCAACCTCAGCAAGTGCACTTTGCCACTCATATCTGTTGTGACTATAGCGTGCCTTTAAAAACAAAAAAAGTTTTTCACTGTAAGCTAATAGCAGTTAGTTGTCTGCAAGCGTCTGGGTGTCAGGCCTTCAGTGTGTACTCTGCCAACCTCAGCAATTGCACTTTGCCACTCATATCTGGTGTGACTATAGCGTGCCTTTAAAAACAAAAAAAGTTTTTCACTGTAAGCTAATAGCATTTAGTTGTCTGCAAGCGTCTGGGTGTCAGGGCTTTAGCATGTACTCTGCCAACCTCAGCAAATGCACTTTGCCACTCATATCTGTTGTGACTATAGCGTGCCTTTAAAAACTAAAAAAGTTTTTCACTGTATGCTAATAGCAGTTAGTTGTCTGCAAGCGTCTGGGTGTCAGGCTTTCAGCGTGTACTCTGCCACCCTCAGCAAGTGCACTTTGCCACTCATATCTGTTGTGACTATAGCGTGCCTTTAAAAACAAAAAAGTTTTTCACTGTAAGCTAATAGCAGTCAGTATCCTTAAAGTGGGTGTCAGACCTTCAGCGTGTACTCTGCCAACCTCTGCCAGTCCACTTTGCCACTCATATCTGGTGTGACTACAGCGTGCCTTTAAAAACCAAAAAAAGTTTTTCACTGAAAGCTAATAGCAGTTAGTTGTCTGCAAGCGTCTGGGTGTCAGGCCTTCAGCGTGTACTCTGCCAACCTCAGCAAATGCACTTTGACACTCATATCTGTTGTGACTATAGCGTGCCTTTAAAAACTGTAACGGATCGCCTGGCACCCCGACTGGGTACCTCCGTTAATGGATGCTCCTAGTGCTTCCTGAGGACTCCAAGCACTCTGGCAGACACCACAATCACCGAATCTGAGAAACCTTTAAATTCTCCCAAGCATATGAATGCTGTAAACCATTGAATAGGAACCATATGAATAGGCTTGTACTCCTAGCAGTCAACTGGAACAGCATACAATAAATCCTTCCCCCAATAATGAGACGACACTTCACTTTGAGGGTAAAACAGGAACTCTCGACTGGCTCATCCAGCCTGGCTTTTATTACACTAATCCACATACAGGCCACACCCAGGGGGAGGCATAAAATAACCAATCACATACATGGTTCAGCCCACACATCCCCTCCCCTCAGATAACATTAAACTCAATTATCCGGTACACTTTTTCAGCCAAGTTCTGGATGTACCCCAAAACCCGGGGGTACACCTTTAAATCCAGCATCGCTGGATAGTCCTTATTCAGGGGGACAACATATCCAAATTTCAAGTAATTCGGATGAATGGTTCGTGAGATATGGGGTTCCAAAGATTTGACCGACCGCATGGGTAAAGTATCCGAAAACAGTTCCATGCATTTTGGCCCTGCGGTCGGTCACAAACAAGGGAATGAAAACAGGCGAATTGCCTGTGTTATAGAGCCTGGAGAGGGTTTGAATGAATTCCCTTGTTTATGGGGTTCTTTCTACCGAACGGCGGGTCATTCGGTAGTTTCCATACGAATTTCTGGAAGTATGGAGGTCTCAGCGGTGTTTGCCTAGTCAAGTGTCCGATTTTAGTTCCAGACACTCGATGGCAAAACACCGCTGTTCGGTAGTTTAAGATGGCCGCCGCCACGTGTTTGTTTCCCGAATGGCGGCCACCCAGAGGACAAAGAATACATTACACTGATTGCCAATTACCCGTTTGCAACATTGTTGCAAACGGTAATTGGAGGCACACTTATTCCTGGGTGGTCTGGTTGTTCGGTAGTTTCACTCAATATAATAAATGGAGTGATTCTACCGAACAATCAGTTGAATGCTGCATACATATCCCAGGTTAAACTTAACACACAAATACACATATAATATTACAGGCAGTACACTAGAATATGTATCACAGTCTTAAAGGGACAGTAGTCCCAAAAGTCCCAATATGTCCATAGATGCTGTTAAAAGGGCCAGTAGCAGCAATATGCAGTACAATATGCCCCAAATAACCCAGGGGCCATAGTCAGCAGGTAGGAGGCTAGCAAACAGGCTTCTCCAGGGCACCGTGGCGAGGTTGGTTTCGCCACATTTCTCCCCTTTTCCAAACAGACTAACAGGATACCTGACCTCTTGCCGGTCAGTGCCCTTGTTAGTCCAGCAGCCCACCCACAAAACAGAAACAGCAGTACAGCCCACCCACAATAAATGGTTACTACACCTGAGTAAGAGAAAAACTTGTCCAGGTCCAGGTGCCTCACCATGGCTGTGTGGGGGACTGGTAGGCTGTTTTGGTGGGTTGCTGAGTGGGCAGAGCCCAGCGGTACTCTGCCCTGGTGCCAGCACTACCCCGGGAGTAGTCTGGTTGGAGCCTTGCTGGAGACCGACTGCCTCCCCTTTAGCTGCGCAGCTCTGCTGCTGGAGACCGACTGTCTCCCCTTGAGTTACACAGCTCTGCAGCTGGAGACAGACTGTCTCCCCTTTGGCTAAACAGCCCTGTTGTGGGGGGGCAGGACCGACCGTCCCTACCCCCTGTGCTGGAAGTGCAGAGACCACGGTCCCATCTGCACAGGTGTGGGGCTTACAGTCTCCCCCTGGTACATTAAGCTGTCGCTGGGGAGAGGTGGTAACCAGCTCCTCTCCCATTAGAACACTCCGCCCATCGATGATCCGTCGCTGGGGAGAGGTGGTAACAATCTCCTCTCCCATGCCTACTTTCAGTCTTTGTGGAGGGAGACCGACTGTCTCTCCTCCCAATTCAGTGTCCTGCTGCTGGGGAATAGAGACTGGGCTCTCTATTCCCAAACAATCATGCTGCTGCTGGGGGGTAGGACCAACTACCTCTGCCCCCTGTAACTCAGCCTTCCGCTGGGGAGGGAGGACGCTGCTCTCCTCTCCCTGCACTTCACACTGCCTTCCCGGCATATCACTCTGCTGCTGGGGGGAAGGACCAACTACCTCTGCCCCCTGTAACTCAGCCTGCCGCTGGGGAATGGAGACTGGGCTCCCAATTCCCTGTGATTCACACTGCCGCTGGGGAATGGAGACTGGGCTCCCAATTCCCAACAAATCACACTGCCGCTGGGGAGGGAGGACGGCCCCTTCAGCTCCCTGTAACTTGGGCGCAGAGACCACGGTCCCATCTGCGCTGGTGAGGGGTTTTCTGTCTCCCCTTGGTGGGTTAGGTTGTCGGTGGGGAGAGGGGGTATCAGGCGCCTCTCCCTGCACTGTAGACTGCCGCTGGGGATCAGGGCTGACCCTCTGTACTCCCTGTAGGCAGGGCGCAGAGACCACAGTCCCATCTGCGCTGGTGAGGGGCTTACTGTCTCCCCTTGGTGAGCTGTGCTGCCGCTGGGGAGAGGTAATAACAGGCTCCTCTCCCTGAACCGTAGACTGCCGCTGGGGATCAAGAACGGCACCTTCAGCTCCCTGTAACGCACACTGCCGCTGGGGATCTGGGCCGACTGCCCAGCATCCCTGTAGGGCCGGTAGAGAGACCGCAGTCCCATCTCCACCTGCCACCGGTGGGTCTTCCCAGGACCAATCCGTGAGGCCCCTCAACATTTGTGAGTAAGGGCCACCTGCTTCCCCACCTGGCAACTCTGGCTGCTGCTGGGGATCTGGGCCGGCTGCCCAGCATCCCGGTGGAGTGACCTTGGTCCCATCTCTACCTGCCTGTTGTGGTTCCTCACAGGACCAGTCTATGAGGACCCCCACTTCGGGTTCCTCCCGCCGCCTCAGGGAAAGACGGCTAACCTCCTCGGATGCAGCCTCTACCCGGCTGCTGTAACGCTCCTGCTGCTGAGCATACTTCCTCTCTTTTGCCAACCGGAATTCTCGGTCCAGCCTTGTGTTTCGCTCGGCCATGACCTGGTTCCAGATCACCCGGCGTGTCTCCATGGGTATATCATCCCCATACTCAGCCACTCGCTGCCTCACCTCGGCCAGCCAATCATCTCCAGAGCCAGAACCTTCCATACTTGTCTGCTCCCAGGGGCGCTGCACGACTGCTAGCGTTGCCCTCAATTTGTAAATCCAAACGAACTGTGTCTCCGAGCTGCTTTACCTCACACTAGGACGCCATCCCACCGCTGCCACCAATGTAACGGATCGCCTGGCACCCCGACTGGGTACCTCCGTTAATGGATGCTCCTAGTGCTTCCTGAGGACTCCAAGCACTCTGGCAGACACCACAATCACCGAATCTGAGAAACCTTTAAATTCTCCCAAGCATATGAATGCTGTAAACCATTGAATAGGAACCATATGAATAGGCTTGTACTCCTAGCAGTCAACTGGAACAGCATACAATAAATCCTTCCCCCAATAATGAGACGACACTTCACTTTGAGGGTAAAACAGGAACTCTCGACTGGCTCATCCAGCCTGGCTTTTATTACACTAATCCACATACAGGCCACACCCAGGGGGAGGCATAAAATAACCAATCACATACATGGTTCAGCCCACACATCCCCTCCCCTCAGATAACATTAAACTCAATTATCCGGTACACTTTTTCAGCCAAGTTCTGGATGTACCCCAAAACCCGGGGGTACACCTTTAAATCCAGCATCGCTGGATAGTCCTTATTCAGGGGGACAACATATCCAAATTTCAAGTAATTCGGATGAATGGTTCGTGAGATATGGGGTTCCAAAGATTTGACCGACCGCATGGGTAAAGTATCCGAAAACAGTTCCATGCATTTTGGCCCTGCGGTCGGTCACAAACAAGGGAATGAAAACAGGCGAATTGCCTGTGTTATAGAGCCTGGAGAGGGTTTGAATGAATTCCCTTGTTTATGGGGTTCTTTCTACCGAACGGCGGGTCATTCGGTAGTTTCCATACGAATTTCTGGAAGTATGGAGGTCTCAGCGGTGTTTGCCTAGTCAAGTGTCCGATTTTAGTTCCAGACACTCGATGGCAAAACACCGCTGTTCGGTAGTTTAAGATGGCCGCCGCCACGTGTTTGTTTCCCGAATGGCGGCCACCCAGAGGACAAAGAATACATTACACTGATTGCCAATTACCCGTTTGCAACATTGTTGCAAACGGTAATTGGAGGCACACTTATTCCTGGGTGGTCTGGTTGTTCGGTAGTTTCACTCAATATAATAAATGGAGTGATTCTACCGAACAATCAGTTGAATGCTGCATACATATCCCAGGTTAAACTTAACACACAAATACACATATAATATTACAGGCAGTACACTAGAATATGTATCACAGTCTTAAAGGGACAGTAGTCCCAAAAGTCCCAATATGTCCATAGATGCTGTTAAAAGGGCCAGTAGCAGCAATATGCAGTACAATATGCCCCAAATAACCCAGGGGCCATAGTCAGCAGGTAGGAGGCTAGCAAACAGGCTTCTCCAGGGCACCGTGGCGAGGTTGGTTTCGCCACAAAAACAAAAAAGTTTTTCACTGTAAGCTAATAATAGCAGTCAGTATCCTTAAAGCGGGTGTCAGACCTTCAGCGTGTACTCTGTCAACCTCTGCCAGTCCACTTTGCCACTCATATCTGGTGTGACTATAGCTTGCCTTTAAAAACAAAAAAAGTTTTTCACTGTGAGCTAATAGCAGTTAGTTGTCTGCAAGCGTCTGGGTGTCAGGCCTTCAGCGTGTACTCTGCCAACCTCAGCAATTGCACTTTGCCACTCATATCTGGTGTGACTATAGCGTGCCTTTAAAAACAAAAAAAGTTTTTCACTGTAAGCTAATAGCAGTCAGTATCCTTAAAGCGGGTGTCAGACCTTCAGCGTGTACTCTGCCAACCTCTGCCAGTCCACTTTGCCACTCATATCTGGTGTGACTATAGCGTGCCTTTAAAAACAAACAAAGTTTTTCACTGTAAGATAATAGCAGTTAGTTGTCTGCAAGCGTCTGGGTGTCAGGCCTTCAGCATGTACTCTGCCAACCTCAGCAATTGCACTTTGCCACTCATATCTGGTGTGACTATAGCTTGCCTTTAAAAACAAAAAAAGTTTTTCACTGTAAGCTAATAGCAGTTAGTTGTCTGCAAGCGTCTGGGTGTCAGGCCTTCAGCGTGTACTCTGCCAACCTCAGCAAGTGCACTTTGCCACTCATATCTGGTGTGACTTTAGCGTGCCTTTTAAAACAAAAAAAAGTTTTTCACTGTAAGCTAATAGCAGTTAGTTGTCTGCAAGCGTCTGGGTGTCAGGCCTTCAGCGTGTACTCTGCCAACCTCTGCCAGTGCACATTGCCACTCATATCTGGTGTCACAATAGCGTGCATTTAAAAACAAAAAAGTTTTTCACTGTAAGCTAATAGCAGTTAGTTGTCTGCAAGCGTCTGGGTGTCAGGCCTTCAGCGTGTACTCTGCCAACCTCAGCAAGTGCACTTTGCCACTCATATCTGGTGTGACTTTAGCGTGCCTTTTAAAACAAAAAAAGTTTTTCACTGTAAGCTAATAGCAGTTAGTTGTCTGCAAGCGTCTGGGTGTCAGGCCTTCAGCGTGTACTCTGCCAACCTCTTCCAGTGCACATTGCCACTCATATCTGGTGTCACAATAGCGTGCATTTAAAAACAAAAAAAAATTTCACTGTTATAGATTGAATAGCAGTTAGTTTTCTTCAAGCGGGTGTCAGGCCTTCAGCGTGTACTCTGCCAACCTCAGCAAGTGCACATTGCCACTCATATCTGGTGTCACAATAGCGTGCATTTAAAAACAAAAACATTTTTTCACTGTTATAGATTCAATAGCAGTTAGTTGTCTTCAAGCGGGTGTCAAGCCTTCAGCGTGTACTCTGCCAACCTCTGCAAGTGCACTTTGCCACTCATATCTGGTGTCACAATAGCGTGCATTTAATAACAAAAAACTTTTTTCACTGTTATAGATTGTATAGCAGTTAGTTGTCTTCAAGCGGGTGTGTCAGGCCTACAGCGTGTACTCTGCCAACCTCTGCCAGTGCACATTGCCACTCATATCTGGTGTCACAATAGCGTGCATTTAAAAAAAACAAAACACTTTTTTCACTGTTATAGATTGAATAGCAGTTAGTTGTCTTCAAGTGGGTGTCAGGCCTTCAGCGTATACTCTGCCAACCTCTGCAAGTGCACTTTGCCACTCATATCTGGTGTCACAATAGCGTGCATTTAAAAACAAAAAACTTTTTTCACTGTTATAGATTGAATAGCAGTTAGTTGTCTTCAAGCGGGTGTGTCAGGCCTACAGCGTGTACTCTGTCAACCTCTGCCACTGCACAGTGCCACTCATATCTGGTCTATGTCTCAGGCAGGCAGCATTACACACATGGACGTACGGTGTGATCTCCAGATGGGGAGACAGAGAGGAGGAGGAGGAGACGAGTTGGAAGCAGGGGGAGGTCGTCGCAAGGAGTTAGTGGCACAGTCAGACAGCATGCATCGGCACCCGGGGTCAGTCCGACAGCACGCCAATCAACGCATGCTGTGTCCACCACCAGAATGCCGTCATTGCAGAGCTCAGCAGTGTGGCATTTTTTTGTGTGTCTGCCTCTGACAACAGCGATGCCATTTGCAACCTGCGCAAAAAGAAACTGAGTCGTGGGAAGTCCAACACCCACCTAGGTACAACTGCTTTGCGTAGGCACATGATCGCACATCACAAACGCCTATGGGATCAACACATGAGTACAAGCAGCACACAAACTCAAAGCCGTCATCCTCCTCCTGGTCCAGCATCTTCAGTCACGTCAACCACTGCTGTCCTCCTTGCCCCCTCTCAACCATCCGCCACTCCGTCTCTCGCCTTGAGCAGTTCCCGCTCATCTGCCCACAGTCAGGTGTTTGTCAAGGACATATTTGAGCGTAAGAAGCCAATGTCACAAAGTCACCCCCTTGCCCAGCGTCTGACAGTTGGCTTGTCCGAACTATTAGCCCGCCAGCATTTTTCGTTGATATGAATTTTTATTTCTTCTTAGATAACAAAAAAAATTCTGAGACGACATTGGCAGGGCTAATCACTTGTGTGATCTGTCATGAATTGTAATTTGAATGTTAATTTGAACTGTGGGGCACGAGAACTTGAATAGAAAACATATTTAAGCCAACTTTAAGCTTAGTGAATAACTAACATTAACGAATCGGATTAAACACACTTTGCACTCGAGGTATGATCTGTTTAAATGACCCCACTCTGGGCCCTAAATGGTAAAACGTTTCACATGGGCATACAAAAGGTACACATGGCAATTAAAATCAGAAAATATGTAAAACATTTTTAGATATACTGGAAATTAGTACACCAATACGATTAAGCACTTTGATAAAATAAAGAAATGTTAATCTATCAAAGCGGCTTGAGAAAATATATGTTTAAAAAGATACAAAAATAACAAAACCTGCTTATAAAAAAGAAATACTGCCTTAAAATTCAAAATGCAAGTATGAATATTAGCACACACAAGCTATCTATCAAATGTGAAAACTATTTTTTAGCTTTTCTGGCAACTAAAAGTAACATACTACAGAGTTTACTATATTCAGTGCAATATCTAAAGGAAGTACTGGCTAAAAAATTCAATGCAAAACTAGCAAAGTTGTAAAAAACTGTATTAAGTCTGTTGTTTTCCTTTTATCTGGTGAATAAAATGTTTCTACATTATATCACACAGCTATTTGTCGTCTTCAAAAAAATCTTCTTGTGGTTTTGTCTTTCTGTACTTTCAGGATTCATGTTTGCACGTTTTTTTTAAGAATTTGCCAGGAATCTATTTTTGAAGTTGTTCCCCTCCTCTTGACACGATCAATGACCTGAGAGTATCCGTAAGCAGGGTTGACCTGTTAGTCCCGTTTTACATTCAAGTTGCACATGATGTCCCGGCTAGGTTTCTAGGGCCAAATGTTGGAGCCTCGGCGTTGCCCCAATATGGAGGGAGCGTGGAATTTGTTGGAGGCTTCGATGTGAGTAGCGAGTCCGGGGGGAGACCCAGTTGCCCCAGGATTCCCTCTGCCTCCTGCATGTTGCGTACAATATGCCTGGCGTACGCATGGCGACTTCTCGCTTTGGTAGTTAGGACACGCCCCCCTAGCCCGCCAGCTTTTACCATACAAGCTGGTGGAGTCTGAGGCGTTCAAAAAATTTGTAGCTATAAGGACACCGCAGTGGAAGGTACCCAGATGAAATTTCTTTTTACAAAAGGCAATCCCCAACCTGTACTCGATTGTGCAAAAGGAAGTAATGGCATGTCTGGCACACAGTGTTGGGGCAAGGGTCCATCTGACCACTGATAACTGGTCTGCAAAGCATGGTCAGGGCAGGTATATCACCTACACTGCGCATTGGGTAAACCTGCTGACGGCTGCCAAGCATGGAATGCGTGGCTCTGCAGAGGAGTTGGTGACACCGCCACGACTTGCAGGCAGGCCTGCTGCCACCTCCTCTACTCCTCCTACTCCATCCTCTTCCATAACCTCCTCGGCTGAGTCCTCTTCTGCTGCTGCGTCTTGCTCCACATCAACGGCACCCCCCCCCTAGCTCCCCAGGTAATATTCCACATCCCTATTCTGCTCTGTGTCTGTGTGTATCAGGGGCTCTGAGGACAGGTGTCAATCCATATCTGCCAAGTGACCCTATGTAGGGGGAACAGTCTCTATTCTGCTCTGTGGCAGTGTGTATCATGGTCTCTGAGGACAGGTGTCAATCCATACCTGCCAAGTGACCCTATGTAGGGGGAACAGTCTCTATTCTGCTCTGTGTCAGTGTGTATCAGGGTCTCTGAGGACAGGTGTCAATCCATATCTGCCAAGTGACCCTATGTAGGGGGGAACAGTCTCTATTCTGCTCTGTGACAGTGTATCATGGTCTCTGAGGACAGGTGTCATTCGATACCTGCTAAGTGACCCTATGTAGGGGGAACAGTCTCTATTCTGCTCTGTGTCAGTGTGTATCAGGGATCCTTAGGATAGGTGTCAATCCATATCTGCCAAGTGACCCTATGTAGGGGGAACAGTCTCTACTCTGCTCTGTGTCAGTGTGTATCATGGTCTCTGAGGACAGGTGTCAATCCATACCTGCCAAGTGACCCTATGTAGGGGGAACAGTCTCTATTCTGCTCTGTGTCAGTGTGTATCAGGGATCCTTAGGATAGGTGTCAATCCATATCTGCCAAGTGACCCTATGTAGGAGGAACAGTCCCTATACTGCTCTGTGTCAGTGTGTATCAGGGTCCCTGAGGACAGG
This sequence comes from Pelobates fuscus, assembly GCF_036172605.1. Taxonomy (NCBI): domain Eukaryota; kingdom Metazoa; phylum Chordata; class Amphibia; order Anura; family Pelobatidae; genus Pelobates; species Pelobates fuscus. The sequence continues at coordinate 42,266,888 of NC_086322.1, read as the reverse complement.
TGTCAATCCATATCTGCCAAGAGACCCTATGTAGGGGGAACAGTCTCTATTTTGCTCTGTGTCAGTGTGTATCAGGGATCCTTAGGATAGGTGTCAATCCATATCTGCCAAGTGACCCTATGTAGGAGGGACAGTCCCTATTCTGCTCTGTGTCAGTGTGTATCAGGGTCCCTGAGGACAGGTGTCAATCCATATCTGCCAAGTGACCCTATGTAGGGGGAACAGTCTCTACTCTGCTCTGTGTCAGTGTGTATCATGGTCTCTGAGGACAGGTGTCAATCCATACCTGCCAAGTGACCCTATGTAGGGGGAACAGTCTCTATTCTGCTCTGTGTCAGTGTGTATCAGGGATCCTTAGGATAGGTGTCAATCCATATCTGCCAAGTGACCCTATGTAGGAGGAACAGTCCCTATACTGCTCTGTTTCAGTGTGTATCAGGGATCCTTAGGATAGGTGTCAATCCATATCTGCCAAGTGACCCTATGTAGGAGGGACAGTCCCTATTCTGCTCTGTGTCAGTGTGTATCAGGGTCCCTGAGGACAGGTGTCAATCCATATCTGCCAAGAGACCCTATGTATGGGGAACAGTCTCTATTTTGCTCTGTGTCAGTGTGTATCATGGTCTCTGAGGACAGGTGTCAATCAATACCTGCCAAGTGACCCTATGTAGGGGGAACAGTCTCTATTCTGCTCTGTCATTCAGCAGCAGCTGTTGCAATGCCCTTGTGAGCTGTCCATGCAGGGGTCCACGCGGACAGTGCTCTGATTGGAGCGCTTGTCCGCGAGGGTGCTCTGGAGGGGAAAAAAAAGGGTATATAAGGCACCCTGAGGTGATATTTGGCGCCAAGAAAAAATAAGAAATAATTTTTTTTCCCACCCTCCCTCCCTATATTCAATTGTCGTGGTCTTTTATTGGGGTTGAGGTCACCTGTCTAATTTAAATGGGGGAGGGGGTGGACTAGCTGAGTTTCGTTATCATTTGGTTTAAGTTCTGGCTAATAGGGCAGAACTCTGGTGAGTTATGTTTTAAATCTCTGGGGGTTTAAAGACCGGAGATGTTTGGTTACAAATTACATGTTTTAAAGTGAATAAGTTATGTTTGTATAATTTGTAAACTAAATAAAAGACCACAGTCTTTTCAGAACACATCTGAGTCTGTGTTTTATTATTATGTTTCTGTGCCTTATTGTGTTATGCATTACTTGCTGTTATTATGTGTCAGTCTGAATTAACCCCTGCTGAGCACAAGATATTTGTATTTTTCTTCTTGCAGTATTTCCCATAATTCTTTGTGTGGTGTGAATCCCATCATGATAGGTTCATTACTGGTGGATAATAAAATGAAACCAGACCAAGAATTGCAAACAAAAATTAACCCTCTAAGGGCTGATCTGTTTATTAATATCGCAATATGACTCATTGTAAGTAAAGCCAAAAATCAGTATGGAACAGTGATCTCTGAGCATTATAAGACATATATACCCACTAGCTATCAAAATTACCAATAATATTTATTAATCTAATTGGTTCTAATTGTCCGAATAAAGCATGTTCTTAGATACCAAAACTCACCACATTTACTTAGCAAAGAAGATATGAAGTTTAACTTAAGTTACCTAGAACATGGCTAAAAAATAATTATTTCAACAATTACTATCTGATTCTTGCCACATAATTTTGATTCAGCATAGCATATGTGACAGGCCCAGCTTTGTGAAATGGAGTTTCTTGTTAGCGAAATGTACTTTGCATTCCTAGTTAGCATAACCGCTAAGAAATAGAAATAGATCAGAAGAAATGTGTTGCTACATGTGTTACAGTTCCTTGGCTGACATCATCAGAAGTTATGATCAAAGCCAACCACAATTCTTCCCCATTGGAAAGCACAGGATTGGCTTAGATTGTCAATTCTGATGTTATAAGCCAAAGAGGTGGGAACATTTAGTGTCTCCATGCAGAAGGTGGAGTCACTGAATGTCAGTCACACTGTGCAGCACTGCCACAGGAAGCCCCGTTAGTACCCATCTTAAGCTGTAATGAAAATACTTGCTTTCTCTGAAAAGACAGTATTTACTGCAAACAGTCTGCATGGACTGACTATATCACCAAAACAACTACAGCAATCTGTAGTTCTTCTGGTGACTATAGTGTTCCTTTAAATAAATTATTTATATAGCGCAACATATATATCAGTGGCACATCTTAAAATATTTAGCAATCAGTGGCACAGCTTAAATTAATAGTAGCACTATCATTTTGTGATAGAATTTATATAAAGCAATCAGTGGGAGGGATGAATTTACATGTCAGATGCCTGTACACACAAAGTTCTAAGGCTCCCGACTCCAAAATAAGGCTGCTACGGAATAATGAATTTATTAACTGGACAATGCATGCCTAAAAAAACATATTTATAATTGACAACGACTCAATTCTCTACCATTTAGGAGTTAAATCACCAACCATTGAAGTGGTCTTGGTTCAGTGTCCCAGGTCCCTTAAAGGTAATTATTGCAGTTTTTTAAGAAACTGCAATAATTAGCTTCCAGGGTTAACTCCACCTCTAGTGGCTGTCTACCACACAGCCACTGGAGGGAGTTCCAGGCTGTTAGCTACATATGAAGACTTTCAGCGCCATCTGAATCCCCATAGGAAAGCATTGTATAATACTTTCCTATTGGGAAATACCAATGTGAGCTTGGCTATTACCGCGCATGCGCATTAGGTCTCCCCCTCCAGCTGGCATCGTTTGGGGAGGAGGCGAAGGCGGACCTGAGCCAGCACATTAGTGCTTCAGCACCACGGGGGGAGGGGGAAGTAGGGGGAGAGAGGGCAGAGCTATTCAGTGTTGCCAATGGTTGTAGATGGAATGGAGGAACAACATCAGTAGTCTCCAGGCACTATAATCAATTCAAATAGGTGAAATTCTTATAGTGCCTACAATGTCCTTTTAAAACTTGGGTTTGCACTGTCCGCAGCAGTGATTTGCATTAGCTGTCTGGAAAGGTTTTGCTCGACAAAGCTTGACAAGATTTTTTCTGTTTTCTCTTCTGCTCCTTGGACATCTCACTACAGTCGGCAATGGCAACTTTGAAAACACATTTAAACAAACAATACACATAAACCATGCTTGGCCTTGGCCTGCCAAAGAATCAGGCTGCTAGTGATATTTTCAATTATGGCTCCCATAATTACACAGCTATTAAAGTTTGAGCTTACTCAACAGGTATGGATGTGGGGGTTGCTGTATAAAAGTTGAAGAAGTACTAAGTTTTAACTACATTACAGGGTAAATGCTGCATGCAGTGTAATATGCCACCAAAGTTTATTTTTATTGCTTTTTAACATCTTGCCAATTAGTTGGGAATTAATAATCTGTACTCACATATTGCATGGTAACTAATCACTACCCAGTGGTCGGGCCATGTAAAACTCTAATAAAATCAATTAAATTGTATATCAGTCTACACACATAACAGACAGAGTATAATACATGGGGATGAAATATACAGAGCTGCCAGGTGTGCTGCTGCTGCTCCCTTCACTAGTGCGCTGTTCCAGTAACTCAATATCCAGATGCTGTGAGCCCCTGTAAGCTCCTGAATAGAGACAAAAATGCATGCCTTTATTTCCCAGCATCTGACTGAGACGTCCTCATGGTATTCAATTTGATGCAACAAAAAATGCCTTTCAAAAGGTGGCTGGGCATGTGTATAATCTGGTACACAACAGATTTTAGAAATGCCCTATGACTTTCACATGCCTAGAATTTACTTTTAAAAGCTTCTCCAATACATTTATCAATTAGAGCATGGGTCCTCAAACTCCGCCCCCCCCACCCCAGATGTTGCTGAACTACAACTCCCATGATTCTTTGAATTACATAGATAGCCAGAGAATCATGGGAGTTGTAGTTCAGCAACATCTGGGGGGCTGGAGTTTGAGGACCCATGATTTAGAGTTTTTGGAAACTACAGATCTGGAGTCAATGCAGGTACAAATCAGCACATAACTGCACACAATATACAGCCTTCTACGTATTTTTAATTAACTATGTCAAAGTAACCCCCCCCCCCCCCAAAAAAAAAAAATCACCTTTATAATGTAATTTTATTCTTTTTAAAACAAAGCTGACGGGTGCTACCTCAAGTTCCCCTATGGATGAGCCTTCACTGCTAGGGGGAGAAAGTGACACAAAATGGTTGAGAACTATACAGGCTAGAAGGTAAAATAGATAGGTAAGACTAAGCTGAAAAAGAAAGATGAAAGGCAGTGAATAACCTGTATAATATTGGATTGAGTTCATATGGGAACATGAGTTGGAAGATGAGTAAGAGGATAATTGCAGCTATGAGAACTTTGCAGTTATTCAGTACAGCGAGAAATGTCAAGAATTCAACGTGAAATTAACACGTAAGGCCTAAATAGCCAAACTGGACTAATTCTCCATGTCAGCTTTGCTTCCAGTTTAGCTACATTAAGCTTACATTTGTAATTCACGTTCAATTCCTGACAATTCTCACTTCAGTGAATAAACCTGATAGCGACTAATCAGTTGGAAAAGTCAGAGAAGACTAGATAGATCATTACAGCTGTCATTCAAAACTTTTTCAATGCAGTGAGACACATAACTTTTTCATAATCAATATCAGTAGTGGAGGAAGTTTTTTCATAAACTTCATAGCTTTCAATTTTAAATCCTAAATCCTTCAGAGTTTTCTTCGGAAACTCTTCATCATATGTTAAGATATGGAAATTATGTTCACCAATTTTCAAAAATGAAACATTAATATCACAAATCATTACCAGGTGTCCTCCTGGTTTTAGTAAAGAGTAGATTTTTCTTAAATTATTGCAGTAAGCATCTTTATCTTTGCTGACCATTTCCAGAACCCATGCAGTTATGATGCAATCTGCCTTTGGTAAAATTATTGGGTCTGTCAGGTTTTCTTTGGAGAGATCGCATTTCAGAACATCCTTAATGTTTGTTCTTAGCACATCTTCTTTTTCTTGTAGTTCATCACTAGTAAAAAAAAAAATATATGAAAATATAATTTTCCATTTTTACATATAGTAAAAGGCATGCATATTTGTTGGTCAAAAATTGTATAATTATGCAGAATATAAAAACATTATATAAACAGTATTCCTTTAGTGTTGACTTTGTATTGGAATATCTGTAAAATGCAAAACAGTGACATTGTTGAGGAGGGACTTTAGAGACTGAAGCCTCGAATCTGGGACAGTAAAATCCCTGATCTAAAGATGTGCATACACTATAACCCAGGATTTGTCAACATACAATAATCTCATGTTTGATGTATTAATGCAGCTGCTAAATGTCACTCTCACTTGAGATCTCTTGAACTGCGTGGTTGCTGAGCAGTGTGTCTCTTGCAGCAGGTAAATTGCAAGAGAAAGAGAAAAGATACAAAGAAGAGTAGCAGTGATACAGACATAAAACCCAGGCTGTCTGTAATCTTCAAGGGACATCCCTGGTACCAATAAACTTTTTGCAGAAGGCTGCACCATAAACCTGCTCATTAGCCAAGACCCCTCACTCCGGAAAAAAATAATTCCTTATTGAAATGGTATGAACACAGCTCAGCCACTGACTGTACTGAATGATCACACTACATGCACTACACAAACACGCACACTACACAAACACGCACACTACATGCACTACACAAACACGCACATTACACAAACATGCACACTACATAACTACACAAACAAGCACAGCATCCACTATACAAACACACTGCTTTGGCTCCTCAAAAACACACATTACATGCACCACACATATATGCGCACTACATGCACTACACACAGATAGTGATGTCGCGAACATAAAATTTTCTGTTCGCGAACATAAAATTTTCTGTTCGCGAACGGCGAACGCGAACTTCCGCAAATGTTCGCGAACGGGCGAACCGCCATAGACTTCAATAGGCAGGCAAATTTTAAAACCAACAGGGACTCTTTCTGGCCACAATAGTGATGGAAAAGTTGTTTCAAGGGGACTAACACCTGGACTGTGGCATGCCGGAGGGGGATCCATGGCAAAACTCCCATGGAAAATTACATAGTTGATGCAGAGTCTGGTTTTAATCCATAAAGGGCATAAATCACCTAACATTCCTAAATTGTTTGGAATAACGTGCTTTAAAACAGCAGGTAAGATGTTGTATCGATCAGGTAGTATAAGGGTTACGCCCGCTTCACAGTGACAGACCAAACTCCCCGTTTAACGCACCACAAACAACCGCAAACAGTCCATTTGCACAACCACAAACTCCCCATTTGCACAAGGTTGGATACCAAGCTAGCCATGTCCTGTTCCTTGTCCTCACTGATGTCATTGAAGGTCTCTTCCTCCACCCAGCCACGTACAACACCAAGGGTCCCGAAAGGTGTCAACAAGCCCCCTGTATTTTTTTTTTTTAAATGTACACTACTGTTACACCAGATATGAGTTGCACTGGTGTGGCACTGTGCCCTGGCAGGCTCTAAAACGCACATGTGTGAAGGAAACTGACTGCTATTATTTCACAGTCAAATTTCTAGTTTTTTTTTTTTAATGTACACTACTGTTACACCAGATATGAGTTGCACTGGTGTGACACTGTGCCCTGGCAGGCCCTGAAACGCACACGTGTGACGGAAACTGACTGCTATTATATTACAGTCAAAAAAGTTTTTTTTTTTAAATGCAAGCTATTGTGACACCAGATATGAGTGGTGGCACTGGGCAAGTGGGCACAGTATACACTGTGAGCCTGACACACACGCTGCCAGGCAGGCAACTGCAATTAGATTACACAGGAAAAAAAAAGCAGACTGATGTTCTAGCCCTAAAAAGGGCTTTTTGGGGTGCTGTCCTTACAGCAGAGATCAGATGAGTCCTTCAGGACTGTAGTGGACACTGAATACACTAGCCTAGCTATCAATTTCCCTATTAAATCAGCAGCAGCTACACTGTCCCTCCTCTCACTAAGAATGCAGCTTCCGGGGGGCGGGGCCTTGCTGTCATGGAGGAAAGACACACTTCGTGTGAGCTCCCTCAATATCTCACTTTAAGCAGCTATCAACAAGCGACTTTCACCCCAGAAGGGGATGACCCAGCAATGTTGCTCCTACCTGACCGACCCAACATGCTTAATAGCGTTCAGCAACTCGACAGAGTCTTACTTACCTCCGTGTGGCAAGTGTGGCCTGGTGCTCACCGGGCGGGAGAGGCGGACGATCTCCTGATCCTGGGATGCCCAGGAGCAGCTACTTCCCGGCAGATGCTCTGTTACCCCCTCCCTCGGACCGGTGGGGGTTATCCCGGTCCACCCCTGAGAGGCTGTCTGGAGCTAATGGACACACAGAGCACAGCCGCCCAGGCTGACATACTCTACTACTCATACTACTGCGACTCTCCCAATATGGCGGCAATATGGCTTTAATCAATTTTGGAAGCAAATAACAAGCAGGATGCCCCAACAAGCTCCACCACAGCCCCAACTAGCTCCACCACAGCTAAGCGAAGCAGTCCCCATTAAAATCCACCAATGCAAAAGGCGTCGAAGACGGGACCGGAGGCACAAACAGAAATGCAGAGCCTGCCCCACGTCAAGCACTCGCCTCCACCTTAAGCCACCACAATCCCGCACCGGACGTGAAGCACCACCGGGACAGATCTGACCACCCGACAAAACAAGCTTACACCACCTCAAGCCGTGAACCCGGCACTCAGCCAGAGACTTGCCTTTCTTGTTCCAGGTATCAGGGACTCCCAGGATCTGCACCTGGTGACCAGAAGGGATCGGATAAGCACAAGCAGTAAACAGCAGCCTGCCAAGCATGTCCCACTATAGCTGATCCTCCACACCATGCCTTTGATCACATGAACTGCTCTCTGCACATTAACTAATCGTAAAGTAGCAAGCGTTTAAACATGTCATTATTTCACCTCCTAAAGAGTTTATTGTCGTAGTTCCTTACATGCCTTTACCTCAACCGTTCATGTATTATGTTATTCACTAGTCTCATCTCATGGGGCGACTCACACTTGATTTATAACTAGTGGTGGAGTTGCTGATATAAATACACAGTTGATAACGTGCAAGCTACACCCTAAACATGACAGCCATCTTTCACAACAATGTACTGCTATATACTCATACCCTCAGTGCAACTAGCCATGACATACGCACGTTCAGCCTAGCTTGCTCAAATATAACACACTTCTGTCTAAAAAAAAAAAAAAATGCAAAAAAAGAATACAAAAAAAAAGAATGCAGCTTCAGAATTAATCTAAATTGTATGCTGTCTAGGAGGTGGGAGGGTCTGGGAGGGAGGGTCTGCTGCTGATTGGCTGGAATGTGTTTGCTGACTGTGAGGTACAGGGTCAAAGTTTACTCAATGATGACGAATAGGGGGCGGACTGAACATCGCATATGTTCGCCGTCCATGGCGAACGCGAACAAGCTATGTTCACCAGGAACTATTCGCCAGCGAACCGTTCGGGACATCACTACACACAGATAATGCATCCACTACACACAGTGCATCCACTATAAATACACACAAACTGTGTACCTGTCTATCTGCATGTGTATCTGTGTGTGTTTGCATCTGTGTATCTGTATATCTGTATTTGTTTGTGTGTCAGTGTTTGTATCTGTATGTGTGTTTGTATCTGTGTATCTATGTGCGACTGTGTGTCTGTGTATTTGTATGTGTGTAGCTGTGTGTATTTTTGTATTTTTGTATTTGTACATGTGTTTGTATCTGTGTATTTGTGTTAGTGCTTGTGTTTGTGTAGCTGCATGTGTGTCAGTGTGTGTCTATGTATCTACATGTGTGTCAGTGTGTATATATCTGTGTGTGACTGTGTGTCTATGTATCTGCATCTGTGTACCTATGTGTCTGTGTATATAAATGTGTGAGTATGTATATGTGTGTGTGTAGCTGTGTGTCTATGTATCTTCATGTGTGTCTGTGTATCTGTCTGTCAGTGTGCATCTGTATGTCTATATATCTGCAAGTGTATCAGTGTGTGCGTGTATATGTGCATACATCTCAGCATCTTGCCAACACTACACACAAATACACCCCTGTATTCAAACCTCAACACTACAAACACACCTAAGTATTAGAACACCACCGTTATATATAAACACACCACTGTGTTAAAAAAACACATTACACACAGATGCACGCCTGCATTCAAATGCCAACACTACATACAAACACACACCTACATTCACTTACATACTCCATACAAAAAATAAGGGGTAAAAAATAAGTCAATTATTTTTAGGTTTAATGCTATCATATGCGTTTATATAAAATTCATATAAATAATGAGTAAAATCTATACCAGTTTCCTTCCAGGTCCTTTATAATTTTTGAGGCATGAGACCAGTCAAATGCAGCATTTCCATTTATCCATTTCTTCATTTCATTGATTGAGTGATCATTAAATTTTAATAAAATTATTTCTTTGAAGTAATTGCAAACTGGGAGTAAGGTAAAAATAACGGGACCAGGACTAATTTCAATCAGCATGTCCCGTTTAATATTACCTAACAAAGAAAGAATATTTTATTTAATTGGATTAAATTTGTGATTATTTATACAAGATGTATATGTTTATTGGAATTAATCAGAACATATCTGTAGGAACACACATTCATTTGGAAAACACGATAGAGTAAATGTTTTGGTAACTTATACATATTTTTAATGCAATTTTTTTGTGTGTGCATAAGATTACATTCAAGCTTGTATGGCCACGACAGCTCAAACAAACATCATAGTAGCAAACAGCATAGAACTGTGTCATGTGATGTAGAGTAGCTGCACATTTTTTATATAAGTCCGATCAGGTTAATCAATCTTGTCTAACTACGAAAAAGGAAAAGGTCAAAACATAGGTAGCATACAGATATGCTTATAGTTAGCATAATGACTTGTATAACTTAGAAGGGTAATTTTTACAGTATAACATTTTCCAAAATATTTTAACAAATTCAAAATGATATTAACAATGTTTAATAATTAGGAATAAAAACATACCTTTGGCAAATTCCTTATGAAGATATGTAGTAAAATTTACGAGACCATCATTTAGAAGTTCTTTATCACCTTCCAGAGAAAAATATGTATTAAGAAATGGTTTTGATTCAAATTCATCAACATGATAATATTTTAGAGTACTGGGATCCATCTGGATTTTGTCTATTATCTATTAGGGGATTTATTCCATCCAATAAAGCAAAATACATCATTTACTCTGACTTTTATATCTAAACTTTGCTGAGAAATAAGCACCATCTATCATAATTTAACAAACTACTGCCAAGGGCCTATCATGTGAGAGTACCTCAAGATATTAATTTGAATAATGTGAATGTTTACTGTTGGCTGTTTTAATTCAGGCTAATTATACAGTTCATTGTTTTGTTATTGTACTGTCATGTACTGAAATACATATCTCATGATCTTATATCGTAAAGCTCTAACAAGAAATCCTAGCTTGTGTAACATAATGGAAAATTGTATTATTGATTTTAGTAACTCCTAATGAAAATACAGTCCACTCTTTTTCTGCGAGTTCAACCTGAAGATAAAAATGTAGTTACACAATACTTTGCAAACCCTTGCTATGTTCTAAAGAGAAAACATTCAATGAAGACCCCTCTGCAAATTACTAACCGTAAAGATTTACCTGAGCACAGCAAGACTAAGCTAGCTCATGAACGGACATCAGTGTTTTTAACATAATAATAATCACACATATCAAAAATAATTACAATTTTTAAATTTAATATTTTTGATATGTGGGATTATTATTTAATACATTTAATGTAAACAATCTATCGTGTTTTTTGACACATATTTTGTGAATATGCATTTTAACATTTCCAAAGCAAGGATTTTTTTAAGAATAAGGATTATTCCACCAATATGTATATGATTTATACCAATGATAGGTTCTAACAAATATCTCTCCTTGTAGTGTTCCTTTCCCTATTGACATAATTTTATTTCTCTTTTAATGAGGACTCTTAATATGCCGTTATGAGACTAAGTGAGAAAATATCTTCACGACGCATGCGCAACTTTTCATTATACATACAGGGGAAGTGACATCTTTGGGACACACAGATGTGTTCCATGCAACGCAAACGTCACATCCAGAAACGGGGAGCACGAACAGCTGAGCGGTACGAGCAGCATCAAGGAGCTGAGGAACATGATGGTAATTCCAATTACGGACCTGATCAGGAACACACCCACCATACCACCAATGACGGTTGAGAGGAGGCCTATATATTGGGACTGTGGGAGGGTGGGATATAAGCAGGTTTTTCAAACTGCATATTTGTATTGCACGAGTGATTTGTTATAAAATTGAAGAGGGCCCTGAGGAAGTTCTATGCCTAGAACAAAACGCGTAGGAGCGTTGCCTTTTTATCAATAAGTTTTTTTATATTTTGATTCCTGCTTCCTTCTGGTTCCTGTGTTCCCAAGAAGTGAGGTGGATTTCTATTGAACCCCCCTAAAGGACTAGGGGTGGCATAATTAAGGCATTTTGACCTTTTCCATTCTGGGAGTGCTTCCAGTAGCCTGTTTTTATACATGCCTAATACTTTATTACACTATATGTTGTTAATTAATTTTTAGGTCACAACAGCTGTATCCCCCTATTTTTCGTACATTCCAATATTGGAATCCAAACTCAGAGATTGCAGTTTATTGATGAGCCTTCTATGTGCAACAGTGTCAAAAACCTTTCTGAAATATACGTAGGTAAGCAATGTCTACTGCACCACCTTGATCTATTATTTTACTTACCTGTTGTGGGCGTGACTTAAATATGAATATTAATCTTTTAATACATAATAATTAAGCAATACGGAACAACATTAATATTTTTATAGTTCATGGTATTATGGTCGAATATGTGGATAAAAAATACAATGTATATTTAATATGACTATAATAAATAAACAGATGCTAGCAGAATGTCAATTTACCACAATAATTATACAATACAATAATTAATATAACTATAATAAATAAACAGATGCTTGCAGAATGTCAATTTACCACAATAATTATACAATACAAAACTACAACATATTAAATAGTTACATAGTTACATAGTTACATAGTTACATAGCTGAAAAGAGACTTGCCATCAAGTTCAGCCTTCCTCACATATGCTTTTGCTGTTGATCCAAAAGAAGGCAAAAAACCCAGTCTGAAGCGCTTCCAATTTTTCAACAAATTAGGAAAAAATTCCTTCTTGACCCCAAAATAGCAGTCAGATGTCTCCTTGGATCAAGCAGCTATTAGCCCACTAATTAGAAATTATATCCCTGTATGTTATGTTTTTGCAAGTATTTCTCCAATTGCAATTTAAACATCTGTTTAGACTCTGACAAAACCACCTCTTCCGGCAATGAATTCCATATCCTTATTGCTCTTACTGTAAAAAAAACCTTTTCTTTGCCTTAGATGAAATCTCCTTTCTTCAAGCCTAAATGTGTGACCTGGTGTCCTATGTATAGCCCTGTTTATGAATAGATTTCCAGATAATGGTTTGTACTGGCCCCGAATATATTTGTATAATGTTATCATATCCCCTCTAAGGCGCCGTTTTTCCAAACTGAAGAGATTTACATTTTTTAACCTTTCTTCATAACTAAAATGCTCCACTCTTTTTTATCAATTTTGTAGCTCGTCTCTGCACTTTTTCTAGTGCCATGATATCCTTCTTTAGAACAGGTGCCCAAAATTGCACAGCATATTCAAGGTGTGGTCTTACCAGCGATTTATAAAGAGGCAAAATTATATTTTCATCTCGAGAATTTATGCCCCTATTTATACATGACAAAACCTTACTGGGCTTAGCAACGGCAGATTGACATTGCATATTGCTACCTAATTTGTTGTCTATAACAATTCCCAAATCCTTCTCGTGTGTGGTTATCCTTAGTTCACTACCATTTAGGGTGTAAATTGCTTGTGCATTCTTAACCCCGAAGTGCATAACTTTGCATTTTTCTACGTTAAATTTCATCTGCCATTTTAGTGCCCAGTCCCCCAATCTATCCAAATCCCTCTGCAGCAAGGCAATATCCTGCTCACATTTTATTACTTTACAAAGTTTTGTGTCATCTGCAAACACTGATACATGGCTTTCAATGCCCATTTCAAGATCATTTATAAATATGTTAAATAGAAGCGGTCCCAAAACAGAACCCTGAGGGACACCACTTACCACTTTTGTCCAGCTTGAAAATTTACCATTTATGACAACTCGCTGTACTCTATCCTTAAGCCAATGTTCTACCCAAGAACAAGAATATTCATCTAGACCAATTTCTTTTAGTTTGAAGACTAACCTATTGTGAGGAACCGTATCAAATGCCTTGCCAAAATCCAAGTAGATCACATCCACTGCAACACCCTGATCTATATTTCTACTTACTACAAACGTACTATATTTATATTACTTACAAAAGGTTGCTAAATGTTATACAAAAGGCTATTACAATTGCTAAATGTTACAATGGATTCATATTACTTACAAGGCCCCAGCCCTTTGGCTGGGGTTAAGTCAGAGCTGGTACTACATCTTAGGTTCAGTCAGGTACAGGCAAAAAAGACAGAGTTTCTCCTACATCTGGTTTTTATTCAGTGTAAGTAGGCTGGCCTGTGATGTCACTGCCAGAAGCACATGTCTTCCTACACACTGCCCCTAGTGGTGCCTCCAAAGCATTACACTAAATATGCTTTCTTTATGATGTAAAGTCATTAATTAATAGATACCATTACATTACCCAATCAAAAAATCAACACCATTAGTTTAACATGCTCTCCCTGAAGTAAACCCATGTTTCCTAAATGACAGAGAATTAGGCAGTGAGGCAGCAGGGGTATGATCTATACACCAAAACTGTTCCATTAAACTATACTTGTTTGATGTCTATAAAGTCTTTTTAAAAATATAATCTTTGTTGAGTTCAATTTCTTTAAACATACTCAGTAGGTTATTAGTTTACTAACATAATGTTACACTTTTACAAGACAAAATAAATTACGAACCAGGAGAAGAACATATCCTGATAAGTAAAGGAGAAAGCAAGAAAAGAAAAAGAAAGGTAAGTAAGTGAATGGATAAAAAGAATATTATTGGATTTGAAGATAATCCCACCACTTTTGGGCATCATTGCTTTTGGTGATGGCAGATTTTTTTTTTCCATCTAAGGCCTTTCTCCATTTTGAGTTGATATAGGACTTGATCTTTTTTTAGGTGTAACCATTTTATAGGCTTAGTTTATTTCCAGTTTCTGGATATGAAAATCTTTGTAACAGTATCAATATCGTATCATTATCATTGCTACTAATTTAGAGTCTCTGTACCAATTCAATTGGAGCAACACAGTTTTTGATCTTTTTTGTAAGTTGAGTTTAGTAAATAATCATGCAGTGTAAATCAGATTGTTAGTTAATCTTATAGATCTCAAACAGTTCTTGTAATCTTGAGAACACTGTATGATTACAGGACAAGGTGTTTCTTGATTTTCTAAGGCAAATAGTCTAGAGCAGCGGTTACCAAACTGGGGCGCTGCGGCATGCACACAGGGGTGCCACGGAATCTTGGGGTTTGTTGCACCGGGGAAACATTACTGCTAAACAGGGGCCCGGTTGGATGCCGTGGTCCTTTAAGACCGCGACCGAACCCCTATAATGTCGGCCAGCTGGGAGGAAATGACAGCCTGTCACTTCCTTCCAACATCATGCAGAGAGACGGCACAGGAGGGAGAGGAGGCAGCCACAGCGTGAGGGGAGAGGAGCATGCTCCAGACCCTTCACTCCCACAGCAGCAAGGCTCCAAGCCACCCTCTCGGCACATAAGGTAACCTGAAAGAAGGCTGGCTGGAGATATAAAAACAAAAAAATCACTTGTATGTCTTTGAGTGTATGTGTGAGTGTGTGTGTGTGTATGTCTGTGAGTGTGTGTGTGTGTGTATGAGTGTGTGTGTGTATGAGTTTGAATGTGTGAGTATGAGTGGGTGTGTGAGTGTGAGTAAGAGTAAGAGTGTTTGTGTGTGTGTGTGTATGTCAGACTGTTTGTGAGTGTGTGTGTGTCAGGGTGTTTGTTTTTATGTCAGTGTGTGTATCTGTGTTATGGTGTGGGCATGTATCAATGGTTGTGTGTGTCAGGGTGCATGTGTGTATATGTCGGTGTGTATCTATGTGTGTGTATGTGTCTGTGTGTATCTATATGTGTTTATGTTTCGGTGTCTATATAAATTTGTGTGTATGTGTCTTTATATGCATCTGTGTGTTAATGTGCATAAATACCTGTGTAAGTATGTATATATGTATGTGTGTATGTGCTACAAGCACAACATACAAGCACACTCCTGCAATCTAACTCAAATATTTCATACGCACACCCCTGCATTCAAACTAAAAAAAATATACAAACACACCCCTTCACTCAAACACAAATCCATCACACAAATGAACATCTGCATTTAAAAGTGAACATTACATTCAGACACACCCCTGCAATCAAACGCAAACATTACATACAAGCACATCTGTGTATTAAAACACAATAACTTTATACAAGCACCCCTTCAAACACCAACACTGTACATTACACTATAGCGCCAGTAAATATTGCAGTGCTGTACAGATACGCAACCTAGAAATTTTGACCTGGGGTGCCTTGGAAAAATACTGAAATATTAAGGGCGCCTTGAACCTAAAAAGTTTGGGAACCACTGGTCTAAAGCATTTCGTAAATATTAAAAGAGTTGTATTTATATTAAAAATTACTGGCATAAAGGTGTGAATCTATATATCTATAAATTTCTTTAAAAGGTAAGTTGTATTCTTTGTTCAATTGTGAGAAGGGTTTAAAACATGCTAAGAGGTCAGCTAAGAGGTTATCAATGTTTGCAATACCAGCAAGGTGGCAATTTGTGAGACTGATATCCTGCAGGTTATATTGCAGCACATCAATGTCCTTAAACTTTTATCAAACCCCTGTAGTTTTCTGATTCCATTACATGCCACTGCTAAAATGTTATCTAAGACAAAAAAAAAAAATCCTTTGTATATAGATTTTTCTCCCTGTAGGTGGCAAATCATAAAAATGTTTGACAAATTATAGATTTTTGTGCAAAAACATTAAATCCTGTACCATGGTTGTAAAAAAATTCATTTTAATTTGAGTCATAAGGATCTGTTTAATTAACGTGGAGTAATAGATGTTTTCAATTATTTGATATTCTAGCCCTCCGTTGTGTTTTTCTTCTGACAGAGTTGAAATAGAGAATCTGATCCTCTTTCCCAACCAAATGAATTTAGAGGAAGAAGTCTGAATCCATTGAAGCCAATGGGTTGAAACGTTGAGTGGTAGATTATTGAATAAATATAAAAACCTAGGAATACTATATGAGTTTATTGTGTTAAGTAGTGTTGTCGCGAACCCGAAATTTTCGGTTCGCGAACGGCGAACGCGAACTTCCGCAAATGTTCGCGAACCGGCGAACCGCGCGAACCGCGCGAACCGCCATTGACTTCAATGGGCAGGCGAATTTTAAAACCAACAGGGACTCTTTCTGGCCACAATAGTGATGGAAAAGTTGTTTCAAGGGGACTAACACCTGGACTGTGGCATGCCAGAGGGGGATCCATGGCAAAACTCCCATGTAAAATTGCACAGTTGATGCAGAGTCTGCTTTTAATCCATAAAGGGCAGAAATCACCTAACATTGACACCTTTCCTCAAAGCCCAGCTATGATACACACTGACACAGAGCAGAATAGAGACTGTTACCCCCTACATAGGGTCACTTGGCAGATATGGATTGACACCTGTCCTCAAAACCCCTGATACACACTGACACAGAGCAGAATAGGGACTGTTCCCCCTACATAGGGTCACTTGGCAGATATGGATTGACACCTGTCCTCAAAACCCCTGATACACACTGACACAGAGCAGAATAGAGACTGTTCCCCCTACATAGGGTCACTTGGCAGATATGGATTGACACCTGTCCTCAAAACCCCTGATACACACTGACACAGAGCAGAATAGAGACTGTTCCCCCTACATAGGGTCACTTGGCAGATATGGATTGACACCTGTCCTCAAAACCCCTGATACACACTGACACAGAGCAGAATAGGGACTGTTCCCCCTACATAGGGTCACTTGGCAGATATGGATTAACACCTATCCTAATGATCCCTGATACACACTGACACAGAGCAGAATAGAGACTGTTCCCCCTACATAGGGTCACTTGGCAGATATGGATTGACACCTGTCCTCCAAACCCCTGATACACACTGACACAGAGCAGAATAGGGACTGTTCCCCCTACATAGGGTCACTTGGCAGATATGGATTGACACCTGTCCTCAAAACCCCTGATACACACTGACACAGAGCAGAATAGGGACTGTTCCCCCTACATAGGGTCACTAGGCAGGTATGGATTGACACCTGTCCTCAAAGCCCCTGATACACACTGGTGGGAGCTACTGTCCTCCCCAACCCCTGCGCGGTGGGTGGGGGCCATAAATCACAATGGGGTGACCTACTGTCCTCCCCCCTCGGCCCCCACCCCTGCGCGGTGGGTGGGGGGCATAAATCACAATGGGACGGACCTACTGATAGGAGTGGAGTATTGTTCATATCAGTTTAATACCTTCCGCGTCTCCTATCATTGGACGTGTAAATGGCAGAGATTTTTAATTGTTGAATCACCTCCCCTTTTTAGGCCAAGGTGGGAAGATGCTTAGACCACTGGTATATTGGTGCCATCTTGGAGGATTTTAATTTTTGGTTTGGTTTTTGAAGCCACAGTGCTGCACCAGTGGGCCTAAAAATTAGGCATGTACACATGCCTGAAAAATTTGGTATTGTTGCAGCCAGAAAAATTGATGTTTGTTTCACAGGCAGAAAGTGCCCTAAAACATGGCGGCTTGAACCCTAGTTGGTGGCGGATAAGTCACGCAAGTCAAACGTCATTCAGAGCTAAAATACAGCAGCGTGTGGACCATTTTTAGCCCAAGGCAGCTCATCTCATCAGGCCTTTTTTAATCGAATGTATCGCCCAGTGTCAGTCCCTTCGGGATCCATCCCTCATTCATCTTAATAAAGGTGAGGTAATCTAGACTTTTTTGACCTAGGCGACTTCTCTTCTCAGTGACAATACCTCCTGCTGCACTGAAGGTCCTTTCTGACAGGACACTTGAAGCGGGGCAGGCCAGAAGTTCTATCGCAAATTGGGATAGCTCAGGCCACAGGTCAAGCCTGCACACCCAGTAGTCAAGGGGTTCATCGCTCCTCAGAGTGTCGATATCTGCAGTTAAGGCGAGGTAGTCTGCTACCTGTCGGTCGAGTCGCTCTCTGAGGGTGGATCCCGAAGGGCTGTGGCGATGCATAGGACTTAAAAAGGTCCGCATGTCCTCCATCAACAACACGTCTTTAAAGCGTCCTGTCCTTGCCGGCGTGGTCGTGGGAGGAGGAGGAGGAGGATGACTTCCACCTCTCCCCCTGTTAGATTCCCGTTGTGCTGTGACATCACCCTTATACGCTGTGTAAAGCATACTTTTTAATTTATTTTGCAAATGCTGCATCCTTTCCGACTTGTTGTAATTGGGTAACATTTCCGCCACTTTCTGCTTATACCGGGGGTCTAGTAGCGTGGACACCCAGTACAGGTCATTCTCCTTCAGCCTTTTTATACGAGGGTCCCTCAACAGGCAGGACAGCATGAAAGACCCCATTTGCACAAGGTTGGATGCCGAGCTACTCATTTCCCGTTCCTCCTCCTCACTGATGTCATTGAAGGTATGTTCTTCCCCCCAGCCACGTACAACACCACGGGTACCAGATAGGTGACAACGAGCACCCTGGGATGCCTGTTGTGTTTGGTCTTGCTCCTCCTCCTCCTCCTCAAAGCTACAATCCTCCTCTGAATCCTCTTCCTCACAATCCTCTTCCAGCGTTGCCGCAGGTCCAGCAAGCGATGCTGATAAGGCTGTTTCTGGTGGTGATGGTGACCACAACTCTTCCTCTTCCTCTTCACGCTCATCTACAGCCTGATCCAGCACTCTTCGCAGGGCACGCTCCATGAAGAAAACAAATGGTATGATGTCACTGATGGTGCCTTCGTTGCGACTGACTAGGTTTGTCACCTCCTCTAAAGGACGCATGAGCCTACAGGCATTGCGCATGAGCGTCCAGTAACGTGGCAAAAAAATTCCCAGCTCCCCAGAGGCTGTCCTAGCACCCCGGTCATACAAATATTCATTAACAGCTTTTTCTTGTTGGAGCAGGCGGTCGAACATTAGGAGTGTTGAATTCCAACGTGTAGGGCTGTGGCAAATCAAGCGCCTCACTGGCATGTTGTTTCGCCGCTGGATATCGGCAAAGTGAGCCATGGCCGTGTAGGAACGCCTGAAATGGCCACACACCTTCCTGGCCTGCTTCAGGACGTCCTGTAAGCCTGTGTACTTATGCACAAAGCGTTGTACGATCAGATTACACACATGTGCCATGCACGGCACATGTGTCAACTTGCCCAACTTCAATGCCGCTATCAAATTTTTTCCGTTGTCACACACCACTTTGCCGATATCCAGTTGCTGCGGAGTCAGCCACTTTTCCACCTGTGCGTTCAGGGCGGACAGGAGTGCTTGTCCGGTGTGACTCTCTGCTTTCAAGCAAGTCAAACCCAAGACGGCGTGACACTGCCGTATCCGGGATGTGGAATAGTACCTGGGGAGCTGGGGGGGTGCCGTTGATGTGGAGCAAGAAGCAGCGGCACAAGAGGACTCAGCCGAGGAGGTTATGGAAGAGGATGGAGTAGGAGGAGTAGAGGAGGTGGCAGCAGGACTGCCTGCAATTCGTGGCGGTGTCACCAACTCCTCTGCAATGCCACGCATTCCTTGCTTGTCAGCCGTCAGCAGGTTTACCCAATGCGCAGTGTAGGTGATATACCTGCCCTGACCATGCTTTGCAGACCAGGTATCAGTGGTCAGATGGATCCTTGCCCCAACACTGTGTGCCAGACATGCCATGACTTCCTTTTGCACAATCGAGTACAAGTTGGGGATTGCCTTTTGTGAAAAGAAATTCCGGCCGGGTACCTTCCACTGCGGTGTCCCAATAGCTACAAATTTTTTGAACGCCTCAGACTCAACCAGATTGTATGGTAAAAGCTGGCGGGCTAATAGTTCGGACAAGACAGCTGTCAGACGCTGGGCAAGGGGGTGACTTGGTGACATTGGCTTCTTACGCTCAAACATGTCCTTGACAGACACATGACTGTGGGCAGATGAGCGGGAACTGCTCAAGGCAGGGGACGGAGTGGCTGATGGTTGAGAGGGGGCAAGAAGGACAGCAGTGGTTGACGTGGCTGAAGATGCTGGTCCAGGAGGCGGATGGCGGCTTAGAGTAGGCGTGCTGCTTGTACTCATGTGTTGATCCCATAGGCGTTTGTGATGTGAGATCATGTGCCTACGCAAAGCAGTTGTACCTAGGTGGGTGTTGGACCTCCCACGACTCAGTTTCCTTTGGCACAGGTTGCAAATGGCATCGCTGTTGTCCGAGGCAGACACACAAAAAAAATGCCACACTGCTGAGCTCTGCAATGACGGCATTCTGGTGGTGGACACAGCATGCGTTGATTGGCGTGCTGTCGGGCTGACCCCGGGTGCCGATGCATGCTGTCTGACTGTGCCACTAGCTCCTTGCGACGACCCCCCCCTGCTTCCAACTCGTCTCCTCCTCCTCCTCTCTGTCTCCCCATCTGAACTTTCGCCCTGTTCTTCTTCTTGCCGAGCGGGCACCCACGTGACATCCATGGACGCATCGTCATCATCAACCGCTTCGCTTGTATCTGAAAACTCAGAAAAGGAAGCAGCAGCGGGTACAACATCATCATCATCATCACACCGTACCTCCATGTGTTTAATGCTGCCTGCCTGAGACATATCCCTGTTATCTACATCCTCTAGCAATAATGGTTGCGCATCACTCATTTCTTCAAACGGGTGTGTGAATAACTCCTCTGACATACCAAGTAAAGCGGCTGTGGTGCTAGTTTTGGTGGTGGCGGCAGGCGGGTGAGTGCTATCTTGAGAGGTGCCTGAAGCTAAGCTGGAGGAGGATGGTGCGTCAAGGTTCCGAGTGGAGGCTGTACAAGATTGGGTGTCCTGTGTTAGCCAGTCAACTAAGTCCTCAGAACTTTTCAAGTTCAGGGTACGTGGCTTCTGAAAACTGGGCATTATTCTAGGGCAAAAGGGAATCACAGCACCCCGACCACGACGGCCCCTGCGGGGTGGCCTGCCTCTGCCTGTCATTTTTGGGGGGATTAGTGGTACTATGCGTGCAAGCTACTGTGAGACCAGATATGATTGGCAATGTGCACTGGAACAGTTCTGCAGAGCACACGCTGAAGGAAGGACTGACAGAGCCGCTTGAAGACAAGTAACTGCTATTCAATCTATAACAGTGAAAAACAAATTTTGGTTTTAAAAGCACGCTATAGAGACACCAAATATGATTGGCAACTGTCAAAGCACGCTGGCACAGGTCTGCAGAGCACACGCTGAAGTAGGCCTGAAACACAGACGCTTGCAGACAACTAACTGCTCTTCTATTACAATGAAAAAAAAATATTTATTTTAAATCTAAAGCTTAACCAATTGTTAAAACAGATATGAGTGGTGGCACTGGGCTAGTGGGCACAGTATCCAATGTGAACCTCACACAGAAGCTGGCAGGCAGGCAACTGCTCTTCTATTACAGTGGAAAAAAAATTTTGGTTGTAAAAGCACGCTATAGAGACACAAGATATGAGTGGCAACTGTCAAAGCACGCTGGCACAGGTCTGCAGAGCACACGCTGAAGTAGGCCTGAAACACAGACGCTTGCAGACAACTAACTGCTCTTCTATTACAGTGAAAAAAAAATATTTATTTTAAATCTAAAGCTTAACCAATTGTTAAAACAGATATGAGTGGTGGCACTGGGCTAGTGGGCACAGTATCCAATGTGAACCTCACTCAGAAGCTGGCAGGCAGGCAACTGCTCTTCTATTACAGTGGAAACAAAATTTTGGTTGTAAAAGCACGCTATAGAGACACAAGATATGAGTGGCAACTGTCAAAGCACGCTGGCAGGGTTCTGCAGGGCACACGCTGAAGGAAGGCCTGACAGAGCCGCTTGAAGGACACTGACTGTCTGCTATTAGCTTACACTGGAAACCTTTTTTCTTTGTAAAAGCACGCTAAAGAGACACCAGATATGAGTGGCAACTGTCAAAGCACGCTGGCACAGGTCTGCAGAGCACACGCTGAAGTAGGCTTGAAACACAGACGCTTGCAGACAACTAACTGCTCTTCTATTACAGTGAAAAAAAACTATTTATTTTAAATCTAAAGCTTAACCAATTGTTAAAACAGATATGAGTGGTGGCACTGGGCTAGTGGGCACAGTATCCAATGTGAACCTCACACAGAAGCTGGCAGGCAGGCAACTGCTCTTCTATTACAGTGGAAACAAAATTTTGGTTGTAAAAGCACGCTATAGAGACACAAGATATGAGTGGCAACTGTCAAAGCACGCTGGCACAGGTCTGCAGAGCACACGCTGAAGTAGGCCTGAAACACAGACGCTTGCAGACAACTAACTGCTCTTCTATTACAGTGAAAAAAAAATATGAATTTTAAAACTAAAGCTTAACCAATTGTTAAAACAGATGTGAGTGGTGGCACTGGGCTAGTGGGCACAGTATCCAATGTGAACCTCACACAGAAGCTGGCAGGCAGGCAACTGCTCTTCTATTACAGTGGAAACAAAATTTTGATTGTAAAAGCACGCTATAGAGACACAAGATATGAGTGGCAACTGTCAAAGTACGCTGGCACAGGTCTGCAGAGCACACGCTGAAGTAGGCCTGAAACACAGACGCTTGCAGACAACTAACTGCTCTTCTATTACAGTGAAAAAAAAATATTTATTTTAAATCTAAAGCTTAACCAATTGTTAAAACAGATATGAGTGGTGGCACTGGGTTAGTGGGCACAGTCAGGCCCGGACTGGCCATCGGGCATACCGGGCAAATGCCCGGTGGGCCGCGATGGCCGTGGGGCCGAGGCCGGCAGGGGAGATCACAGGATCTCCCCTGCCAGCCCCTGCAGGGCCAGCGCTATCCGAGCGCCGGCCCTGCTGTGTGTCTCCATGGGCCGATGGGGAGATCAAAGATCTCCCTTTACCGACCCAGAGACACTTCCAGGCGGCCGCTTGCTGGGGTGTGGGGGAGAGAGGACCGGCGGAGCTCTATCCAGCAGCTCCGCCGGGTCCTCTCGCTCGCGAGGTCTGAGCGTTGCCGCGGTTACCGCGGCAACGCTCAGATCTCGCGAGAGTGAACTCTAGCCTGCAGGGGCTAGAGTTCACTCTCACCACTGGACCACCAGGGAAGGAGGGAAGGAAGCATGGAAGCATGGCAGCACGGCAGCACGGATCCCCCCATCCCCTCCCAGGATAAAGGTAAGAAGGGAGGGGGGGGGGAGATATAACTTTTTTTTTTTTTTTTTAAATTATTAATAAAAAAAATACATTTCAATAACAAAAATCACACTAAAAGCCCCCTCACACACACACACATCACCCCCAGACACACACAGCACCCCCAGACACAAACACAGCACCACATGTGTGTCTGGGGGTGCTGTGTGTGTGTCTGGGTGCTATGTGTGTGTCTGGGGGTGCTGTGTGTGTCTGGGGTGATGTGTGTGTGTCTGGGGGTGCTGTGTGTGTCTGGGGTGATGTGTGTGTGTCTGGGGGTGCTGTGTGTGTGTCTGGGGGTGCTGTGTGTGTCTGGGGGTGATGTGTGTGTGGCTGGGGGTGATGTGTGTGTGTGAGGGGGCTGTTAGTGTGATTTTTTTATTTAATAAAAAAAAATACTTGCATTTAACCCCTTAAGGACCAAACTTCTGGAATAAAAGGAAATCATGACATGTCACACATGTCATGTGTCCTTAAGGGGTTAAATAAAAAAACAACACTAACAGCCCCCTCACACACACATCACCCCCAGCCACACACACATCACCCCCAGACACACAGCACCCAGACACACACAGCACCCAGACACACACAGCACCCAGACACACATACAGCATCCCCAGACACACACACACATCACCCCCAGACACACACATCACCCCCAGACACACACACAGCACCCCCAGACACACAGCACCCCCAGACACACAGCACCCCCAGACACACACACAGCACCCCCAGACACACACACAGCACCCCGACACAAACACAGCACCCCGACACAAACACAGCACCCCCAGGCACACACACAGCACCCCCAGACACAAACACAGCACCACATGTGTGTCTGGGGGTGCTGTGTGTGTCTGGGGGTGCTGTGTGTGTCTGGGGGTGCTGTGTGTGTGTCTGGGTGCTGTGTGTGTGTCTGGGTGCTATTTGTGTGTCTGGGGGTGATGTGTGTGTGTGTCTGGGGGTGACGTGTGTGTGGCTGAGGGTGATGTGTGTGTGTGAGGGGGCTGTTAGTGTGATTTTTTTATTTAATAAAAAAAATACTTGCATTTAAATAAAAAAATAACACTAACAGCCCCCTCACACACACATCACCCCAGCCACACACACATCACCCCCAGCCACACACAGCACCCAGACACACACAGCACCCCCAGACACACACACAGCACCCCCAGACACACACACAGCACCCCCAGACACACACACACAGCACTCAAACACACACACAGCACCCAAACACACACACAGCACCCAAACACACACACCGCACCCAGACACACACACCGCACCCAGACACACACACCGCACCCAGACACACACACCGCACCCAGACACACAGAGCGCACCCAGACACACAGAGCGCACCCAGACACACACAGCACCCTCACTCACACACAGCACCCTCACTCACACACAGCACCCTCACTCACACACATCACCCTCAGACAGACATCACCCTCAGACAGACATCACCCTCGCTCACACATACACATATATATATATATATATATATATATATATATATATATAATATAAAATAACCCTCAGTGAGTTAAAAGACAAAGAAAATTAGAAACCTAGAATGTGATGGCAGATAAAACACCCTCACACACAGCACCCCTCTTACATACACACACACTGCGCCCCTCACACATACAATACGTCAAAATATATATATATATATATATATATATATATATATACACACACACACACACACACTACAGCACCCCTCACACTGCACCACTACACACATTACGCTCCAGATACACGCTAGATCCCTTACCCTATATGCACTCTTAATCCTCTATATACACACACACACACAAACAGAATCTCCTATACACACTCTTGGTCATTTACACACTAGATCTCCTACACACACACACACTGCACCACCTACACACACACTACATTCCTTGTCAGCAAACACATACAACATTCTCTAAACACACCCTCTCTACAACCCCTACACACACTACGTCTCCTATACACACACACTACAACCCGTATGCACACACTCTCTACATCCCCTATAACACTATGCCCCCTATACACACACTCTCTACAGCCCCATGCCACACATATTACACCACAAACACAAATTAAATTGACCTATTTACACAATACCACACCACACTCTACACACATGCAATCCCACATGCACCATACACTTTCCTGGCCCTTTTGTCCTCTGGTATCTCACCTGTGGAGACACCAGAGACAATTTAAAAGCAAACACAGCGCAAGCATGTTATTAAATTTGCTTGCCCTGCGCAGAACAAATACAGGGCCTTTTTCTAATGCCAGAGCTCTTCAGCGGGGCTCTGTGTATTGAACCAACATGCTCACTTTGAGAGGGGGCGTGATTGTCATTAGTGATGACAAAACACACCCTCTCTGGCCCCGCCCCCTTCTTAGGGGGCCGCTCTGATTGAAAAATGCCCGGGCCTAATTTTTTTCCCAGTCCGGCCCTGGGCACAGTATCCAATGTGAACCTCACACAGAAGCTGGCAGGCAGGCAACTGCTCTTCTATTACAGTGGAAACAAAATTTTGGTTGTAAAAGCACGCTATAGAGACACAAGATATGAGTGGCAACTGTCAAAGCACGCTGGCACAGGTCTGCAGAGCACACGCTGAAGTAGGCCTGAAACACAGACGCTTGCAGACAACTAACTGCTCTTCTATTACAGTGAAAAAAAAATATTTATTTTAAATCTAAAGCTTAACCAATTGTTAAAACAGATATGAGTGGTGGCACTGGGCTAGTGGGCACAGTATCCAATGTGAACCTCACACAGAAGCTGGCAGGCAGGCAACTGCTCTTCTATTACAGTGGAAACAAAATTTTGGTTGTAAAAGCACGCTATAGAGACACAAGATATGAGTGGCAACTGTCAAAGCACGCTGGCACAGGTCTGCAGAGCACACGCTGAAGTAGGCCTGAAACACAGACGCTTGCAGACAACTAACTGCTCTTCTATTACAGTGAAAAAAAAACATTTATTTTAAATCTAAAGCTTAACCAATTGTTAAAACAGATATGAGTGGTGGCACTGGGCTAGTGGGCACAGTATCCAATGTGAACCTCACACAGAAGCTGGCAGGCAGGCAACTGCTCTTCTATTACAGTGGAAACAAAATTTTGGTTGTAAAAGCACGCTATAGAGACACAAGATATGAGTGGCAACTGTCAAAGCACGCTGGCAGGGTTGTGCAGGGCACACGCTGAAGGAAGGCCTGACAGAGCCGCTTGAAGGACACTGACTGTCTGCTATTAGCTTACACTGGAAACCTTTTTTCTTTGTAAAAGCACGCTAAAGAGACACCAGATATGATTGGCAACTGTCAAAGCACGCTGGCACAGGTCTGCAGAGCACACGCTGAAGTAGGCCTGACACCCAGACGCTTGCAGACAACTAACTGATCTTCTATTACAGTGAAAAAAAATGATTTCTTTAAAATCTAAAGCTTAAGCTATTGTTAAAACAGATATGAGTGGTGGCACTGACTGTGCAAATGGGCAAGGCATCCAACCTGACACAGAAGCTGGCAGGCAGGCAACTGCTCTTCTATTACAGTGAAAAAAAATATTTATTTTAAATCTAAAGCTTAACCAATTGTTAAAACAGATATGAGTGGTGGCACTGGGCTAGTGGGCACAGTAACCAATGTGAACCTCACACAGAAGCTGGCAGGCAGGCAACTGCTCTTCTATTACAGTGAAAAAAAATATTTATTTAAAATCTAAAGCTTAACCAATTGTTAAAACAGATATGAGTGGTGGCACTGACTGTGCAAATGGGCAAGGCATCCAACCTGACACAGAAGCTGGCAGGCAGGCAACTGCTCTTCTATTACAGTGAAAAAAATTATTTATTTTAAATCTAAAGCTTAACCAATTGTTAAAACAGATATGAGTGGTGGCACTGACTGTGCAAATGGGCAAGGCATCCAACCTCACACAGAAGCTGGCAGGCAGGCAACTGCTCTTCTATTACAGTGAAAAAAAATATTTATTTTAAATCTAAAGCTTAACCTATTGTTAAAACAGATATGAGTGGTGGCACTGGGCAAATAGGCACAGTATCCAATGTGAACCTCACACAGAAGCTGGCAGGCAGGCACCTGCAATTACATTACACAGGAAAAAAAAAAAAAAAGCAGCCTGATGTTCTAGCCCTAAAAAGGGCTTTTTGGGGTGCTGTCCTTACAGCAGAGATCAGATGAGTCCTTCAGGATTGTAGTGGACACTGAATACCCTAGCCTAGCTATCAATTTCCCTATCTAATCAGCAGCAGCTAAACTTTCCCTTCTCTCACTAAGCATGCATCTTCCGAATGAATCGAAAATGGATGCTGGGAGGGAGGTTGGAGGGTGTGGAAGGGAGGGAGTGCTGCTGATTGGCTGGAATGTGTCTGCTGACCGAGAGGCACAGGGTCAAAGTTTGCCCAATGATGACGAATAGGGGGCGGATCGAACTGCGCATGTGTCCGCCCGCCGCGGCAAACGCGAACACGCTAAGTTCGCCGGGAACTGTTCGCCGGCGGACAGTTCGGTACATCACTAGTGTTAAGTCTACCTATTAACAAAAATTTCAAGGTGTTTCCAATTATTCAATAATTGGTTAGCTTCTTTTAGGAGAATCATGAAATTATTTTCCATTAATTCTTCAGCTTTCTAGTTATTGTTAAGCCTAAGTAGGGAAATTCATCCACATAGATGAAATTAAAATAGGATTTTAGAAAATTTAAGGAAGTATTGTCTAGATTTTTGGGCATAAGTGAGGACTTATCTATATTACGTTTGTAATTTGAAACAAATGAATAATCTTGGATAACTTCCATTAGAATTGGTAGCGAAGCTATTGGATCTATGATTGTTATTAATACATTATCAGCATGTCCCTGATGCTCCTTTTTATCACCCATCACCTCAGCTTCTCAACAGTGGTGCTAGTCTAACAAACAGTTATCCAGTGCTATTATATTAACTATGGTCGCCGCTGGCTTTCACAAGGTTGTACCTCCAGCTTGTTTGAAGTTGTCACCTATCACTGCCTTTTGTTAAATAATTATTTTGATTCTATTGGAAATCTAGAGAGTTAGAAGTTTAAACATGGAGATAGGAATGAAAGAGGTATCCTAAACATAGAATATTTAAATAACAGAAGCATAATGTATATTTCAGAACGGTTTGGTTTCAAATTGAGTGGATTATACTCAAATTATCTGTTCAGTTTTTCCTATTTCACCACCTATTGTGCATTATTTCAACAAGTAGAGAATTAGATTGAGAATCATTTAAGTATCTCGCCATATTCACTCCTTTCAATTAAAGGTTAGTCCATCTTAAGTGATATATACCTGTTTTGGTCAAATCCTCTAGTGAGTCATTCAGTGCAAGTGTTTTGTCACAGTAGAAAAACAACACCTTAGTAGGAAAAAAAAAACATTTTGATAGGATACCTTTGCTTCATAGTGTGATAGTCAGATCTTTGAAACAAAGGTAGCAAGGGATATGTCAGGGAAAGTGGAGATATCTTTAAATCGGGAATCTTGGGGTTTGTTGTAATGGGTTTTCCTAACCAACTCATCTTTAATGGCATGGTTTAAAAATCACATCTCTATGCTCAGTTGCTTTTATGCCTGACAGTTTCCAGATTCTGTGGTATATTTCAAAGGTGGTAGGGCCAATGTCTTGTTGTTTTATGAATTGTGTCAGGTAGTTCTTTTAGAAACTGTCCCAGAGTGTATAATTGCATGTCTTCTGATATTCCTTTAAATCTCTGATTATTTCTCTCAGATCTGTCTTCCATTTCTGTGGTTCTAGTTTCCAGTAGCTTAACTTGATTTTTATTTTTATTTTTATTTAATTTCTTGTGTCTTCCATAATCCTGTCTTGGGAGATTACTTTCTGCTTCAATTCCATTACTTCTGATTTTAAATCTAAGATATGAGATTTAAAATCAAATTTTTTTCATACAATTCTTCCACAGCTGAGATTAAGCTTTCCTGGGAAACCGTTTTACTTTTAGTGCTATAACGGTTTTTCTAAATGTGAGGAAACATTAGAAACATTAGAGATTTCATGTAAATCCGGGGAAAGTGATCTTCCATGATCTTTGGAGGAGCCTATATTTGTTTTTGGTGAGAATAAATTGCTAGTATTACTGGGTTTGGTCCTATCTGGTTTGTCGGGTTTCTCCACCTCTTTAGTTTTCTCTTTTTTAGGGCCCATTTTCCTTCTCTTAAGTGCTTAGAATTCTTAAACTGCTTAATTATCCACCTTGATACTGCTTAATGCTGCTTCTAAATAATCTAGTGGCTTATTCCTGTCCTGAGATTTCCCCACATAGATCAAGCTTATAATCTTCAGAGTATGTAGCACAATGTAATCGCTTTTAGACTCTTGTGGCTCTTATGTTTTACAGCAGGTCAGGGTCATGTAGTATTATGAGTTTGATTGGTATCTAAATCCTGACTAACAGAATATATAGATCTTTCTATAGCAAGTGCTCCACTTATTCAGTTTTAGTCAATGATTCCAGAGCTTGGTTGCTTCATCTAAGTGTTGCTTCTAAGTGTGTGTGTGGTTGGAGATATTCTGGAGATAACCTGGAGGTAATCTGAGGTATTCAGGAGGATAAAAAAAAAAAAAAAAGGTAACATTTGTTTGATTTAAATTATTCGCCTCATTGGAATGGCAGACTTAGTTCAGTGTAATAGTTGCTTTGCATTTGTTTCACGTTCCACTTTTTGGAGGTTTGGTTGTTGTTTAATCTGTCAACAGTTCTCTATCTTGCGGCAGGAGATTGTATTTTTGAAGTCTGAGATTTGTAAATTATCTGGTAAACAAATTCAGGCTGGAACTGCTGCAAAGCCATTGCCGCAGAGACATACTAGGAATGGCAGATGGATTACTGTAGGATCTGGTAGACTTGGAGTTGTGGATAAAAGGCATATTGCACAGTCTGTTGTTCTACATAATTCATTTTCTGCACTTTCAGAGTGTAGTGGTGTCCTGGAGATAGGCACTGAGGCTAGTGGTGTTGTGCAGAGAGGCACTGAGGCTAGTGGTGTTGTGCAGAGAGGCACTGAGGCTAGTGGTGTTGTGCAGAGAGGCACTGAGGCTAGTGGTGTTGTGCAGAGAGGCACTGAGGCTAGTGGTGTTGTGCAGAGAGGCACTGAGGCTAGTGGTGTTGTGCAGAGAGGCACTGAGGCTAGTGGTGTTGTGCAGAGAGGCACTGAGGCTAGTGGTGTTGTGCAGAGAGGCACTGAGGCTAGTGGTGTTGTGCAGAGAGGCACTGAGGCTAGTGGTGTTGTGCAGAGAGGCACTGAGGCTAGTGGTGTTGTGCAGAGAGGCACTGAGGCTAGTGGTGTTGTGCAGAGAGGCACTGAGGCTAGTGGTGTTGTGCAGAGAGGCTTGAAGACTATGGTGAGGCCTAATAGAAAGCAGTTGTTGTTGGGGGATTCCATCATAAGAGGTGTGGAGATGGACAATGGTGGTCTTGTGAGGTGTCTTCCCGGAGCTACTGCTCACAGAGACAGGAGACGTATCTGTAATATTGTTAAGCAAGCAAAGCAGGAAGGGGAATTGGATGTACTTGTCCATTTAGGGACAAATGACTTGGCTTGCAATGAGGTTTCAGAGGTTAAGGAAGTTTTTAGTGTTTTTGCCAATGATATACGGCAGGTTGCTTCCACACTGTCATTCTCTGAAGTTCTGCCTGTGCATAACACTCAGAACGACAGGCGGATGCGTATTAGGGACTTTAACTTGTGGCTTGGTGAATGGTGTCGGGAGCAAGGATTTGGCTTTATTGCTCATGGTAGCTCTGTTTGGAATGGAAATAAACTGTACAAAAAAGATGGTTTGCATCTTTCTCAAAAGGGAACAAATGTTCTCAGTGAGCAGTTCAGAGGTTTTGCTAGGATGTTTTTAAACTAGGAGGGGGGGGCAAAAGGGTGATAAAACATCAATCCAATTGTCTCCCAAAACAAGGACAGAAGGTGCCTGTAGCAAGTGTGTTAAAAAATGATAAGCTTAGAGTCATGTCTACAAATGCTCGCAGTTTAGGGAATAAGATCCATGAACTTGTGGCAATAATGGCAACTGATAGTGTAGATTTAGTCGCTGTTACTGAGACATGGTATAATGAGAAAAATGACTGGGACATAGCAATATCAGGGTACTCTTTATATAGAAAAGACAGGGAAGGCAAGAAAGGGGGAGGGGTGGCCCTGTATGTAAAGGATAGCATAAAATCTAGCCTAATAAAGGTAAGTGAGGCGAACATAGAGTCCGTTTGGGTTACGTTAGAATTTGGTAATCACACAGTAACTCGTGTAGGTGTGATTTATAGGCCCCCAGGACAAATTGAAGAGTTAGATAATCTACTAGTTGAAGAAATAGCTAAAATGACAATGAAGGGGGAAGTTATCATCATGGGTGACTTTAATCTTCCTGATGTGAATTGGAAAACAAAAATAGCTACTTGTGCCAGGAGCACACATATTCTAAACTCCCTACTGGGATTGTCTCTAAAACAAGTCGTTGAGGAGCCAACTCGTAAAGAGGCCATACTAGATTTAGTGTTAACAAATGGAGATTTGGTATCAGATATTACTGTAGGTGAAAGTTTAGGATCCAGTGATCATCAGTCAGTGTGGTTTAATATAAGAACAGTGACTGAGTCACACCACACAAAAACAAAAGTTTTAGACTTTAGAAAAACAGACTTTTCTAAAATTAGAATATGTGTAAAGGAGTCATTATCAGACTGGAGCAATTTATATGGAGTCCAAAAGAAATGGGATTATTTAAAAGTTGCACTACTGAAGGCAACAGAAAATTGCATTAGGCTTGTCAGTAAAAGCAAAAAATTCAAGAAACCACTGTGGTACTCCGCAGATGTGGCCAAAATAGTAAAAAACAAAAAGTTAGCATTTAGTAATTTTAAAAAAAACCAGAGTGAGGAAGACAGAATGACCTATAAGATTAGGCAGAAAGAGGCTAAGCAAGTTATAAGAACTTCCAAATCCCACACAGAAGAGAAAATAGCACAGTCAGTAAAAAAAGGGGGACAAAACTTTTTTTAGATACATAAATGAGAAAAGAAAAGTAAAACAAGGATTAGTTAGATTAAAAACAAAAGAAGGAAGGTATGTAGATGAGGATAAAGGTCTAGCTGACTGCCTCAATGAATATTTTTGTTCGGTATTTACAGATGAAAATGAAGGAAAGGAACCTCAGTTAAGAAAAAGGATAAATGAGTCATTTATTACACGTGAGTTTACAGAGGAAGAGGTTCTATTTCAACTGTCAAAAGTAAAGACAAATAAGTCAATGGGACCTGATGGAATACACCCAAAGCTATTAAAAGAGCTTAGTGGTGTACTAGCAAAACCATTAACAGATTTATTTAACCAATCATTGATAACAGGAGTAGTCCCAGAAGATTGGAAGTTAGCGAATGTTGTGCCCATTCACAAGAAAGGTAATAGGGAGGAGTCGGGCAACTATAGGCCAGTAAGCCTTACTTCAGTAGTGGGGAAAGTGATGGAAACCATGTTAAAGGATAGGATTGTTGAACATCTAAAAACACATGGATTTCAAGACCAGAGACAACATGGGTTTACTTCAGGGAGATCATGCCAAACTAATCTTATTGATTTTTTTGATTGGGTAACTAAAATTATAGATCAGGGTGGTGCAGTAGACATTGCTTACCTAGATTTCAGTAAGGCTTTTGACACTGTTGCACATAGAAGGCTTATCAATAAACTACAATCTTTGAGTTTGGATTCCAATATTGTTGAATGGGTAAGGCAGTGGCTGAGTGACAGGCAACAGAGGGTTGTAGTCAATGGAGTATATTCGAAGCTTGGGCTTGTCACCAGTGGGGTACCTCAGGGATCTGTACTTGGACCCATTCTCTTTAATATTTTTATTAGTGATATTGCAGAAGGTCTTGATGGTAAGGTGTGTCTTTTTGCGGATGATACTAAGATATGTAACAGGGTTGATGTTCCAGGAGGGATAAGCCAAATGGAAAATGATTTAGGTAAACTAGAAAAATGGTCAGAGTTGTGGCAACTGACATTTAATGTGGATAAGTGCAAGATAATGCATCTTGGACGTAAAAACCCAAGGGTAGAGTACAAAATATTTGATAGAGTCCTAACCTCAACATCTGAGGAAAGGGATTTAGGGGTGATTATTTCTGATGACTTAAAGGTAGGCAGACAATGTAATAGAGAAGCAGGAAATGCTAGCAGAATGCTTGGTTGTATAGGGAGAGGTATTAGCAGTAGAAAGAGGGAAGTGCTCATGCCATTGTACAGAACACTGGTGAGACCTCACTTGGAGTACTGTACACAGTACTGGAGACCCTATCTTCAGAAGGATATTGATACCTTAGAGAGAGTTCAAAGAAGGGCTACTAAACTTGTTCATGGATTGCAGGATAAAACTTACCAGGAAAGGTTAAAGGATCTTAACATGTATAGCTTGGAGGAAAGACGAGACAGGGGGGATATGATAGAAACATTTAAATACATAAAGGGAATCAACACAGTAAAGGAGGAGACTATATTTAAAAGAAGAAAAACTACCACAACAAGAGGACATAGTCTTAAATTAGAGGGACAAAGGTTTAAAAATAATATCAGGAAGTATTACTTTACTGAGAGGGTAGTGGATGCATGGAATAGCCTTCCAGCTGAAGTGGTAGAGGTTAACACAGTAAAGGAGTTTAAGCATGCGTGGGATAGGCATAAGTCTATCCTAACTATAAGATAAGGCCAGGGACTAATGAAAGTATTTAGAAAACTGGGCAGACTAGATGGGCCGAATGGTTCTTATCTGCCGTCACATTCTATGTTTCTATGTTTCTATGTTTCCATTAGCACAAAATTTTGACACAGTTTGCGCTCAGTATCAGTATTTCAGCCAGGCGTAAATAATATTGCTTCAATGCAGAACTTATTCAACACTTCTATGGGCTAGGGGTTAATCCTAAAAAAGATTTATAAACCATTTTTTACCCTTTCTTTAAGTTATATTTTATTTATTTATATAGATTTTTCCCTTTTTTATTGTATTTCCCTTCCTATCTGTTTCCCTCCTCTCTCCCTCCTTCTCCCTTCTTTTTTCCTTTTTATTTTTCTATTATGTTATCCCTTTTTCCTTCCTGTCCCACTAGCTATTTTAATAATATCTTAATGAGTTCTGCTAAATAGAGTTCAATAAAATTCAAGAGTTTCCTTCCCCTTATCCCAGAATAGAGTTACTTATCTTTTAGATGTATTCCTCAGTACATACAGGTCGAGGCCCTCTAGTTTGAAGTTTGGGAAGTTAATGTTGCCGTATACTGCTTGATTGAGTTTTTCTACTACTCCATTATTCTGCTTCTCCGTTATCCTGCTACTCCATTCGTCACTCACCCCTCCTTTGCTATATGGCATCCAGTTGACCAGTCCCCACCACGGTATCAAGTAGTCAGGTGGGTAGCCCTAATTTTCAGTCCAGGCTTCGGCCAGGGAACTCTCATGGTCCCAGTTGGGTCTTCCCCTCCACGGCCCCACTAGAGCGTGCAAACCACATCCTACATCCTATGTCATCAAGAGACTACCATAATAGCTGATCTTGTACTCCTCTTGTTTGATATGATATCTTTTAATTAAGGTTTTGATCTTATATCTATTGCTAATATTTCCGTTGATAAAATATATATCAATGGAGATAGGGGAAACCCTTGTCTAGCTCCATTGCACATTTCAAACCAGTCTGCTTTTATATTTTGGCCAATTGTTCCTGCTGATGGATTGGAGTATAAGGCCTTTATTGCATTAAAAAGAAAACCTTCTAAAGACTTAAACATGAAGTCCCAATTAACCCAATCAAATGCTTTCTCAGCGTAATGCAAGATAATCAACATTTGTCTTAGTTCTTAGTCAGTTATATCTAAGAGATCTACTAGTCTTCTGAAGTTGTTATATGAAGTTCAATCAGGAAGAAAATCAATTTAATCAGGATGTACAATGTCTGGGGCAACCTGCCTCAGTCTTTCATAAATGATTGTGGCATGAAGTTTAACATCCACATTTATTAAAGATATTGGTCTATAATTTTAGATTTGTGTTAAATTTTTCTTTAGCTAGGTATTGAGATTATGTTTGCTGTAATCATGCCTACAGAGTCTATAAGTATTTAATATTACAGTATATTATTATTATATATTATGGATATATTATACAGTACAATGGTAGGAACAATTTTACACGTTTTGGCACTGAAGAGGACTAAGCAAAACTAAGGACATAAATTCTTCCACGTGCACAAGTACATGGCTAGTGCATGGCTAGTGAAGTTTTAAGATGGTGGGGTGCTGGTCTTCTCCCCTTTTACAGTAAACCCCACCTCCTAACCTATATTACTACAGGAACTTAACCCATGAACTTTACTGCACAACCCAATGAAATGTCTCTTTGATGGACTGGTAAATGAACACAGTTACAGTTTTACAATATTTCAATATCAGTGATACAGCCTTACAATATTAAGCAATCAGTAATGTAGCTTTGTAATATTAAGCAATCAGTGACACAGTTCGCAATGTTTCGCATTCAGAGTCCCAGCATTAAAAACAATGGCAAATATTTTGAAATCAGCAATCCGTGGCACAGTATGCATTAATCAGCCCCAACATTAAAACCACCTGCTTAAATTCATGTAGGTCCCATTCATGCTGCCAAAACAGCTCTGATGCATCAAGACATGGACGCCAAAGAACTCTGAACATACCCTATTGTATCTGGCACCAATACATTATCAGTGGATCATTTAAGAATGAGTAAGTAAAAGAACAGGTAGTGGAAGATGAACTTTAGGCTGCAAGAAATAAGATGAACTATTTCTGAGGAAGTCGATGGAAATGATAGAACTGACATTTTTCATTGTTTTACTTATTTTACCTGTTGATGCTGCTACATAGTCAAAGATCAAGTAGTGGACCAACTTTCCATTCCATTACATGGTTGCAATTCATTGTGTATTTGTAATTCACTATTAGGGATTTGGTGGCAGAACGTATGTTTCTGTGTCAGATAGACAGGTTTATAGTGTTCTTTAATATATTTTAAATCACCCTGGTAATTGGATTTTCAACCTTTTATAAAAGAAATTACTACGTAACATTCCTAAAACCGAATATATATATATATATATATAGTAGTTTCAGATAATTTACAACTGAACCACAAAATTGTTTATATATAGCATATTTAGAGTTGTATGTATATTGCTAATTTATGGTAAATCACTTTTTAATGAAGTTTTTCTAATATAATTGGAGGAATAGAAAGAATGAATAGATAATAATTGAACATTATCCCTAACTTAAAATTTAAGCACTATGTTTTGTTTTTTTGTTTGTTTTTTTCACAATTGAAAGTAAGTTTCTTCTGGTGTTAATGTTATAGGTGGTATAAATACCTTCACTGGAAATTGAGCCTTATAGGCTTTTCTTTTATTGATGTTTTTTTTTTCTCTTGTTAATTTTTTTCACTCTCTTGTCTGCACATTTTAAAACACCTTATTAATAGTATCTCTATATTCGATCATCACAAAATAAATTATTACATAGCACTTCTCTGAATATATAATGATTTTTTAGGACAATCTATAATTTAGGAATACAGAAATTCTTTATATATAACCTTATGGTTGAATGCACAATGTCTAATCTTGACGAATCACTTCTAACAAAATTTTCAAATAATGGGAAATATAGGAAAAGGATTAGAAAAATTAAAATGGTCTCACATATCTAAAAGTAAAGTGCTACTGGTTGTGTTAACACACTAATTTCAAGTTATTTTTCACTAATTAGATAGGAATTATAATGGAGCTTACTGGAAACTGAGTCGTATAGGTTTGTTTTTGTTCTCTTCTCTCTCTCTCTTATCTTCCATGAGGAAGAAGCACAGAGAGATAATGGAAGCACGATAAATATATATTTTTTTTAAATGTTTTTCCATATATCAGTGAATAATCCAGTGGAGGACTTAAATGTTTTAGCTGGGTTACTCTACCATGTAGCAAATAATCTAAAGATACTTGTACACTTAAATCTCAACCTTTGTTTTAAAGTCTATGCATAGTAAGGAAAAAAGAGAAATCGATACATTGATCTTTAATAAACTTGCTTTTAATCTGATCCATGAAATTACAGATGATGAAGGCCGATTTCTTATTCTGGTGTGCGAGATTAATAATCAAATTTATACCGTCATTAATATATATAACAAAACAACAGGTGATAAACAGCGCCAAACAGAACTGAAAAAAATCACCCGTATGATTTTTTTCAGTTCTGTTTGGTGCGGTTTATCACCTGTTGTTTTGTCACATTTCTCAAAAATTGTTCTTTATTACATTTTCACATGCAAATTTGGATATCAAAGTCATCCAACCACACAACACAAATACATCATTTATCAGTAAGATCCAAAAACAGTTTTTTCATCTGTAAATTATAAAGATATAATCTTAAATTATGTCTTACATATAAAGCAATATTCTTACAAAAAACAAAAACAAAGATAAAACCTGCGTGACCAAGTATGGGTCCCCTCACCTTATGTTAAAAAAACTTTAAACAACAAAGAATTAAACATTAATCTCATCAGGATAAGAACTAAGCCAAGGATCCCATATTTTTTTTATATGAACCAAATCTTTGAAAAGCCAAGAAATAACCTTTTTCCACCAGACACTGCAAATGTATTTTATTCACTACTGCTATCAGAGGGATTACTTTTTTTTTCTTCCACATTCTTGAAATAACCAGTTTCATTGGCCATTCATTAGCCATTAAAGACTGAATAATCAAAAATTTGCCATTTTTATTAATGTTATCTAAGTTTAGAAGTAAAATGGCTTTTTATGGTGAAACCTTAATTTTCAGCTTTAAAATATCTGAGATTATTTGAAAGAGCTTAGACCAGGTATTTTAACTAGTCTACAAGACCACCAGATGTGAACAAATGTTCCTTCACTTATTCCACATCTCCTGCATAGAGCGGAATGATTAGAATCTATTTTATGCATTCTAGTGGGGACAAGATGCCATCTATGCATTATTTTATTTTATGTAATTCTTGGATATTTAAACAGTGTGTAACTTTCCCAACATGTATCCAACTCTCCCCCATGCAATAGTATATATCTCTATTCATAGATCTTTAGACCAAGCGGTATGCGCTATTGTTTTCTTTTATTTTTCCATGGTTTTAAAAAAAAACATTGAGCGTTTTTGAAGATGTTTTTATTTGAATGTGTAATAAAGAGCTTCTCTATTGTTTCCATAACCTTTAGATTTAATGTAGTTATAATATGTGCTTTTATGTATTTTTTAATATGAATCAAATTATAGTAATCCTTACTAGATATACCAAATTCCATTATTAATTGTTCATAGGTTTTGAGTTGCGAACCTTCTAAGAAATCTGCCATCTTTAAATTTTTATTCTTGAACCACTTCAACGTATTTGGAATGTTGTATTCAATTGTTTCTATAGGGGTTTGTTTTATTATCTTATCCTTTATATCTATGTTAGTCTTCAGTTTAGACCAAAAGGAAATAATATTTTTAATAACAAAAATCCCCTTAGAATTATCTATAATTTTCTTTACTGTTGCATTATTCAACCATGGGATATCATTATAATTCTCGGTGAACCGAATAAAGAATCTCTTCCTTCCTGAAGAAACCTGTGTCCATCTCTCTGTGCTTGGCTTCCGTCAGTTTCTCCGGTATCACTATTAGCTTACACTGGAAAACTTTTTTTCTTTGTAAAAGCACGCTATAGAGACACCAGATATGAGTGGTGGCACTGACTGGGCAAATGGGCATAGTATCCAACTGTGAGCCTGACACAGAAGCTGGCAGGCAACTAACTGCTATTCAATCTATTACAGTGAAAAAAAAATATTTTTAAATGTCAAGCATAAGCTATTGTGAAAACAGATATGAGTGGTGGAACTGGGCAAATGGGCACAGTATCCACTGAGCCTGACACAGAAGCTGGCAGACAGCTAACTGCTCTTCTTCAATCTATTACAGTGAAAAACTTTTTTTGGTTTTAAATGCAAGCTTAAGCTATTGTGACACCAGCAGTGAGTGAGTGGTGGCACTGGGCAAATGGGCACAGTATGCACTGTGAGCCTGACACAGAAGCTGGCAGGCAGGCAACTGCAATTACATTACACACACACAAAAAAAAGCAGACTGATGTTTTAGGGCTTTTTGGGGTGCTGTTCTTACATCAGAGATCAGATGAGTCCTTCAGGATTGTAGTGGACACTGAATACCCTAGCCTAGCTATCAATTTCCCTATCTAATCAGCAGCAGCTACACTTTCCCTCCTCTCACTAAGCATGCAGCTTCAGAATGAATCTAAAATGGATGCTGGGAGGGAGGTGGGAGGGTGTGGAAGGGAGGGTCTGCTGCTGATTTGCTGGAATGTGTCTGCTGACCGTGAGGCACAGGGTCAAAGTTTGCTCAATGATGACGAATAGGGTGAGGATCGAACCGCCCATGTGTTCGCCCGCGGTGGCGAACGCGAACATGCTATGTTCGCCAGGAAATATTCGCCAGCGAACAGTTCGGTACATCACTAATACAGAACATCTGTAGGAACACACATCCATTTTGTAAAATACAACAGAGTAAATGTTTTGGTTACTTATATATGTTTTATGCAATATTATATTGTATACCTTTTTCCAAAATATTTTAAGAAAATCAAAATTATATTAACAGCTCTTAACCTCCCTGGCGGTATGATTATGTCAGGAATTTTGTACCAAAAGCGGTACCATTTTTTTGCATTTGAATTACCCGCCCAGTTCCGCCTCCATGTCAGGCATGTCAATCAAATTTTAATTAATCAAATTACATAATTACGTTAAAAGATTATTTAAATATACATGTAGAATTTTAATATATATGCATTTATAGGTATTTAAATTCTACGTGTATACTAATGTAATTTTTTATGTAATTATATGTATTTATCTCTATATATATATATATATTTGCGGTTATTTGTATTTTATATATATATATAGATATATATAGAATGTAATTCTAAGTGTATTTTGTTACCGATATATATATATTAATAACAAAATACAGTTAGAATGAAATTACATATGCATATATAATTCATATTAAATTTTGTTTCAATATTTTATTTATTTATTTTATTATTTTATTTATTTATTATTTTAATTATACGTATTTATATATAATATATATATGTACATCTATTATATATATAATATATACATATTATATATATGTAACGTCATTCTAAGTGTATTTTAATATTAATATATATACTTATATTAATATTAAAATACACTTTGTATGACGTTACATATATATAATATGTATATATATTATTATATAATATATATACATATTATATATATGTAACGTCATACAAAGTGTATTTTAATATTAATATAAGTATATATATTAATATTAAAATACACTTAGAATGACGTTACATATATATATAAATTAATATTACTAATATTAATATTAATTAATATAATATTAATATTAATTAATATATATTAATATTAAAATACACTTAGAATGACGTTACATATATATATAAAAATATATTTAATTTATTTTTACACTTGTCTTTTATTTATTTTCTTATACTTCCCACCAGCAGGGGGACTGTCTGATATTTCAAACAGTCCCCCTGCTGGCAGATCCACAGCCAGCTATAGAGGGCCATGTGATCGCTCTTTGAGAGCGATCACATGGCCCCCGGGGGCCTGATTTGCCGTGGGAGGGCTGCCTGGGCTGTGAGGCAGTCCTCCCGAAGCGGATCGTGGCGGAGGTAAGTACATCTTATCTACCCCGAGCGTGACTCGGGGTTACCGCTTCTGGCAGCGAAAATTAACCCCGAGTCACGCTCGGGAATACCGCTAGGGAGGTTAATTAGTAATAAAATCACATATTTGTCATAATATTTATGAGACCATAATTTCAACGTTGTTTTTCAATTTCAGTTTTTCAATTTCCATAGAAAAATATTTATTAAGATACGGTTCTGATTCAAATTCATCAACATGATATTCCAAAGAACTGGAATCCATCTGGGTATTGTTTATTGGGGTGCTTAATGGTTCTGGAATAAAGCAGACTAAATAACGTACTCAAAATGTTATATCAAAACATTGATGAGAAATAAGCACCATCTATCAACAAACCTCTGCCAAGGGCTTATCATGTGAAATATTCATTTGTTTAATGAGAAAGTTTACTGTTGGATGTTTTCATTTAGGAGGATGATGCAGTTCATTGTTTTGCTAAGAATCTAAGGTAAACATAGTGGGTAAATAATACTCTCATGTGCTGAAGTACATTCCTCGTGATCTTATTTTGTGAGGCTCCAACAAGATATCCCAGCTTGTTTACCAAAATGGAAAATTGTATTATTTGATTTAGTAACTCATAATGAACATACAGTTCACTATATTGCTGTGAGTACAACCTAAAATAAAAATGTAGATATACAGTACCTTGCAGACCCCCGCTAAGTCCTGAAGAGAACCATATCAATGAAGACCACTCCACAAATTACTAGCAGTAAAGAGGATGGGCTCTGGATAAGATTTGCCAGGGCATAGCAAAACTCTGTAGTCTGCTAGCATATGACAAATTGTGAAAACAAATCACTTGTCTATGCACACATATAAGTTTACCGCAAAATATATACATACCATACATATTATTTCCTAATCAATCATGGCAGCATTTACTCATTAGTTAGCTCCTCCCCTCACAGCAGAAAGGACAGGAAATAGAACTCTGAAGTTGGACAGTCTTTTTTCCTGTCCTTCACAGCAGTTTGGAAGGAGTCTGCTTAACCAGGCCTAGAATTATTTTTTTTATGCTCACCGGGTCAATATTTTTCTGGACCTGCCAGGGTTCAGCCTCCAAGCCCTGAAGACCCAGCAACAGCACATCTCTATGAGTTCTCCAGCCTGGGTAGCCCCTTTAGTGACCAGGGGATGGACACCCGATTTCTCCCGTAAGGGATGAAAATGGTCCACTGCATTCATGCCAGGGTTCAGCCTCTTATACCCGAAGATCCAGCAACAGCACATCTCTATGATGTGCCAGTCTGGGCACATCATAGAGATCCCAACTCTCTCCCTCAGGGGA
Source organism: Pelobates fuscus (assembly GCF_036172605.1). Classification (NCBI taxonomy): domain Eukaryota; kingdom Metazoa; phylum Chordata; class Amphibia; order Anura; family Pelobatidae; genus Pelobates; species Pelobates fuscus. The sequence continues at coordinate 42,223,998 of NC_086322.1, read as the reverse complement.
AGAATGTGGTCTACTGCATACATGAGGCCCAGCTAACACTATGCCTCTTTGCCCTGAAGACCCAGCCAACATCACTTCCATATGGTGACTACCTGGGTATGCCTCTTCTATGTATTCCATGCCCGGGGTTTGTTTTAAACCTTCCCCCACTGGTGATGACGAATGGCATATGGGGTACAGATGGAAGCCTACAGTTTCAAGAGTTTAGGCTGTCAGTTGTTCAAATCCCTATTTACCACTCAAATTTCGGCCTGCAGCTGTTCATCTGTCTCTATGGCTGTTTAGTATGTTTTCCCTCCTCAGGTGAGTGCACTAGTCATTTAAAATAAAAACTAGCATAGGTACCTGGGTTTCCGTTCTTTCAATTACTCCCAGTTGCTTACATTAGCCTTTCTTCTAATAAATAGGTCACATTTAAGATGTTTGTGTGGTGAACATTTAGGTAAGTTTATAAATGCAGTGATGCAATAATGCAATCAAAAGGAGCGAGAGAACAGAGCGGTCGCATGCTGGATGCGCTCCATAAGAAAACAGGAATATTGGCCCTTTATCGGGGACCCAGACCCCAAATCAACCGACCCAAAGGTCCCTGACCAAGATGGGAAGGAAGACAAAGAAGCAGAAGTCGGACAAACCTAAAGCCAGGACCACTATAGGCGAGCTATTCCGCCGGTCCCAGGGCGCGTACGGACCCAAAATGGCCGCTGAAAGTGACGGCTACTCAGACTCCTCAGAGGATTTTTGCCCGGAGGAGAGAGCCGACAGCCCACCAACTGGGAAACCTCCTCAGCCGCGTACGAACCCGGATGACAAGGGGCCGGTGATGGTGGCACTGCTAAAAACCATGCTGGGGGACTTGCAGAAGACGTTGCAGGCAGAAATTGCCCAACTGAGAGTAGATCTCACGGGCCTAGTGGGCCGCATTGAAGCGACGGAAACAATTTCCACACGACACACGCAGGAACTCACGGAGCTCAGACAAGAGATAAAAATGCTTAAAATACATCAAGCCAAAACGGAGCACCGCTTCGCGGCAATAGAGGATTACCGCCGCCGCAACAATATAAAGATCCGCGGTGTGGCGGAAGATGACCCCACGGAGGAGATACCGCACTTCCTGAGAAGGCTTGTGGGTGCCTTACTACCAACTAAACAGGCCAAACACAACAACATTGAAGCGGCCTTCCGGTCCCCTAAACCCCGGAGAGCGCCGGCCGAAGCCCCCAGAGACCTGGTGGTGCGATTCAAGACTTTAGAAGACAAATGGCAATCCTCACAACCCTAAAGGGGGAAGCCATATACAGATTCGAAAACATGGACTTATCCTTTTACATGGACCTATCAGGGGACACCCTACAATGGCGCAGGTCCCTACAGCCGCTCACCACACAGCTCAGGGCTCACCAAATTAAATACCGATGGCAACCTCATCATATATTGCAGGTAGTACACAATGATACGGTCCACACCATCTCAGATCTCCAAGGAGCGCCTGCCCTGCTCCGCACATTGGGCCTACCACCAGGGGACCTATGGGCAGCTGACCTACCGGGGCAAACAGCAGCAACAAGGAGCTGGGATCCGGCGAAGATCATCCCCTTCATCCCACGGGAGAGAGGCAGCGCAACCAGTACAGCTACAACCACCTAAGACCCCAGACACTATGAAACCAGAATCCGACAATCATCACCTGCTGGAGGCGCCACCGGCAACGCAGATAGCCACCCAGCTCCAGGGGACAACCTGCTCCATCATTTGCGATGAACTTAAACTGCACAGTTCTGAGACTGCTATATTTTATTTTCATGTTTCGACTAAAAATTTTATTTTAATGGTTCAGTTTAACTCTTTGCTGCAAGTAATGTTGGCTGCACACATATGGGGACCCACTCACCTAGCTGGCACTAACCCCTCTCTGCCCTGACTCCGCAGACAGCTAGGGGGTTGAATTTTCACTTACTTTAGCGACCATGTATGCAATTGCCATGTGATACGGACACAAAGTGAGAGGCCACACAAAGCGGGACCTCAGTTGGCCCACACTTCTCTGTTTTACATGTTTATCCCCCCCCCCCCCCACACACGCTGGTCCACAGATGCACTGTTTTACTACATATGCATATAGTTAACCGGCAAAGGGGGCTACACTAAGCGGGCACCACGCACGAGGAACACAACATCACCCACACAGAGCACAAGCTCAGATCACCACGATTGACAGACGCACCGTCATTATCAAACTAGGCATTGCACACAGTTGCCAACCTTATTAGTGACCGTTGTTAAGTAAGCTGATATACACGGGTGTGGCATTCATAGAAACATGTTCATCATATACGCGAAAAACAATGTCACTGCAAACTCAGACGCGAAACTGAGACAATGTAGCCACGACCTGTACAGCAAGGTCCTAGCATGACCGTTAACCTAACAGTGACTAATGGGCGCAACTTACCGGTGACTTAAATACTGCTATCACTCCACTTTATAGGCGTTCAATAATATCTTCTAGGTATAACTGTTTTGTCTTTTATTTTTTTCAACAAAAAAAAAGTGCTATGTCATTAATGCCATTTTATTCAGAGTGTTTGCGAAATCGATGGTACCAGCTATTGTGGCAGTACATAATCGCCTGTTACTCTTATGCACAAACAAAAATAAAGAATTAAAAAAAAAAAAAAGAGGATGCATGTTCCAAAAGAGTGCAGATAATGAAATTATGCATATTACAAAAGAAAGCACATAATGCGAGGATGCATGTTACAAAAGAGTGCTGATAATGATATTCTGGCTGTGTAAAGTCTGCCTGAACATTCCAGTCCTGAAGACAGTGAAGACACACGGTAAGAGAAAGCTTCCCTAACTGAATAGTTGAATTACACATATTTATATATCATGAGTTTTAAAACCTTATGCATAGTCCATGCAGACACTTGTTCCTAGCAAGGCACGAGGATATGATTGCTGTTATATGTGCTTTGTAGCACATGAGCAGGCTTTTTCAGAGTGGAAGTTAATATATTGTTTGGATTTCCCTGCTTATCTAAAACAGCATATGAGCCCAAGGTATCATCTGAATGAACTGGTGTGAAGACCTATTATAGGTTATCACATAGCCTCAGTATGTGTTACTGATATTATTTCTGTATATGAACTGTTATGAGGGACATAATCCCAGTGTGAGTAAATGTGTACACATTCTATGTATGACTTAGTCTGAACACTCAGCCTCAGTATATGTGTCCACTATGTGCTCTATGCATGAGTTACTATGAGAACACAGCCTCAGTATATGAATCCATATACTGTATACATGTATCTCAGTATATGATCATCAACAGCTTCTTCTCAACTTCCGCAATATCGGTCTACAAGATATTGCTCTCTCCTGGTGCTCCTCCTACCTCTCCCAGCGCTCTTTCACTGTTTCTTTCTCTGGCTCTGCTTCTTCTCCCCAACTGCTCTCTGTTCGTGTCCCCCAAGATTCAGTCCTTGGTCCTCTACTGTTCTCCGTCTATACTGCCTCCCTTGGTAAACTCATCAGCTCCTTTGGCTTCCAATATAATTTCTATGGAGATGACACGCAAATCTACCTGTCTTCTCCTGATCTCTCCTTGTCCCTCTTGACTAGTGTCTCTGACTACCTCTCTGCTATTTCTAACTGGATGGCTGCCCACTTCCTTAATCCCTTTTATTCCAGAAGTTTGGTCCTTTAAGGGGTTAAACTAAACTTGACCAAAACTGAAATTCTGGTCTTTCCTCCCTCAAGTGTTGTTACTCCTTTGTCTGTCTCCCTCCAAGTCAATGGTGCTACCATCAGCTCCACCATGCAGGCTCGCTGCCTAGGTGTTCTCTTTGACTCCGACCTCTCCTTTAAACCTCATGTTTAGTCTATCGCCAAATCCTGTCATTTCCATCTCAAACACATTGCGCGCATCTGACCCTACTTAACGTTAGATGCCACTAAGGTGCTGGTCCATTCCACTGTCCTTTCTCGTCTTGACTACTGTAATCTACTTCTCAGTGGTCTTACATGCTCCCAACTTGCACCGTTACAGTCCATAATGAATGCGATGGCGAGGCTCATCTTTCTGTCCGCCCGCACCTCCCACGCCTCACCCTTCTGTCAGTCCCTACATTGGTTTCCTGCAAGATATAGGGCTCAATTTAAAATTCTGGTTCTTGCCTTCAAGTCTCTACATAATGCTGCTCCCACCTATCTATCCTCCCTAATACACAAGTATGTACCATCTAGGCCTTTTCGCTCTGCTGAAGACTTACGTCTATCTTCTGTCCGTACTCCCACCTCAGATGCTCATCGTCAAGACTTCTCGAGGGCTGCACCGTTCCTGTGGAACTCGCTTCCCTCCTCCGTTAGATGCTCACCCAGTCTCCACTCCTTCAAAAAATCATTAAAAAACCCACATCTTCATAAAAGCGTATCAATTAAACTGTTAATAGCTCCTGACTGATTCCTCTCTTGCAACTGTCACTAGTCTAATACTATCCTTACCTTTTTGTGTCACTTTACCCCACTCCCTCCAGCATGTAAGCTCATTGAGCAGGGCCCTCAGCCCCTCTGTTCCTGTGTGTCCAACTTGTCTGGTTACAACTACATGTCTGTTTTGATGGTGCTAAATAAATAATAAATAATAACATAATAATAATATTCACTATATGCTCTATGTTTGAGTTGGTCTGAACACTCAACCTCAGTACATGCTCTATGCATGTGTTACTATAAGGACACAGCCTCAGTATATGTGTCCACTAAAGGCTGCATGAGTTACTATGAGGACACAACCTCAGTATATGTGTCCACTATATGCTCTATGTATGAGTTACTATGAGGACACAGCCTCAGTTTATGTATCCACTACATGCTCTATGCATTAGTTACTATGAGAACACAGCCTCAGTAGATGTGTCCACTATATACTCTATGCACGAGTTACTATGTGAATATGGCCTCAGTATATGTGTCCACTATATGCTCTATGTATGTGTTGCTATGAGGACTCAGCCTCAGTATATGTTTCAACTATATGCTCGATATGTGAGTTGCTATGAGGGCCTCAGCTGTTGGAGGGGTTTGTCCAGCCTATAAATTTGCAGTCCTCCCCTTCCTCTGGGCAGAGACTTCCTCTGTCAGTACAAAACCATCTTCTTCCGGTTCAAAGGTCATAAACACAAACTGCATGAACTACAAACAAGCTGGTCTTGGCCTAGTGTGGCCCACACAAGTATTCATTTTACCTCGTATAAAACAAAAAACAGCCCTCCCTCAAAGCTCATGGGGCATTGCCACATCCTGTTGTTGTTCACGTGTTTTTCATCAAAACTGTAAGTTTGTTTGCATTGGGCCACGCTATCATTGACATTCCACATGTAGTCAGCCCACATTTGGCTTTCAACTAACTAGGGTGGCATTAGCATTTCAGTCCATATTCCTTCCTCATTCTGATATGGCAATTTTTACTACTAACACAAATACGGCTTATTTCAATCACAGCATCACAGTGATACCTCAATTTGGTTCATGCATTCTGCTTACTGTATTCGAACATATCTTTTATAATATGCAATTCAGTTAGTCACCCTACGTTCTTTTGTATAATAAATTATATGCCATATTCCATTTTCATATTTGCAACTTTTGTTACTTATTTTCACCATGCCTCAGTACCTATATGTATTTTTCATGGTTGCCCTCTTGGTATTCAGGCACTCATGGGGCTACACTGTTTAGTAATTATGTGGCTAAGTGTTGCTACTGACTGTGTTCAGCATTTATGGTACAGCCTGTTAATACTCTGTCTTATTTCACTGTCTGTCAATACTTACACTGTTTTAAGCTCTTTCTGGTCTCGGCACGGGATTAGTCAATCGTACTTTAAAATGATGTCTGTCATAATTATGTCTGTTATATGGTTATACGGCCATATACATGGCCCTCACCTAAAAATGTTATAGTCGCACTTCAATCAAGACATGCCACGAACCGGGTCCGCCACTTGGGGACACACCACTGCCACCCCCCCACCCCCCCTCCAAAAAACAACAAAAAAACTGCTTAGTAGATATACCCCAAATGAAAACATGCATTTTTTTAATTATTTTTTTTTTTTTTCAATTGGGATTATATTTACAAGTGTTTCTTAACAAGCCCTACAGGGCCTCTATCACATGGTACTGTCATTCGATTCAACCATCATTAGCCTCACATTAATGCATGTTACTCTATTTTATTCTAGCATTTGCAGTTGCTTTCAACGCTATTGTGCTATACCAATTATGTATGCATAAGTGTTAATCATCCTCCTAAGTATTCCACAAGTATGCCTTATAAAACGTATGTATTATGTATCAAAAATAAAATAAAAACATTACGTTCACTTTTCACAAGGTAGACGTTTTATAAGCGTATGTCTTATAAATTCTGTTTCCTCCCACGTTTAGCGTACGGCCATCACAGCCTCAAATCAATTCAGCACTATTGCATTCTAGTGGTCTAAACCTCATCCCTGTCATAAATTCTGTTTTATACCCTCCGTTCAACTGGCTCAGTAAGTATGTATTGTATAACTTTTAACGTGTATTTCTTACGTTCTTTTTGTTAACCATTTCACAAGCTAGATGCTTATTTTTATTGGTATTATTTCTCTACTGTCTAATTACTATCATAGCTCCTGTAATCGCTACTTCTCAATAAACTCTACAACCTATATCTGATCTACCAATCACCCCCTGCATTACTTTTATCACAGCCTCACGTGGCCACCCTGCACCTCAGGAACTTACATTGGGTCCCTTCTCGGCCTCATATACATAGTCCTTGCAAAAGGCCCTCAATGGACAACATACTATGTTACTATTTCATTTCTTCATTGGGCTTTTCATTTGCATAACATCCACTTACAGGGGTTGCGTACTACCCCACCACACTAAATGATATCGATAAACTAATCATACCTTACTATACGGTACGGCTTTCACTAGAACATCCTCCTGGGGAACCTGTATCCTTCATCATATACGTTGTCCCTACCTCATGTCAAACACTATGGTTCAGCCGTATCTATTAGGTGGGATCATCAGCACCTACATAGGACACATCCTAAATATACTCATATGTTGCTGCCGATTGAGTCCTTTCTGCTGTGAGGGGATTAGTTAACCCATGAGTAAATGCTGCCATGAATGATCAGGAAAAGAAAATTACGGTAAGTATGAAACAATTTTCCATTATATTACAGAAGCACTATATGTGCCAAAACAATTTTAACTTAGTGAAGCAGTTTTTGTGTACAAGCCATGCCCCTGCAGTCTTACTGCTCACTTATACAGCTCTAGTCACACCTCCCTATGTGTAACTTGCACTGACTTCCTAAACACCTTTGTATAAAAAGGCATCTAGTATTTAAACATAGTACATTGTACATTCTGTTTAATTTAAAATCTCTTAAATAGAGATGAGCGGATACCTGGATGTTCGGGTTCGCCGGGTTCGGCCAAACTTCGGCTAAAAGTTTGAGTTTGGACTCGAACTTGACGCGAACTTGACCCCGAACCCGAACCCCATTGAAGTCAACGGGGACCCAAACTTCTGGGCACTAAAATGGCTCTAATAAAGTCCTGGAAAGGGTTAGAGGGCTGCAAAAGGAAGTAAAATGTATTGCCTAAGTACTAATATACTTACCCAGTGGAAGAAGAAGAATGTTACACTGAATACAAGTTTAAATAAAAAGTATACAAACATAGCCAGGATTCAGCTGTAAGCATTTGCAACACTTACAACAATCAAGTAACACACATTCATATAAAATGTAAGTTACTTAGCCAGTCAATGTAATGACAGGAATGAATAAGTAGATAACTCCCTAATTCCCACGGTATTAGAGAGCTATCTACTAAAAGGCTGAAAGACCTGAATTGGTCTTTCAGCCTAATTTACTAATACTAAGTAAAGATTAGGGGCATGTCTATTAAACAGTGAGCAGCCTATGGTTGCTCACTGTTTAAAAAAAAAAAAGGTTCCCCCTCCTGAGCCCCCACCCCTGAATGGCGGGTGGGGGACCTAAAGTAAAATAAGGGGTTGGGACCTATTGTCCCCCCCGGCCCCTACCCGGCCCCCATCCTTGAGCGGTGGGTGGGGGCCCTAAATTCGAATAAGGGGGGTCCTAAAGTCCTCCACCCCTGGCCCCCACCCATGAGCAGTGGGTGTGGGCCCTAAATAAAAATTGGGGGGGGGGGAACCTAATGTCCTCCCCCCTGGCCCCCACCCGTGAGCAGTGGGTGGGGGCCCAAAATAAAATTGGGGGGACCTAATGTCCTCCCCCCTGGCCCCCACCCCTGAGCGGTGGGTGGGGGCCCTAAATTAGAATAAGAGAAGGGGGAACTCATGTCCTCCCCCCTGGCCCCCACCTCTGAGCGGTGTGTGGGGGCCCTAAATACCAATTGGGGGGGACCTAATGTCTTCCCCCCTGGCCCCCACCCCTAAACAGTGGATGGGGGCCCTAAATACCAATGGGGGGACCTATTGTCCTCCCCCTGGCCCCCATCCGCCGCTCAGGCGTGAAATCCATCTCTACATTTACCTATCATAGCACTCTGATTGGTTTCTTGAAATCCACCAATCAGAGTGCTCTGTGTCATTTTACACAGCGTTGGAAAGTTCTTTGGAATATTCCCACCCTGTGTAATTTGACTTATAACACTCTGATTGGTTATTTAATCCACCAATCAGAATGTTATGAGTCAAATTACACAGCGTGGGAAAATTCAAAAGAACTTTCTCACGCTGTATAAAATGACACAGAGCACTCTGATTGGTGGATTTCAAGAAACCAATCAGAGTGCTATGACAGGTAAATGTAGAGACTTACCTTTCAGTCCCTTCATTTACCTGTCAGAGCACTCTGATTGGCTGGCTTAAACCCACCAATCAGAGTGCTCGGAGCCTAATTGTAGGGCAGGGCAGGGCTCTATAAGCCTTCCCCCGCCCTGCAGAGCTCAGTCTGCGCGGAGCCCTCCATGGGTGAAGATGGATTTTTTTTAATTTTTTTTTTTTTAAGTGTGTCGGTTATTATGGATTTTTATTTGGTCTTTTTGGGGGGCTGAAAAAATAATATTTTAGAAGAAAAAAAGGTTTTTTTATGTTGAGGGGGGTAGGTAGGGGTTATTTCTTTGGGGGGGTTAATTTTTTATTTAGGGCCCCCACCCGCCGCTCAGGGGGGCATTAGGTCCAGGGGGGAGGACATTAGGTCCCCCACAATTGGTATTTAGGGCCCCCATCCACCGCTCAGGGGTGGGGACCAGGGGGGAGGACAATAGGTCCCCCCCTTATTGGTATTTAGGGCCCCCACCCGCCGCTCAGCGGTGGGGGCCGGGGGGGCAATAGGTCCCCCCTTTAGATTAAAAGCCCCCACTCGCACATCACGAGTGGGGGCTCGGGAGGGGGACCCCACAGGCTGCTCACTGTTTAATAGACATGCCCCTACTCGCGGTATAGTCATTTTTACTTCGTATTAGTAAATTTGGCTGAAAGACCAATTCAGGTCTTTCAGTCTTTTGGTAGATAGCTCCCTAATACCATGGGAATTAGGGAGTTATCTACTAAGCGGCTGCAATAGAAGTCCATTGCTGCACTGTCCAAACACAGCCATGCCATTAGTAGGCATGGCTGTGATGGCTCCTAAGGGACGCGAGTCAAATGCTTGTTGATTGGTTGCCCTGCAGCTTTTCAAAACGTGCCATTAAATCTCCGACACCGAACTCGAACCTGAACTGTTACTGAAATGTCCAGGTTCGGGTTAAAAAAATCGTAATGTTCGGTATGAACCCGAAATTTACAGTTCGGATTTGCTCATCTCTACTCTTAAATCCTTCCCTGTTCATAACCATCTAAACTGTGCAGGAGTCAACAGAGTGTGAGGTAAAAACTTGTAAAGTAAGTTCACATCTGGCTAGTACTGCATAAACAGAATCAAATGTGATTTTACTCCTATAAACTTAGAAACATAGAATGTGATGGCAGATAAGAACCATTCAGCCCATCTAGTCTGCCCAATTTTCTAAATACTTTCATTAGTCACTGGTCTTATCTTATATCTTTGATAGCTTAATGCCAAATCCCATGCATGCTTAAGCTCCCTCAATGTGTTAATCTCTACCACTTCTGCTGGAAGGCTAATCCATGCATCTACTACCCTCTCAGGAAAGTAATACTTTCTGATATTATTTTTAATCCTGTGCGCCTCTAAGTTAAGACTATATCCTCTTGTTGTGGTAGTTTTTCTTCTTTTAAATATATGTTCCTGCTTTACTGTGTTGATTCCCTTTATGTATCTAAATGGTTCTATTATATCCCTGTATATAATATCGTCTTTCCTCCAAGCTATACATTTTAAGATCCTTTAACCTCTCCTGTTAAATTTTAACCTGCAAAGCCATGAACAAGTTTTGTTGCCCTTCTCTGAACTCTCTCCAAAGTTTCGATGTCCTTCTCGAAAGGCCCTTCTCTTAACATTCTCCAAAGTATCAATATCCTTCTGGAGATATTGTCTCCAGTACTGTGTACAATACAGCAAGTGAGGTCAAAACAGAGCTCTGTGCAATGGCATGAGCACTTACCTCTTTCTACTGCTAATACCTTTCCCTATACAACCAAGCATTCTTCTAGCATTTCCTGCTGCTCTATTTCATTGTCTGCCTACTTTTTAAGAATCTGAAATGATTACCCTTAAATCCCTTTCCTGAGATGTTGAGGTTAGGACGGTATCAAATATTCTATACTCTGTTGCAAATCTTTGTACCATCAGCAAAAATACATACCCTATCATCAAAACCTTCAGCGATATCACTAATAAAACTATTGAAGAGAATGAGTACAAATACAGATCCCTGAGGTACTCTGCTGGTGACAAGACATTGCTTTGAGTATACTTCACTGACTACAAACCTCTGTTGCCTGTCACTCAGCCACTGCCTAACCGATTCAGCAATTTTGGAATCCAAACTCGGATTGACATTTGTTGATAATCTAAGTAAGCAATCTACTGCACCACCTATACAGTTATCAGCCCCAACATTAATACCACCTGCCTAAATTCATGTAAGTCCTCCTCATGTGCCAAAACAGCTCTGATGCATGAAGGCATTAACTCCAAAAGACCTCTGAATGTGCCCCGTTGTATCTGGCACCAAGACATTAGCAGCAGATCCTTTAAGCATGAGGAAGTAAAAGACCAGGTAGTGGAATATTAAATATAAGCTGCAAGAAATAAAATAAACTATTTCTGAGGAAGTCAATGAAAATTATAGAACTGACATTTTTTTTATTGTTTTACTCATTTTATCTGTTAATGCTGCTGCATATAAATGAGATTAGGGGGCATAAATAATGTTAGAAATATTAGAGCGCCAGGGAAGTATATCTCCTTTTCTTCCCCAGCCTCTGCCCTACAAATGGTATGTCACCTTAGGGGATATTTTTGAAAAATCTATATAGACTCCACAGTGACAGTGCCACTTTAAGAATACAGGAAATGGAAACATCTTCCTAAAATCTTACACGTTTCTGTTACCAGTGATTCAATATTGGTGTCCATTGAGGACCATGAATTACTGGAGATCCTTAGTATGTGGATTCATCTCCAATCAAACAATTGACTTAAAGGGGAAACTGATATAAACAAAGATATAAGAGAGAATCTGCCAAAACTCATGGGTTATAATGAAAGTAATAGACCAAGTAACAGATTCTTAACACGCACAGATTTTGTTTCAAGCTAATAACTGGAAAATGAAAAATAAATGATGGGTTCAGAAAAATAGTTTATATGAAACAAGCTCACTGTATATTGTTTGTTACTGCACATTGTATTGCTATGTGTGTTGTTAATATATTGTATTCTGTCTGAAAGAAGCTGATTTCCTTATATCACCCATGTAAATCCTGCCACATGATGGTATTTCCTTCTGCTCTGTGATGGTATAAATGGCCCATTCTGCAGTCAGTGGTTCAGTGATCTGTATCAGCCCAGTGAGCAGGGATCAGGATGATTTCACACAGCTGTTTGCTGACTGTATTCATCATCTGGATTCATGGTGAGAGATAGAGTCTGGTATAAACTGATAAGAAGTAATTAATACAATTTTATTATTTATATTTTACTATGAACAGATCCATGTGTGAATGGGAATACATGATACACTTACCATAAATGTTACATATTTTAATGGACAGTTTATAGACTGGATTACTGAATATATAGTTTGTTTATCTCTGGGGATTGTGTTATGTTCTGTTTGATATCTTGCTGTCAAAACTAAACATATAATAATAATAATAAAGGATTTTAAGATGAATTATTTTATTCTTATCCTCAGGATCCTATGGACAGATTGTGATGACTCAGACTCCAGAGTCAGTTACTGTGTCACCAGGAGAAACTGTCACCATGACATGTACATCTAGTAGTAGTTTAACTAGTCGCGGCAACAGCTACCTTCACTGGTACCAACAGAAACCAGGACAACCTCCAAAGCTTCTTATCTATGATGCAATCAGTAGACCTACTTGGATCCCAGCCCGGTTCAGTGGCAGTCGGTCTGGAAAGAGTTTCACTTTAACAATCCGTGAAGTGTTAGCAGAAGATGCAGCAGATTATTACTGTCAGCAGGGTCGCAGCGACCCTCTCACAGTGATACAGAGCCGTACAAAACCTTCCTCTTTCACTAAGCTTAGTCTAATATCAGGCACTAGCCTCTGTTCTGTTCTGTAATTAAATATTTCTTTCCATACTCTTGTGTTTTATGGCTTACTATTTACACTGCATAGACCTTTAACTATAATGATGTAGTTTATTGCTGTAATAGAAATGTAATTTATGCTTTAAGTGCTAAACATGTAAAGGATTTTTTTTTTTTTAAATGAAAGCATTTATAACATTTATCACATGTAGAATACAGAACAATCATTACATAAAATCTCAGTTGTAGGATACGACGAATATCTATTTTACTATATATCCTAGCTGTTCATTTAAGGGTTAATTTATTATAATTCCCAAAATAATTTTTCTAATTTCATTTACGAGAAGACCATACTGATTGCGAAATGTTCTTGTTAATTGTCCAAGATTTTGGTATTTGTAAACATCTGGTTTTTATCAAATATAAGTGTGTTTATATAACAAAGTATATAACAAGAAACAAAAGAAAAGCAAGTTACCTGCGCTCTCTCCTTAACCCCTTAAGACCGCAGCCAAATGTACAAGTTGTGATCAAAACAAAATGTAAACAAAACCTGGCATTTGCGCTATATGCAGGGCCGGCGCGTCCATAAGGCGGCACAGGCGGCTGCCTTAGGGCGCACCGGCCCGGGGCGCAAATGTCCAGGTGACCGGCAAGAGGGAAGCGCACAGCTCCCCTCTCCTGCCGGTCACTTCTGGTAGCGTGGCCGAGCACCAACCTGCAGTGCCGCGGACTGTGTGGAGGGGGCAGGGATGTGACACGTCATATCCCTGCTCCCTCTGTAGCACACAGCGCGGCTGGTGCCCAGCAGCGGCGGAGCTACCGCCGGCCCCCTTCTAATTAGCATGGGAGGACTTCCTCCCAAGAAGACTGCAGAGAACAGAAGGCAGAGAGGAGGGGGGCTGGGCAGGACTAGCTCCAACTCCCAACTACCTCAGGCAGCACTCAGGTAAGCCACCCTCCTGTGTATGGCTAGAAAAGTGTATATTTTGATCAGCATCTGTGTGTGTGTGTGTGTATGTATGTCTGTCAGTGGGTGTGGGTGTCAGTGTGCCTGTATGACTGTCAGTGTGTCTGTGTGTGTTTCTGTCTGTCAGTGTCCGTGTGTGTATGTCTGTCAGTGTCTGTGTGTATCTGTCTGTCTGTCAGTGTGTCTGAGTGTATCTATATGTCTGTCAGTGTGTCTGTGTGTGTGTGTGTATGTCTGTCTGTTAGTGTGTCTTTGTGTGTGTGTGTATGTCAGTGTGTCTGTGTGTGTGTTTGTCTGTCTGTTAGTGTGTCTGTGTGTATCTATGTCTTTCAGTGTGTGTGTGTGTATGTCTGTCTGTTAGTGTGTCTTTGTGTGTGTGTATGTCTGTCAGTGTGTCTGTGTGTGTGTTTGTGTATGCCTGTCAGTGTGTCTGTGTGTACCTGTATGTCTATCATTGTGTATGTGTGTATCTGTATGTCTGTCAGTGTGTCTGTATGTCAGTGTGTGTTTATCTATATGTCTGTCAGTGTTTGTGTGTATCTGTATATGTGTGTCTGTCTATCTGAATGTGTATCAGTTTGTGTATATGTGTATCTGCATGTGTGTCAGTGTGTGTATCTTTGTGTATGTGTATCACAGTGTGTGCATGTGTAGCAGTGTATGTGTATATGTGCATACATCTCAACATTCAAACACCAACACTACACACAAATAAACACCTGCATGCAAACTTCAACACTACATACAAACACACCCCTGCATTCAAATGTCAACACTACATACAAGCACACCTTTGTATCAGACACCAAAATTATATATAAACACACACCTGCATTCAAAAATCAACACTACACGTAAATGCATGCTTGCATTCAAACGCAAACACTACATACAAACTCACCCCTACATTCACACAAACATACTCTATACAAACACATGCTTACAGTCAAACACACAAATACTGCTCTGTGCTAAATACAATCCTGCAAGCATGGGGAATCGGTAGAGCCCCAGCTTTCAAAGCATTGTTGAAGTTGCATGACAGATGGGGATCTATCTTTTAGCCATCCTGTGTACATACACAGACCGTCATACAGAGACATACAGTCTGTATTTCTCTGTATGACGATCTGTGTATGTATTCAAAAGGATAATGCCTTGGACCTCGCAATCACATGGCCCAGGGGGGCCAAAGAGGACGGAGGGGGACTCCCTGGGTTCCCAGGTAAGTTCCTTTTGACACTGTTGCACATAGAAGGCTTATCAATAAACTGCAATCTTTAAGTTTGGATTCCAATATTGTTGAATGGGTGAGGCAGTGGCTGAGTGACAGGCAACAGAGGGTTGTAGTCAATGGAGTATATTCAAAGCTTGGGCTTGTCACCAGTGGGGTACCTCAGGGATCTGTACTTGGACTCATTCTCTTTAATATTTTTATTAGTGATATTGCAGAAGGTCTTGATGGTAAGGTATGTCTTTTTGCTGATGATACTAAGATATGTAACAGGGTTGATGTTCCAGGAGGGATAAGCCAAATGGAAAACGATTTAGGTAAACTAGAAAAATGGTCAGAGTTGTGGCAACTGACATTTAATGTGGATAAGTGCAAGATAATGCATCTTGGACGTAAAAACCCAAGGGCAGAGTACAGAATTTTGATAGAGTCCTAACCTCAACATCTGAGGAAAGGGATTTAGGGGTGATTATTTCTGATGACTTAAAGGTAGGCAGACAATGTAATAGAGCAGCAGGAAATGCTAGCAGAATGCTTGGTTGTATAGGGAGAGGTATTAGCAGTAGAAAGAGGGAAGTGCTCATGCCATTGTACAGAACACTGGTGAGACCTCACTTGGAGTGACTCAGTACTGGAGACCATATCTTCAGAAGGATATTGATACCTTAGAGAGAGTTCAGAGAAGGGCTACTAAACTGGTTCATGGATTGCAGGATAAAACTTACCAGGAAAGGTTAAAGGATCTTAACATGTATAGCTTGGAGGAAAGACGAGACAGGGGGGATATGATAGAAACATTTAAATACATAAAGGGAATCAACACAGTAAAGGAGGAGACTATATTTAAAAGAAGAAAAACTACCACAACAAGAGGACATAGTCTTAAATTAGAGGGGCAAAGGTTTAAAAATAATATCAGGAAGTATTACTTTACTGAGTGGGTAGTGGATGAATGGAATAGCCTTCCAGCTGAAGTGGTAGAGGTTAACACAGTAAAGGAGTTTAAGCATGCGTGGGATAGGCATAAGGCTATCCTAACTATAAGATAAGGCCAGAGACTAATGAAAGTATTTAGAAAATTGGGCAGACTAGATGGGTTGAATGGTTCTTATCTGCCGTCACATTCTATGTTTCTATGTTTCTATGTTTCCCCATACCGCAATCGCCGGCGTGGGATCGCCGGCGACCGAGTAAGTACAAAAGATTGCAGGGCGTTCTATGCCGCCCTGCGGCGTTTAGAGCCATCTAAATAAGGACGGCATAGAACGCCCTGCGATCTTAAGGGGTTAATCCCTATGTATTTTTAAACAAATGGAGTTTTTTTAGTTACATCCAATGGCCATGAGAGGATAAGCCCACCTGCCAATGTCAAGGCAGACCCACCCAGGTCCTAACTCTTACCATTCACCTTGCTTCCTTGAGCTTCTGGCAAAGATCTCTAATGAGACAGAAAGGGGTATTTTTTTATATACACCCCTATTTATTATTAACCCTTAATAGGGAACACATGGGATGGGCGGCTGCATTGTAACAAGGCTGAGTGATACAAAAAAATGGATACAAATGCAGAAAGATAAGTCATGCACTCACTCCCATCACTACTGGGCGGCAGCAAAGACTACAGTACACATCAGCCCAATATATAGTAAAAACCAAAGAAAAACAAGTTACCTGAGCTCTTTCCTTAATCCCTATGTAATTTTAAACAAATGGAGGTTTTTTAGTTACCTTCAATGGCCATGAGAGGATAAGCCCACCTGCTAACGTCAAGGCAGACACCCCCAGGTGGGTCCTAACTCTAACCATTCATCTTGCTTCCTTGAGCTTCTGGCAAAGATCTCTAATGAGACAGAAAGGGGTATTTTTATATACACCCCTATATATTATTAATTTTAATGTGAAACAATTTTAGAAGTTGGTATGTTTGTCTTGTAGGTTTAGTAGCCACCACAGAAAACAAAATTGCCACAAAAGTTTATATTTATATAAAGTAGAAATTACAGGCTATTTACCTAAGGTTAGTTTGACACTTTTTACGTAACCATTTCATCGCCAATCTCTGCTAAATATTGGAGTAAAATTGTGTTTTTTCTCTGTGGCGGAACCAACCTCGCCACTGTGCACTGGAGAAGCCTGGTTGCTCGCCTGCTCCCTTTGGACTATGGCCCTGCAGTTCAAACCTGTTATTTTCCCTGCCGAAAGGTTTATTTGTGCCTTTCTGCGGACTGTTAAAGCCATGCTTCATTTGGTCACAATGGACTTCGATCTATCTTTTGAACCAATGGACCAATTTGGATGATTTTGACATATGTTTGTATTTGGAGTATGGTGATTATGAAAATGTATGTTTTATGTTTGTGACATGTATATTTTAGAAGTTATAAATATTGTGTAAAAACTGTATTCCTCTGCCTGTGATAATGAGATTACCCATTGTGTTCAGTAATCATATCACAGGCAGAGGGGAGGATTTTGTGTGGGAGTGTCTGTGTGTATTGGTTGTTCTGTAATACCCTGTGGGCTGTACTGTGCCTGTGGATTGGGAATAAAAGAGACTGTATGTGCCAGGACAGGGGAGTTCCTGCTTAACCCTCAAAGTGAAGTGTCGTCTCATTCTTGGGGGGAATTGGATTGTATGCCGATTGCCAGGAGTGTAAGCTGTTCATAGGGCTTTTCCTGTTCGGCTGCTTCCAGTGTTCGTGTGTCTCTTGTTCGGGAGTTGGTGAATTCGTGCAGTTTGCAGTTCGGGAGATTGGTGATTGCAGTAGCTGCTTGTCTATCTGGAAGGGGATTATCGCCTGAATGGTTTTTAACCTCTGGTGAGCAAAACGGTCCGTTACATTCTCTATTTTGGCATATACACATATAACAAAGTTTTTGTAATGTGTATTTCGCAAAGCTGGAGTCTGCTATTCCCGTACAGAACCCCATTTTGTGTCCAGCTACCTCTGCTGAGTATAAGTGTCATGCCCCAACTACCGGTAATTCCTTGTCTCTTCCGGGTTGACGGAGTTTAGCCACACCCCCTCTCTGACGCGGTCTCGCCACGCTACATAATGCGACCGCGCCAGATACAAGACGCTGGATTATTGAGCCGCGATTATTGAGCCGCGATATCAAACCGGCTAAAAGTTTCTCTGCAACCTACCTGTGTACCGAACTGGACTGGAACTCGAACTAACCTCCTTCTCCTCTCCTCAACCACGGCTAGTATCTGGACTTCTCTCATCCTGTCTCAGAAAGAACCTCCCCGGAGGAGAACTCCGGGAACCGGATTTTTCACCCTCTGGAAGCTAAGTCAATTGTTTCATCTGTGATAAGAGCTTACCCTCTCTCAAGCCTGCTGAGCATTCCTTCCTTAGTCTGCTCTCAAGTTTTCCAAGCATTTCTGCTACAGCCTGCTCTCAAGTCCGTTAAGCATTCAGGCACCAGCTGCTCCCTGGCCTGCTATCTCTAACC
This sequence comes from Pelobates fuscus, assembly GCF_036172605.1. Taxonomy (NCBI): domain Eukaryota; kingdom Metazoa; phylum Chordata; class Amphibia; order Anura; family Pelobatidae; genus Pelobates; species Pelobates fuscus. The sequence continues at coordinate 42,205,579 of NC_086322.1, read as the reverse complement.
CCAAAACGAATCTCTCTTGTTACAACTTCAATTATAGCTTTCTACATTTCCCTAAAATTTGCAAACACCAATGTGCTAGATTGCATGGATATAGGAAGCTGCTTACTCCAATTAAACCAACAGCGAAGTAATTAAAGATACAGTACCTGTATTTTCCTATATTAAAAATTACAATTTCTATATTATTCTCTAATTTTCCTAATCATCAATTAAGTCCTAAGAAATCTGCAGTTGCGCTCCATATCAATCTATGTAAACGTGACAATAAGGATACCCCCATTGTATGCCTTTGGCACTTTTCTGTAAAGCTACAATGCCATATAAGAGACAAGGCTATTTCAGTTTCTATAGTTAGAATTTTCCTAGATGGATTTGACGGGCCTATGTCTCATTTTAGGGTATTATAGCAGTGTGACTGTTCAAATAACCCCACAAAGGGCTTTCATTTGATAAAGCAGACACCTCAGGGTTTCTATTATGGTGTATATTGTGCCTTAACTTGTCACCATTTTTTCACCAATTTATGTCAATGTTTGTGGTGAGGGGGAAGGGAATAGAATTTTTACATACATGTTGCATTTTTTTAATATCAATTTTTTCATACATGTTGCATTTTTGAGTATTTCTTGCATTTGATATGTATCACTGTCACGAAAATCCCCAAATTATACTCAGTTACACCTTCTGAGTAAAATAATATGCCCAATGTATGACCTAGACACTAGTTTGTAAAGTTACAGTGCTGTAAAAAAGACGTGACAAGTTCAGGTTTTTAAGGGTGAATTTTCATGGAAGGTTTTGATGCGTCCGTGTTCCACTTTGGAGCACTTGAGAAGGCTACATATTACAACTACACCATAAAGGCATACCATTTCTTAAAGAAGACATCCCAGGGCAATTCAAAAGGCATATTTTAAAACCTTAGCGTGGGATCATTTTTCTGCTAGCTTGTACCAAGTATAGTGGTAATAAGCATTTTTTCTGCCTTTTTGACACACAAAGTGAGTTTGCGCAGTATATTATGCAAACCTTATGTGTGCTGTGACTGTATAATACTTCATATTTTGCTCAGCTATGTCGGCTGAGTACAGCAATACTCCCGTATGTACCTTTGCCAGGTATATGTGGACATGGAAGGGGCACGTTTGAGACACAGCCATTGAATTTTTTTTCAAACTTTTAAGTTTTACGCTGTGTCCATGTTCTATTTTGGAGTAGATTAGCTGGCTGGTTATTCAAAATTCCCCACAAACACATACTATTTATGAAAGAATACACTACGTGGTAATTCAAAAGGCATATTGTGAACCTTAGCGTGGGATAATTTTTTCGATAGTATGTTCCAAGTGTAGTGGTAATAAGCATTTTTTAATGTATTTTTTTACTTTGTAAAACTCATTTTTTAAACTTTTTTTTTTACTTATTAAATGTTTTAAACTTTCTTAACTTTTTTTACACTTTTAAAAATGTTTAGAAACTTTTCTTTTACCGTTAACCCCTAACTAGTAGTAAGCAGCACTAACAGTAAATTCCCCACTTTCCCATAACTCCCACCCACCCCAGCTAGCAAAATATATAATTATAAAATATTTGGACTGGGTAAAGGGGGGATTGTAAACGTAACAAAAAAGAAAATGGGGTGGAACAGCGCTACAGTACTGATCACAGGGGTGAATGGAGCTGCATACCTGAGGGGAAGGGCAACCCTCAAACCCTTCAACAAATCTGGGAAAATAGGAAACAGCAATTACAGGGTGCACTAAGTAGAACAATGAGAGATAATATACACAGAAAAAAGGAAGTACAAAAGTCTCTGAAAATGCAATGTGGACCTTGGATAGGTATTCTTTGGTGCTTGCTTTGGGTCCTCAGTAGTTAATATGAAATACAAAAGCAGAAACAGGAAGGGACCAATACTGCAAAATAGTGTCACGGACAACATAGAAATAGAGAAGTGCCAACTCACAATATAAAGAGCTATGCCCAGCTCTAGGTAAAACAGCATACAGTGTTATTTGAAACTCCCCACATGTAGGATATAGCTGTATCAATAGGAGGTGTTTCTTCAATACTTCTTGCAGTGTCTCAGATACACGTCAGCATATAAAATACATTTACGAGAAGACCATACTGATTGCGAAATGTTCTTGTTAATTGTCCAAGATTTTGTTATTTGTAAACATCTGTTTTTTATCAAATATACATGCGTTATATAACATAGGATTTAACAAGAAACAGCTGCTTATAACTTGTGCAAAACAATCTACACCATGAAAACGATATATAAAAATAACTGTCTGTCATTAAATTAGTTGAGTTGGCTATTGAACACGTCTCTCTTCTTAACTGGTTCCCAGAATTCTGTAGGAGCTTTGCCAACCGGCATTCATCAAGTCATTCCGTATTATATTCCCAACATCAGTGAAGAAAACAAGATACAACAAATACAGGGTGCGCTAAGTAGGACAATGAGAGATAATAAACAAAAATCAGCAATAATATAAAGAGTCTCTTAAAGTACAGCGAAGACCTGGAGTGTATATTCCTCAGTCCTTGCTTTGAATCCTCAGTGGTAAATATGAAATACTTAAAGCCTGTTTTTGGCGAAACGCGTTGTGTTTTTAAAAGAATCCAATAAAAGTATTTTGCACACTTACTTTTATTTGTTGCTGTTTTATCCTGGCTGATTTTGTATCATTTTAAAGATCCAGTACTACAAAAAAAAATCCCTGGTAGGGATTATTCCACCTACGCCTGGTTCATAGAGCAGTGTGGCTGCTCTGAACATTCCCCAGCGGCAGTGTGTACCCCAGGGAGCTGAAGATGCTGTCCTTAATCCCCAGCGGCAGTGTGTGTCCCAGGGAGCTGAAGGGGCCGTCCTTCCTCCCCAGCGGCCGTATGTGTTACAGGGAGCTAAAGGTGCCGTCCTTCCTTCCCAGTGGCAGTGTGTATCCCAGGGAGCTGAAGGTGCCGTCCTTCCTCCCCAGTGGCAGTGTGTATCCCAGGGAGCTGAAGGGGTCGTCCTTCCTCCCCAGCGGCAGTGTGTGTCCAAGGGAGCTGAAGGTGCCGTCCTTCCTCCCCAGCAGCAGAGTGTCCTGCAGGAAGAAGAGACTGTCGGTCTTGCACCCCAGCGACGGGACCCAAGTCGGTCCCCCCTTCCACCAGCAGAGAGAGTGTCAGGGAGAGGAACCTGCTACCCCCTCTCCCCAGCGACGAAAAGTGTTCCAGGGAGAGGAGTCGGTGACCACCTCTCCCCAGCGGCAGCTTATTTCCCAAAGGGGAGACCCTAGTCTCCCAGATGGGGCAGATGAGGCAGTCAGTCTCGCACCCCAGCAGCAGGACAATATATTGAAAGGGGAGATAGCCTGTTGTGCCCTCCAGCAGCAGTACTGGGTCCAGAGAGAGGAGCCTACTAACTCCTCTTCACAGCTGGGCTCCAACCAGCATACACCAGCTGAAGCGCTGGCATCAGGGCGGAGTACCGCTGGTCTCTGTCCCCTCAGCAACCCACAGATCCGAAGTACCCGTAACCCACAAAGCAGTGATGGAACCCCTGGACAAAGACTGGCTGCACGTTTACCCAGGTGCTGTAACTCTTTTTGTGGGTGGGCTGTACTGCTGATTGTGTTCTGTGGGTGGGTTGCTGAACTAACCAGGGCACTGACTGACAGGAGGTCAGATACCCTGTTAGTCTGGATGGTAAAGGGGAGAAATGTGGCGGAACCGACCTCGCCACTGTGCACTGGAGAAGCCTGGTTGCTCGCCTGCTCCCTTTAGACTATGGCCCTGCAGTTCAAACCTGTTATTTTCCCTGTCAAAAGGTTTATCTGTGCCTTTCTGCGGACTGTTAAAGCCATGCTTCATTTGGTCACAAAGTATTACGATCTATCTTTTGAACCAATGGACCAATTTGGATGATTTTGACATATGTTTGTATTTGGAGTATGGTGATTATGAAAATGTATGTTTTATGTTTGTGACATGTATATTTTAGAAGTTATAAATATTGTGTAAAAACTGTATTCCTCTGCCTGTGATAATGAGATTACCCATTGTGTTCAGTAATCATATCACAGGCAGAGGGGAGGATTTTGTGTGGGAGTGTTTGTGTGCATTGTACGGATTGATTGGTTGTTCTGTAATACCCTGTGGGCTGTACTGTGATTGTGGATTGGGAATAATAGAGACTGTATGTGCCAGGACAGGGGAGTTCCTGCTTAACCCTCAAAGTGAAGTGTCGTCTCATTCTTGGGGGGAATTGGATTGTATGCCAATTGCCAGGAGTGTAAGCTGTTCATAGGGCTTTTCCTGTTCGGCTGTTTCCAGTGTTCGTGTGTCTCTTGTTCGGGAGTTGGTGAATTTGTGCAGTTTGCAGTTCTGGAGATTGGTGATTGCAGTAGCTGCTTGTCTACCTGGAAAGGGATTATCGCCTAAACGGTTTTTAACCTCTGGTGAGCAAAACGGTCCATTACATTCTCTATTTTGGCATATACACATATAACAAAGTTTTTGTAATGTGTATTTTGTAAAGCTGGAATGTGCTATTCCCGTATAGAACCCCAGTTTGTGTTCAGCTACCTCTGCTGAGTATAACAATACCCCCATTGTATGCCTTTGGCACTTTTCTGTAAAGCTACAATGCCATATAAGAGACAAGGCTATTTCAGTTTCTATAGTTAGAATTTTCCTAGATGGATTTGATGGGCCTATGTCTCATTTTAGGGTATTATAGCAGTGTGACTGTTCAAATAACCCCACAAAGGGCTTTCATTTGATAAAGCAGACACCTCAGGGTTTCTATTATGGTGTATATTGTGCCTTAACTTGTCACCATTTTTTCACCAATTTATGTCAATGTTTGTGGTGAGGGGGGGAAAAATTGAATTTTTACATACATGTTGCATTTTTGCTGAGTATTTCTTGCATTTGATATGTACCACTGTCATGAAAATCCCCAAATTATACTCAGTTACACCTTCTGAGTAAAATAATATGCCCAATGTATGACCTAGACACTATTTTGTAAAGTTACAGTGATGTAAAAACGACGTGACAAGTTCAGGTTTTTAAGTGTGAATTTTCATGGAGGATTTTGATGCGACCGTGTTCCACTTTGGAGCACTTGAGCAGGCTACATATTACAACTACACCATAAAGGCATACCATTTCTTAAAGAAGACATCCCAGGGCAACTCAAAAGGCATATTTTGAACCTTAGCATGGGATAATTTTTCTGCTAGCTTGTACCAAGTGTAGTGGTAATAAGCATTTTTTCTGCCTTTTTGACACACAAAGTGAGTTTGCGCAGTATATTATGCAAACCTTAAGTGTGCTATGACTGTATAATACTTCATATGTTGCTCAGCTATGTCGGCTGAGTACAGCAATACTCCCGTATGTACCTTTGCCAGGTATATGTGGACATGGAAGGGGCACATTTAAGACACAGCCATTGCAGTTTTTTTCAAACTTTTAAGTTTTACGCTGTGTCCATGTTCCAGTTTGGAGTAGATTAGCTGACTGGTTATTCAAAATTCCCCACAAACACATACTATTTATTAAAGAATACACCACGTGGTAATTCAAAAGGCATATTGTGAACCTTAGCATGGGATCATTTTTTCGATAGTATGTTGCAAATGTATAGAGGTAATAAGCATTTTTTTATGTATATATTTACTGTGTAAAACTCGTTTTTAAACTTTTTTTAGTTATTAAATGTTTTAAACTTTCTTAACTTTTTTTACACTTTTCAATTTTTTTAGAAACTTTTCTTTTACCGTTCACCACTAACTAGTAGTAAGCAGCACTAACAGTAAATTCCCCACTTTCCCATAACTCCCACCCACCCCAGCTACCAAAATATATAATTATAAAATATTTGGACTGGGTAAAGGGGGGATTGTAACCGTAACAGAAAAGAAAATGGGGTGGAACAGCGCTACAGTACTGATCACAGGGGTGAATGGAGCTGCATACCTGAGGGGAAGGGCAACCCTCAAACCCTTCAACAAATCTGGGAGAATAGGAAACAGCAATTACAGGGTGCACTAAGTAGAACAATGAGAGATAATATACACAGAAAAAAGGAAGTACAAAAGTCTCTGAAAATGCAATGTGGACCTTGGATAGGTATTCTTTGGTTCTTGCTTTGGGTCCTCAGTAGTTAATATGAAATCCAAAAGCAGAAACAGGACGGGACCAATAGTGCAAAATAGTGTCACGGACAACAGAGAATTATAGTGATGTTGCGAACACGAAATTTTCGGTTCGCGAATGGCGAACGGGAACTTCCGCAAACGTTCGCGAACCGGCGAACCGGGCGAACCGGGCGAACCGCCATTGATTTCAATGGGCAGGCGAATTTTAAAACCCACAGGGACTCTTTCTGGCCACAAAAGTGATGGAAAAGTTGTTTCAAGGGGAATAACACCTGGACTGTGGCATGCTGGAGGAAAATGGAAATGGAAAATTACACAGTTGATGCAGAATCTGGTTTTAATCCATAAAGGGCATAAATCACCTAACATTCCTAAATCAAAATGGATATGGATTGACACCTGACAAATGACATATTGACACCTTGACATATGGATTGACACCTGTCCTCAGAGACCCTGATACACACTGACACAGAGCAGAATAGGGACTATTCCCCCTACATAGGGTCACATGGCAGATATGGATTGACACCTATCCTAAGGATCCCTGATACACACTGACACAGAGCAGAATAGAGACTGTTCCTCCTACATAGGGTCACTTGGCAGATATGGATTGAAACCTGTCCTCAGAGACCATGATACACACTGACACAGAACAGACTAGAGACTGTTCCCCCTAAATAGGGTCAATTGGCAGATATTGATTGACACCTATCCTAAGGATCCCTGATACACACTGACACAGAGCAGAATAGAGACTGTTCCTACTACATAGGGTCTCTTGGCAGATATGGATTGACACCTGTCCTCAGAGACCATGATACACACTGACACAGAGCAGACTAGAGACTGTTCCCCCTACATAGGGTCACTTGGCAGATATGGATTGACACATGTCCACAGAGCCCCTGATACACACTGACACAGAGCAGAATAGGAACTATTCCCCCTACATAGGGTCACTTGGCAGATATGGATTGACACCTATCCTAAGGATCCCTGATACACACTGACACAGAGCAGAATAGGGCCTGTTCCCCCTACATAGGGTCACTTGGCAGATATGGATTTACACCTATCCTAAGGATCCCTAATACACACTGACACAGAGCAGAATATGGACTGTTCCTCCTACATAGGGTCACTTGGCAGATATGGATTGACACATATCCTAAGAATCCCTGATACACACTGACACAGAGCAGAATAGAGACTGTTCCCCCTACATAGGGTCACGTGGCAGATATGGATTGACACCTGTCCTCAGAGACCATGATACAAAGTGACACAGAGCAGAATAGAGACTGTTCCCCCTACATAGGGTCACTTGGTAGATATGGGTTGACACTTGTCCTCAGAGCCCCTGATACACACTGACACAGAGCAGCATAGAGACTGTTCCCCCTATATAGGGTCACTTGGCAGATATGGATTGACACCTATCCTAAGGATCCCTGATACACACTGACACAGGGCAGAATAGGGACTGTTCCCCCTACATAGGGTCACTTGGCAGATATGGATTGACAAGTATTGTAAGGATCCCTGATACACACTGACACAGAGCAGAATAGGGACTGTTCCTCCTACAAAGGGTCACTTGGCAGATATGGATTGACACCTATCCTAAGGATCCCTGATACACACTGACACAGAGCAGAATAGAGACTGTTCCCCCTACATAGGGTCACTTGGCAGATATGGATTGACACCTGTCCTCAGAGACCATGATACACACTGACACAGAGCAGAATAGAGACTGTTCCCCCTACATAGGGTCACTTGGCAGATATGGATTGACACCTGTCCTCAGAGACCCTGATACACACTGACACAGAGCAGAATAGGGATTGTTCCTCCTACATAGGGTCACTTGGCAGATATGGATTGACACCTATCCTAAGGATCCCTGATACACACTGACACAGAGCAGAATAGAGACTGTTCCCCCTACATAGGGTCACTTGGCAGATATGGATTGACACCTATCCTAAGGATCCCTGATACACACTGCCACAGAGCAGAATAGAGACTGTTCCCCCTACATAGGGTCACTTGGCAGATATGGATTGACACATGTCCTCAGAGCCCCTGATACACACTGACACAGAGCAGAATAGGGACTGTTCCCCCTACATAGGGTCACTTGGCAGATATGGATTGACACATGTCCTCAGAGCCCCTGATACACACTGACACAGAGCAGAATAGGGACTGTTCCCCCTACATAGGGTCACTTAGCAGATATGGATTGACACCTATCCTAAGGATCCCTAATACACACAAACACAGAGCAGAATAGAGACTGTTCATCCTACATAGGGTCACTTGGCAGATATGGATTGACACCTATCCTAAGGATCCCTGATACACACTGCCACAGAGCAGAATAGAGACTGTTCCCCCTACATAGGGTCACGTGGCAGATATGGATTGACACCTGTCCTCAGAGACCATGATACACACTGACACAGAGCAGAATAACACGGACTGCTATGATATTACAGTCAAAAACTTTTTTGTTTTAAAATGCACGCTATTGTGACACCAAATATGAGTGGCACTCTGCATTGGCAGAGGTTGGCAGAGTACACACTGTATGCCTGACACCCACTTGAAGGACACTGACTGCTATTATATTACAGTCAAAAACTTTTTTTGTTTTTAAATGCAAGCTATTGTGACACCAGATATGAGTGGCACTGTGCACTGGCAGAGGTTGGCAGAGTACACACTGTAGGCCTGACACCCGCTTGAAGACAACTAACTGCTATTCAATCTATAACAGTAAAAAAAGTTTTTGGGTTTTTAAATGCACGCTATTGTGACACCAGATATGAATGGCACTGTGCACTGGCAGAGGTTGGCAGAGTACACGCTGTAGGCCTGAAACCCGCTTGCAGACAACTAACTGCTATTCATTCTATAACAGTGAAAAAAGTTTATTGGTTTTTAAATGCAATCTATTGCGACACCAGATAAGAGTGGCACTGTGCACTGGCAGAGGTTGGCAGAGTACACACTGTAGGCCTGACAAACACTTATGAAGGACACTGACTGCTATTATATTACAGTCAAAAAAGTTTTTTGTTTTTTAAATGCATGCTATTGTGACACCAGATAAGAGTGGCAATGTGCACTGGCAGAGGTTGGCAGAGTACACGCTGTAGGCCTGACACCCGCTTGAAGGACACTGACTGCTATTATATTGCAGTCAAAAACGTTTTTTTGTTTTTAAATGCACGCTATTGTGATACCAGATATGAGTGGCACTGTGCACTGGCAGAGGTTGGCAGAGTTCACGCTGTAGGCCTGACACACACTTATGAAGGACACTGACTGCTATTAGATTACAGTCAAAAACTTTTTTGTTTTTAAATGCAAGCTATTGTAACACCAAATATGAGTAGCACTGTGCACTGGCAGAGGTTGGCAGAGTACACACTGTAGGCCTGACACCCGCTTGCAGACAACTAACTGCTATTCAATCTATAACAGTGAAAAAAGCTTTTTGGTTTTTAAATGCAATCTATTGCGACACCAGATAAGAGTGGCACTGTGCACTGGCAGAGGTTGGCAGAGTACACGCTGTAGGCCTGACACACACTAATGAAGGACACTGACTGCTATTAAATTACAGTCAAAAACATTTTTTGTTTTTAAATGCAAGCTATTGTTACAACAGATATGAGTGGCACTGTGCACTGGCAGAGGTTGGCAGAGAACACGCTGTAGGCCTGACACCCGCTTGAAGGACACTGACTGCTATTATATTGCAGTCAAAAATGTTTTTTGTTTTTAAATGCAAGCTATTGTGACACCAGATATGAGTGGCACTGTGCACTGGCAGAGGTTGGCAGAGTACACGCTGTAGGCCTGACACCCGCTTGCAGACAACTAACTGCTATTCAATCTATAACAGTGAAAAAAGGTTTTGGGTTTTTAAATGCACGCTATTGTGACACCAGATAAGAGTGGCACTGTGCACTGGCAGAGGTTGGCAGAGTACACACTGTAGACCTGACACCCGCTTGCAGACTACTAACTGCTATTCAATCTATAACAGTGAAAAAAACTTGTGGGTTTTTAAATGCAATCTAATGCGACACCAGATAAGAGAGGCACTGTGCACTGGCAGAGGTTGGCAGAGTACACGCTGTAGGCCTGACACACACTTATGAAGGACACTGACTGCTATTATATTACAGTCAAAAACTTTTTTGTTTTTAAATGCACGCTATTGTGACACCAAATATGAGTGGCACTGTGCACTGGCAGAGGTTGGCAGAGTTCACGCTGTAGGCCTGACACACACTTATGAAGGACACTGACTGCTATTAGATTACAGTCAAAAACTTTTTTGTTTTTAAATGCAAGCTATTGTAACACCAGATATGAGTAGCAATGTGCACTGGCAGAGGTTGGCAGAGTACACACTGTAGGCCTGACACCCGCTTGCAGACAACTAACTGCTATTCAATCTATAACAGTGAAAAAAGCTTTTTGGTTTTTAAATGCAATCTATTGCGACACCAGATAAGAGTGGCACTGTGCACTGGCAGAGGTTGGCAGAGTACACGCTGTAGGCCTGACACACACTAATGAAGGACACTGACTGCTATTAAATTACAGTCAAAAACATTTTTTGTTTTTAAATGCAAGCTATTGTGACACCAGATATGAGTGGCACTGTGCACTGGCAGAGGTTGGCAGAGAACACGCTGTAGGCCTGACACCCGCTTGAAGGACACTGACTGCTATTATATTGCAGTCAAAAATGTTTTTTGTTTTTAAATGCAAGCTATTGTGACACCAGATATGAGTGGCACTGTGCACTGGCAGAGGTTGGCAGAGTACACGCTGTAGGCCTGACACCCGCTTGCAGACAACTAACTGCTATTCAATCTATAACAGTGAAAAAAGTTTTTGGGTTTTTAAATGCACGCTATTGTGACACCAGATATGAGTGGCACTGTGCACTGGCAGAGGTTGGCAGAGTACACACTGTAGACCTGACACCCGCTTGCAGACTACTAACTGCTATTCAATCTATAACAGTGAAAAAAACTTGTGGGTTTTTAAATGCAATCTAATGCGACACCAGATAAGAGAGGCACTGTGCACTGGCAGAGGTTGGCAGAGTACACGCTGTAGGCCTGACACACACTTATGAAGGACACTGACTGCTATTATATTACAGTCAAAAACTTTTTTTGTTTTTAAATGCACTCTATTGTGACTCTATTGTGACAGTAACTCGTGTAGGTGTGATTTATAGGCCCCCAGGACAAATTGAAGAGTTAGATAATCTACTAGTTGAAGAAATAGCTAAAATGACAATGAAGGGGGAAGTTATCATCATGGGTGACTTTAATCTTCCTGATGTGAATTGGAAAACAAAAATAGCTACTTGTGCCAGGAGCACACATATTCTAAACTCCCTACTGGGATTGTCTCTAAAACAAGTCGTTGAGGAGCCAACTCGTAAAGAGGCCATACTAGATTTAGTGTTAACAAATGGAGATTTGGTATCAGATATTACTGTAGGTGAAAGTTTAGGATCCAGTGATCATCAGTCAGTGTGGTTTAATATAAGAACAGTGACTGAGTCACACCACACAAAAACAAAAGTTTTAGACTTTAGAAAAACAGACTTTTCTAAAATTAGAATATGTGTAAAGGAGTCATTATCAGACTGGAGCAATTTATATGGAGTCCAAAAGAAATGGGATTATTTAAAAGTTGCACTACTGAAGGCAACAGAAAATTGCATTAGGCTTGTCAGTAAAAGCAAAAAATTCAAGAAACCACTGTGGTACTCCGCAGATGTGGCCAAAATAGTAAAAAACAAAAAGTTAGCATTTAGTAATTATAAAAAAACCCAGAGTGAGGAAGACAGAATGACCTATAAGATTAGGCAGAAAGAGGCTAAGCAAGTTATAAGAACTTCCAAATCCCACACAGAAGAGAAAATAGCACAGTCAGTAAAAAAGGGGGACAAAACTTTTTTTAGATACATAAATGAGAAAAGAAAAGTAAAACAAGGATTAGTTAGATTAAAAACAAAAGAAGGAAGGTATGTAGATGAGGATAAAGGTCTAGCTGACTGCCTCAATGAATATTTTTGTTCGGTATTTACAGATGAAAATGAAGGAAAGGGACCTCAGTTAAGAAAAAGGATAAATGAGTCATTTATTACACGTGAGTTTACAGAGGAAGAGGTTCTATTTCAACTGTCAAAAGTAAAGACAAATAAGTCAATGGGACCTGATGGAATACACCCAAAGCTATTAAAAGAGCTTAGTGGTGTACTAGCAAAACCATTAACAGATTTATTTAACCAATCATTGATAACAGGAGTAGTCCCAGAAGATTGGAAGTTAGCGAATGTTGTGCCCATTCACAAGAAAGGTAATAGGGAGGAGTCGGGCAACTATAGGCCAGTAAGCCTTACTTCAGTAGTGGGGAAAGTGATGGAAACCATGTTAAAGGATAGGATTGTTGAACATCTAAAAACACATGGATTTCAAGACCAGAGACAACATGGGTTTACTTCAGGGAGATCATGCCAAACTAATCTTATTGATTTTTTTGATTGGGTAACTAAAATTATAGATCAGGGTGGTGCAGTAGACATTGCTTACTTAGATTTCAGTAAGGCTTTTGACACTGTTGCACATAGAAGGCTTATCAATAAACTACAATCTTTGAGTTTGGATTCCAATATTGTTGAATGGGTAAGGCAGTGGCTGAGTGACAGGCAACAGAGGGTTGTAGTCAATGGAGTATATTCGAAGCTTGGGCTTGTCACCAGTGGGGTACCTCAGGGATCTGTACTTGGACCCATTCTCTTTAATATTTTTATTAGTGATATTGCAGAAGGTCTTGATGGTAAGGTGTGTCTTTTTGCGGATGATACTAAGATATGTAACAGGGTTGATGTTCCAGGAGGGATAAGCCAAATGGAAAATGATTTAGGTAAACTAGAAAAATGGTCAGAGTTGTGGCAACTGACATTTAATGTGGATAAGTGCAAGATAATGCATCTTGGACGTAAAAACCCAAGGGTAGAGTACAAAATATTTGATAGAGTCCTAACCTCAACATCTGAGGAAAGGGATTTAGGGGTGATTATTTCTGATGACTTAAAGGTAGGCAGACAATGTAATAGAGCAGCAGGAAATGCTAGCAGAATGCTTGGTTGTATAGGGAGAGGTATTAGCAGTAGAAAGAGGGAAGTGCTCATGCCATTGTACAGAACACTGGTGAGACCTCACTTGGAGTACTGTACACAGTACTGGAGACCCTATCTTCAGAAGGATATTGATACCTTAGAGAGAGTTCAAAGAAGGGCTACTAAACTGGTTCATGGATTGCAGGATAAAACTTACCAGGAAAGGTTAAAGGATCTTAACATGTATAGCTTGGAGGAAAGACGAGACAGGGGTGATATGATAGAAACATTTAAATACATAAAGGGAATCAACACAGTAAAGGAGGAGACTATATTTAAAAGAAGAAAAACTACCACAACAAGAGGACATAGTCTTAAATTAGAGGGACAAAGGTTTAAAAATAATATCAGGAAGTATTACTTTACTGAGAGGGTAGTGGATGCATGGAATAGCCTTCCAGCTAAAGTGGTAGAGGTTAACACAGTAAAGGAGTTTAAGCATGCGTGGGATAGGCATAAGTCTATCCTAACTATAAGATAAGGCCAGGGACTAATGAAAGTATTTAGAAAACTGGGCAGACTAGATGGGCCAAATGGTTCTTATCTGCCGTCACATTCTATGTTTCTATGTTTCTATGTGACACCAAATATGAGTGGCACTCTGCACTGGCAGAGGTTGGCAGAGTACACACTGTATGCCTGACACCCACTTGAAGGACACTGACTGCTATTATATTACAGTCAAACACTTTTTTGTTTTTAAATGCAAGCTATTGTGACACCAGATATGAGTGGCACTGTGCACTGGCAGAGGTTGGCAGAGTACACACTGAAGGCCTGACACCCGCTTGAAGACAACTAACTGCTATTCAATCTATAACAGTGAAAAAAGTTTTTGGGTTTTTAAATGCACGCTATTGTGACACCAGATATGAATGGCACTGTGCACTGGCAGAGGTTGGCAGAGTACACGCTGTAGGCCTGACACCCGCTTGCAGACAACTAACTGCTATTCATTCTATAACAGTGAAAAAAGTTTATTGGTTTTTAAATGCAATCTATTGCGACACCAGATAAGAGTGGCACTGTGCACTGGCAGAGGTTGGCAGAGTACACACTGTAGGCCTGACAAACACTTATGAAGGACACTGACTGCTATTATATTACAGTCAAAAAAGTTTTTTGGTTTTTAAATGCATGCTATTGTGACACCAGATAAGAGTGGCAATGTGCACTGGCAGAGGTTGGCAGAGTACACGCTGTAGGCCTGACACCCGCTTGAAGGACACTGACTGCTATTAGATTACAGTCAAAAAGTTTTTTTGTTTTTAAATGCACGCTATTGTGACACCAGATATGAGTGGCACTGTGCACTGCAGAGGTTGGCAGAGTTCACGCTGTAGGCCTGACACACACTTATGAAGGACATTGACTGCTATTAGATTACAGTCAAAAACTTTTTTGTTTTAAATGCAAGCTATTGTAACACCAGATATGAGTGGCACTGTGCACTGGCAGAGTACAGAGTACAGAGTTGGCAGAGTACACGCTGTAGGCCTGACACCCGCTTGCAGACAACTAACTGCTATTCAATCTATAACAGTGAAAAAAGCTTTTTGGTTTTTAAATGCAATCTATTGCGACACCAGATAAGAGTGGCACTGTGCACTGGCAGAGGTTGGCAGAGTACACGCTGTAGGCCTGACACACACTAATGAAGGACACTGACTGCTATTAAATTACAGTCAAAAACATTTTTTGTTTTTAAATGCAAGCTATTGTGACACCAGATATGAGTGGCACTGTGCACTGGCAGAGGTTGGCAGAGAACACGCTGTAGGCCTGACACCCGCTTGAAGGACACTGACTGCTATTATATTGCAGTCAAAAATGTTTTTTTGTTTTTAAATGCAAGTTATTGTGACACCAGATATGAGTGGCACTGTGCACTGGCAGAGGTTGGCAGAGTACACGCTGTAGGCCTGACACCCGCTTGCAGACAACTAACTGCTATTCAATCTATAACAGTGAAAAAAGTTTTGGGGTTTTTAAATGCACGCTATTGTGACACCAGATATGAGTGGCACTGTGCACTGGCAGAGGTTGGCAGAGTACACACTGTAGGCCTGACACCCGCTTGCAGACTACTAACTGCTATTCAATCTATAACAGTGAAAAAAGTTTGTGGGTTTTTAAATGCAATCTATTGCGACACCAGATAAGAGTGGCACTGTGCACTGGCAGAGGTTGGAAGAGTACACGCTGTAGGACTGACACACACTTATGAAGGACACTGAATGCTATTATATTACAGTCAAAAACTTTTTTTGTTTTTAAATGCAAGCTATTGTAACACCAGATATGAGTGGCACTGTGCACTGGCAGAGGTTGGCAGAGAACACGCTGTAGACCTGACGCCCGCTTGAAGGACACTGTAATGCTATTAGATTACAGTCAAAAAGTTTTTTTGTTTTTAAATGCACGCTATTGTGACACCAGATATGAGTGGCACTGTGCACTAGCAGAGGTTGGCAGAGTACACGCTGTAGGCCTGACACACACTTATGAAGGACACTGTCTGCTATTATATTACAGTCAAAAACTTTTTTTGTTTTTAAATGCAAGCTATTGTAACACCAGATATGAGTGGCACTGTGCACTGGCAGAGGTTGGCAGAGAACACGCTGTAGACCTGACACCCGCTTGAAGGACACTGTAATGCTATTAAATTACAGTCAAAAACGTTTTTTGTTTTTAAATGCATGCTATTGTGACACCAGATATGAGTGGCACTGTGCACTGGCAGAGGTTGGCATAGAACACACTGTAGGCCTGACACCCGCTTGCAGACTACTAACTGCTATTCAATCTATAACAGTGAAAAAAGTTTGTGGGTTTTTAAATGCAATCTATTGCGACACCAGATAAGAGTGGCACTGTGCACTGGCAGAGGTTGGCAGAGTACATGCTGTAGGACTGACACACACTTATGAAGGACACTGACTGCTATTATATTACAGTCAAAAACTTTTTTTTGTTTTTAAATGCAAGCTATTGTGACACCAGATATGAGTGGCACTGTGCACTGGCAGATTTTGGCAGAGTACACGCTGTAGGCCTGAGACCCGCTTGAAGGACACTGACTGCTATTAGATTACAGTCAAAAAAGTTTTTTTGTTTTTAAATGCACGCTATTGTGACACCAGATATGAGTGGCACTGTGCACTGGCAGAGGTTGGCAGAGTACACGCTGTAGGCCTGACACACACTTATGAAGGACATTGACTGCTATTAGATTACAGTCAAAAAATTTTTTTTTTAAATGCAAGCTATTGTGACACCAGATATGAGTGGCACTGTGCACTGGCAGAGGTTGGCAGAGTACACACTGTAGGCCTGACACCCGCTTGAAGACAACTAACTGCTATTCAATCTATAACAGTGAAAAAGGTTTGTGGGTTTTTAAATGCAAGCTATTGTGACACCAGATAAGAGTGGCACTGTGCACTGGCAGATGTTGGCAGAGTACACGCTGTAGGCCTGACACACACTTATGAAGGACACTGACTGCTATTATATCACAGTCCAAAACTTTTTATGTTTTTTAATGCAAGCTATTGTGACACCAGATATGAGTGGCACTGTGCACTGGCCGAGGTTGGCAGAGTACACGCTGTAGGCCTGACACCAGCTTGAAGGACACTGACTGCTATTAAATTACTGTCAAAAAGTTTTTTGTTTTTAAATGCAAGCTATTGTGACACCAGATATGAGTGGCACTGTGCACTGGCAGAGGTTGGCAGAGTACACGCTGTAGGCCTGACACCTGCTTGAAGGACACTGACTGCTATTAGATTACAGTCAAAAACGTTTTTTTGTTTTTAAATGCAAGTTATTGTGACACCAGATATGAGTGGCACTGTGCACTGGCAGAGGTTGGCAGAGTACACGCTGTAGGCCTGACACACACTTATGAAGGACACTAACTGCTATCATATTACAGTCAAAAACTTTTTTTGTTTTTAAATGCAAGCTATTGTAACACCAGATATGAGTGGCACTTTGCACTGGCAGAGGTTGGCAGAGTACACGCTGTAGGCCTGACACCCGCTTGAAGGACACTGTAATGCTATTAAATTACAGTCAAAAAGTTTTTTTGATTTTAAATGCACGCTATTGTGACACCAGATATGAGTGGCACTGTGCACTGGCAGAGGTTGGCAGAGTACACGCTGTAGGCCTGACACACACTTATGAAGGACACTGACTGCGATTATATTACAGTCAAAAAGTTTTTTGTTTTAAATGCAAGCTATTGTGACACCAGATATGAAAGGCACTGTGCACTGGCAGAGGTTGGCAGAGTACACGCTGCAGGCCTGACACCCGCTTGCAGACAACTAACTGCTATTCAATCTATAACAGTGAAAAAAGTTTTTTGGTTTTTAAATGCAAGCTATTGTGACACCAGATAAGAGTGGCACTGTGCACTGGCATAGGTTGGCAGAGTACACACTGTAGGCCTGACACACACTAATGTAGGACACTGAATGCTATTACATTACAGTCAAAAACTTTTTTTGTTTTTAAATGCAAGCTATTGTGACACCAGATATGAGTGGCACTGTGCACTGGCAGAGGTTGGCAGAGTACACGCTGTAGGCCTGACACCCGCTTGAAGGACACTGACTGCTATTATATTTCAGTCAAAAATGTTTTTTTGTTTTTAAATGCAAGTTATTGTGACACCAGAGATGAGTGGCACTGTGCACTGGCAGAGGTTGGCAGAGTACACGCTGTAGGCCTGACACACACTTATGAATGACACTGACTGCTATTATATTACAGTCAAAAACTTTTTTTGTTTTTAAATGCAAGCTATTGTAACACCAGATATGAGTGGCACTGTGCACTGGCAGAGGTTTGCAGAGAACACGCTGTAGACCTGACGGCCGCTTGAAGGACACTGTAATGCTATTAAATTACAGTCAAAAACGTTTTTTTGTTTTTAAATGCACGCTATTGTGACACCAGATATGAGTGGCACTGTGCACTGGCAGAGGTTGGCAGAGTACACACTGTAGGCCTGACACCCGCTTGCAGACTACTAACTGCTATTCAATCTATAACAGTGAAAAAAGTGTGTGGGTTTTTAAATGCAATCTATTGCGACACCAGATAAGAGTGGCACTGTGCACTGGCAGAGGTTGGCAGAGTACATGCTGTAGGACTGACACACACTTATGAAGGACACTGACTGCTATTATATTACAGTCAAAAACTTTTTTTTGTTTTTAAATGCAAGCTATTGTGACACCAGATATGAGTGGCACTGTGCACTGGCAGAGGTTGGCAGAGTACACGCTGTAGGCCTGACACCCGCTTGAAGGACACTGACTGCTATTATATTACAGTCAAAAATGTTTTTTTGTTTTTAAATGCAAGTTATTGTGACACCAGATATGAGTGGCACTGTGCACTGGCAGAGGTTGGCAGAGTACACGCTGTAGGCCTGACACACACTTATGAATGACACTGACTGCTATTATATTACAGTCAAAAACTTTTTTTGTTTTTAAATGCAAGCTATTGTAACACCAGATATGAGTGGCACTGTGCACTGGCAGAGGTTGGCAGAGAACACGCTGTAGACCTGACGCCCGCTTGAAGGACACTGTAATGCTATTAAATTACAGTCAAAAACGTTTTTTTGTTTTTAAATGCACGCTATTGTGACACCAGATATGAGTGGCACTGTGCACTGGCAGAGGTTGGCAGAGTACACACTGTAGGCCTGACACCCGCTTGCAGACTACTAACTGCTATTCAATCTATAACAGTGAAAAAAGTGTGTGGGTTTTTAAATGCAATCTATTGCGACACCAGATAAGAGTGGCACTGTGCACTGGCAGAGGTTGGCAGAGTACATGCTGTAGGACTGACACACACTTATGAAGGACACTGACTGCTATTATATTACAGTCAAAAACTTTTTTTTGTTTTTAAATGCAAGCTATTGTGACACCAGATATGAGTGGCACTGTGCACTGGCAGAGGTTGGCAGAGTACACGCTGTAGGCCTGACACCCGCTTGAAGGACACTGACTGCTATTATATTACAGTCAAAAATGTTTTTTTGTTTTTAAATGCAAGTTATTGTGACACCAGATTTGAGTGGCACTGTGCACTGGCAGAGGTTGGCAGAGTACACTCTGTAGGCCTGACACACACTTATGAAGGACACTGACTGCTATTATATTACAGTCAAAAACTTTTTTTGTTTTTAAATGCAAGCTTATGTAACACCAGATATGAGTGGCACTGTGCACTGGCAGAGGTTGGCAGAGAACACGCTGTAGACCTGACGCCCGCTTGAAAAACACTGTAATGCTATTAAATTACAGTCAAAAAGTTTTTTTGTTTTTAAATGCACGCTATTGTGACACCAGATATGAGTGGCACTGTGCACTGGCAGAGGTTGGCAGAGTACACACTGTAGGCCTGACACCCGCTTGCAGACTACTAACTGCTATTCAATCTATAACAGTGAAAAAAGTTTGTGGGTTTTTAAATGCAATCTATTGCGACACCAGATAAGAGTGGCACTGTGCACTGGCAGAGGTTGGCAGAGTACATGCTGTAGGACTGACACACACTTATGAAGGACACTGACTGCTATTATATTACAGTCAAAAACTTTTTTTGTTTTTAAATGCAAGCTATTGTGACACCAGATATGAGTGGCACTGTGCACTGGCAGAGGTTGGCAGAGTACACGCTGTAGGCCTGACACCCGCTTGAAGGACACTGACTGCTATTAGATTACAGTCAAAAACGTTTTTTTGTTTTTAAATGCACGCTATTGTGACACCAGATATGAGTGGCACTGTGCACTGGCAGAGGTTGGCAGAGTACACGCTGTAGGCCTGACACACACTTATGAAGGACATTGACTGCTATTAGATTACAGTCAAAAAATAATTTTTTTAAATGCAAGCTATTGTGACACCAGATATGAGTGGCACTGTGCACTGGCAGAGGTTGGCAGAGTATACGCTGTAGGCCTGACACACACTCATGAAGGACACTGACTGCTATGATATTACAGTCAAAAACGTTTTTTGTTTTTAAATGCACGCTATTGTGACACCAAATATGAGTGGCACTCTGCACTGGCAGAGGTTGGCAGAGTACACGCTGTAGGCCTGACACCCGCTTCAAGGACACTGACTGCTATTAGATTACAGTCAAAATCTCTTTTTGTTTTTAAATGCAAGCTATTGTGACACCAAATATGAGTGGCACTCTGCATTGGCAGAGGTTGGCAGAGTACACGCTGTATGCCTGACACCCGCTTGAAGGACACTGACTGCTATTAGATTACAGTCAAAAACTTTTTTTTGTTTTTAAATGCATGTTATTGTGACACCAGATATGAGTGGCACTGTGCACTGGGAGAGGTTGGCAGAGTACACGCTGTTGGCCTGACACACAGACGCTTGCAGACAACTAACTGCTTTTCAATCTATTACAGTGAAAAAAAAATTGTGTTTAAATGCACGCTATTGTGACACCAGATATGAGTGGCACTGTGCACTGGCAGAGGTTGGCAGAGTACATGCTGTAGGCCTGACACACAGACGCTTGCAGACAACTAACTGCTATTCAATCTATTACAGTGAAAAAAATTTTTGTTTTTTAAATGCAAGCTTTTGTGACACCAGATATGAGTGGTGTCACTAGGCAAGTGGGCACAGTATCCACTGTGAGCCTAACACAGAAGCTGGCAGGCAGGCAACTGCAATTAGATTACACAGGAAAAAAAAGCAGACTGATGTTCTAGCCCTAAAAAGGACTTTTTGGGGTGCTGTCCTTACAGCAGAGATCAGATGAGTCCTTCAGGACTGTAGTGGACACTGAATACAGTAGCCTAGCTATCCATTTCCCTATCAAATGAGCAGCAGCTACACTTTCCCTCCTCTCACTAAGAATGCAGCTTCAGAATGAATCTAAAATGGATGCTGTACAGGAGGTGGGAGGGTCTGGAAGGGAGCGTCTGCTGCTGATTGGCTGGAATGTGTCTGCTGACTGTGAGGCACAGGGTCAAAGTTTACTCAATGATGACAAATAGGGGGCGGATCGAACCGCGCACATGTTCGCCCGCCGTGGCGAACGCGAAGACGCTATGTTCACCAGGAACTATTCGCCAGCAAACCATTTGGTACATCACTAATGGTTGTGTGTCTATATGGTTGTGTCTTTGTGAATGTGTATGAAACACTGAAGGGGATAATAAATTCAAAAGGGAGAGCTTTATATCTGAAAGCACAGAACCAGTGCTTGGAACAAAACACAAGGGAAATGTGCCAATTGTAAATTGTGTCCCACAAGCACCTATAATAACTGAACACTTTAATGCAAGATAAATTATACTAGCTTCTTTAGGCAGACAAGGACTATGTCAATCACAAACAAAGAAAAATTCCAGAAATGGTGGGGAAGTATGCCAACTTACAACTTTAATACTTTTACACATTGGTTTATTAGGGGAGCAGAGAAAGCTAAAAAAAGAGGGTCTTTACTTGGAGGAATGGACAGAACTGTTGGAATATGCTATGGATCCTTTGGCCAGTAGACTATTGGGATTTAATAACAGTGTGTCTGATCAGACAGGAAGAATTGCTGCAACACATCTCTATCTACTCAGCATAGATAAAGGAATAATGAATATTACCGTGAGGCCAACAGATGGTCCTAGAGAGGTAGCTCAAAGGATCATTTCCCGGTATACACTTTGTGTCATGTTTTTTCTTTAAAAAATGCCAAACAAAAAAATAAGAACCACTCACTTTTTATTTTGAGGCAGTTTCAGCATGGCAAACTGATGTGGCAGCAAAGCAGAGAGATAAACTGACAGTCCTTGAAAATAGAAGTTTAGGTGATGTGTACAGGGTTAGTCCATAAGCAATGCCCTTTATCCAGTCCGGTTTCGGTAACAGATACAATAAGTAAGTTAGAGGGGAGTAATCCAGAGGCAGTGTTAAAGTCCAGTCCAAGGTCGTTCAATAGGAGATCAAGGGATATAGGGATATGAAGAGGAGATTCAGAAGGGGTCCGGTGATGGTCTCTCTAGGAGTGATCCAAATGATTAGGAAGGAAGTTGATGCAATCAGTCAGATTAACACATTAATTGTGCTCTGAGGTATTGGAGATTGGAGTTTAAATAACCAAGGGGTGTGTACTTTCATGCCGTCTTAAAGGGCCAGTAATAAACTAATAAAATTCCTGACACTACGCCAACATCAACAGCCTCTGGTGTTGGGCTCACCAGAACACATTGTTAAAGTAATGGAGGCAATTCCCTGGGAGTGTCAAGAATTTGTCAGGCTTTTTGATCCAACACCAACAGACTTGGAAATAGTACTTACTAGAGCTGACAGGTGGTGGATCAAGCATCATTTCACAGAACGGGCCTGCTCTATTTCAGCAGTAAGAACATTCAAGGTAGTCTGGTAGAGATATAGATGGTGAATGAAGAAACCAGAGGTGGGATGTACCCCAGAACAAGAGGGATAAGGAGAACTGGAGACCAAAACAGGACTTTGACAAAAGATGGAGAGATCCACAGAGGAACCATAGGAATAGGGACAGTGCTAAATGAAGCAATGTAATGGGAGATAATTGGAGAAATAGATGGGAGGAGCCTAATGTAATCAATAATAACTGGAATAATAACTGGGAGAGGCTGAAAAGGAGAGATAATAACTGGGAAAATCACAGTTGGTGAGAAAAATGGAGAAACAGGAACAGTTATTGGGAGAATAATTGGAGAAGGAACCATGGATGGAATGAGCAACAGACCAATAGACGGAATTGAGATGATTGGAGGAATAAAGATGGGAATAGAGAATACTGGAATCTGAAGAGACAGACTGAGAGTTTGGAGGCAGACATGAAAGCGCTTAGGGAACAGATGAGAGGAGTGACTAATCAATTGAGAGTCCCCAGCAATTAATACCTCCCATCATTTTTACTTGTTCTGCACATCTGCATGTATGTTTGTTTTTCGTTTGTTTCTATATTTTCCCATCATTATCTCGTAACATTCCAGTTTAAAGAGGAACTTAGTATGTATTTTTTTTTCCATATTAAATATAAGCCCCCAAATTCATTCATTACAGTCAGGTGGGCCAAATTCCCCCCAAATTTTTGTTTTTTTTAGTTTAGAATGCCTGTGCTGCCAGCTATGTATTTATATCTGATGCTGTATTAATAATTATAAATTCATAGATTAGATAACTTGTTGCCAATATGAGGCTTATATTTGATCACACTGGAGAGATGTGATAGTGTAACTTTCTGTACACAACATTAAATTATTTTTTATTCTCATTTGGTTACCAACAAAAATAGCCTCAAGCTTTGTATTCCAACAGACCGTTGTCAGTTTTCCATAGATTGCATGCTGCCAAACTGTGTAATGGTAGCATTCAATCTACTTTTTTTTCTTCACTCTCCATCTCTGTTGGTTTATTTTTGTTTGTTTTTTTGTATATTGGCTTGACTCAAGATGGGGTGAACAATAGTGACAATGTATGATTTTCTATTTACTCTGTTTGGCTATCCACATGGGGCTAAATGGTAATGGGTATGACAATTTTGTGTTCTGGGAAAACACTAGTGTTTGCCACATGTGTGTATTTTGAATAAGAAAAGGTGTCTTTCACTTTTTTTTTTCTCTTATGTTTATCTGCACCCACATTCAATTGCGAATACATTCTTCACCCTTACATCTTTCCCACTCACATTCATGTATAATAATTTTCGGTTAAAACTGTGTACATTTTGTGGTTATTGAATATATTCCTCAGTAAATCATAAAATTACATATGGTTTTGTGTTCAACTGTGTATCATGTGTGGAGTAAATGTCTAAAAGCAAGACACCACAACCAAATAGATATTATTAGACAAAACAAGTTAAGCCTTTGACACAAGAAGATATGCTGATTATTAGTGTGCATATTTCATTCTCTTTGTTTGATTTAAAGAACATTTTATCTGAAAGGCCCAGAGAGGCAAAGGGAACTAACATGTCATGTCACAGTTTACTGTACAGATGAAGATGTGTTGGGATTACAAGTCAAACTATTATCCTGAAAATGATTACTGTACAGATGAAGAAGTGCTGAGACTGCCAAGACAAACTATTTACACAGCTAAGAACAGTGGCGTACACACAACCCATGGGGCCCCGGTGCGAAAACTGATCCGTGGGCCCCCCACCCCCCCCAACCGCGCGTGCGCGCTTACTCTGCACGGGCTGGGGCCGCAACACATGGCGGCGGGCACCTGGTCGCAGGGCTGCGACCCCGGTATGTACGCCAGTGCATGCATAAACACATACACTTAAAGGACCACTACAGACACCCAGATCACATCAGCTCAATGAAGTGGTCTGGGTGCCAGGTCTCTCTACTTTTCACCCTGCAGCTGAAAACATAGTAGTTTCACTGAGGGTTAATCCAGCCTCTAGTGGCTGTCTCATTGACAGCCGCTAGAGGATTTTCTGCGATTCTCACTGTGAAAATCACAGTGAGAAGACGCTGAACGTCCATAGGAAAGCATTGAGTAATGCTTTACTATGGGCGGTTTGAATGCGCGCGTGGCTCTTGCCACACATGTGCATTCGAAGCTGAGAGGCAGATCGGGACGGAGAGATCCCCAGCGCCAAGGGAGTCCGGCGCTGGAGAAAGGTAAGTGCTTAAGACACACGCACACATTAACTGACAGACATACATACACACTCACTAACAGACGCACACAGACACACACTCTAACTCTAACACACACACACACTAACACTAACACACACACACACACACACACTCACTAACACACACACACACACACACACACACACACACACACACTCACTAACATACACTCACACACACACTAACATACACTCACACACACACTCACTAACATACACACACACTAACATACACTCACACACACACTAACACACACTCACTAACATACACTAACACACACTCACTAACATACACTCACACACACTAACACACACTCACTAACATACACTCACACACACTCACTAACATACACTAACACACTCACTAACATTCACTAACACACTAACACACACACACACACACACACACACACTAACACACACTCACTAACATACACTCTCACACACACTAACACACACTCACTAACATACACTCACACACACACTAACACACACTCACTGACATACACTCACACACACACTAACACACACTCACTAACATACACTAACACACACACTAACACACACTCACTAACATACACTAAGATACACTCACACTAACACACACACTAACACACTCTCACTAACATACACTAAGATACACTCACACTAACACACACACTAACTAACATACACTAACACACACTCACTAACATACACTAACACACACTAACACACACTCACTAACATACACTAACACACACTCACTAACATACACTCACACACACTGACACACACTCACTAACATACACTAACACACACACTAACACACACTCACTAACACACACTCACTAACATACACTAAGATACACTCACACTAACACACACACTAACTAACATACACTAACACACACTCACTATTATACACTAAGATACACTCACACTAACACACACACTAACTAACATACACTAACACACACTCACTAACATACACTAAGATACACTCACACTAACACACACACTAACACACACACGTTTTTTTTGTTTGTTTTTTAATGTAATCCCCCCAGCCTCCTTACCTGTGGGAGAGCTGAGGGGATTCCCTGGGGTCCAGTGGTGTCACCTGGCCGGCTGGCTGGTCCTGCGGGCACGCGAGGGAGCACTGTCCCCTGGGTGCTCCCTCTTCAGCTCCCTCGCGCGCTGCAAACTGATACTGGAGCCGGAAGATGACGTCATCTTCCGGCTCCGGTATCAGTGTGGTACGCGAGGGAGCTGCAGAGGGAGCACCCAGGGGACAGTGCTCCCTCGCGCGCGCGCCCGCCAGCCTGGTGACAGCAGGGCCAGCCTCGGGGGGCCCTGAGGTGGCCGGCTCTTGGGCCCCCCAGGAGAAGAGGATGGCCCAGTGGGTACATACCTGGGTCGCAGGCCAGCCGGTATGTACGCCACTGGCTAAGAATGAGGGTAAAGTAGCACAGCAAGAAGCAGGAATTTGTGTCATTTCAAGGTGGTCACAGAATGAGTTTCCCCTACACTCATGAACTTGCATGTGTCATTAAACCTACAAACCTCAAGCTTTGTAATGGATTGTCAAAGACCATATACAAGGAGAGATCATTCTAAAATCACAGCTATCAAGCACACAGATTAGTCATTGAGTAATGGACTCAGTCTTCAAATTCCAGTCCCAGGAGAAACTAAGCATCATTTGGTGTCATAAACTAGTCATAATTACTGTATGGGGTTGATTGTGTATAGATTTTACTTTACTTCACATGAACACATTACCATTGAATATTAATGAACAACTACGAGGGTTCTTACCAAACCACTTAATTTAAAAACGGAACAACTGAAAACAAGAGAAATTGGGGTGATGCAACCCCTATTTGACTATTTTCTTTCTCTCAATCGTTATAATTATTTTTAAATGTGCTCAACATAAGAGAAGAAAAAGTGAGGGAATGTGGTGATATTCTGTCATCAAACTAATATGGTGACCAGTGGTCATGTGACCAAGCTCAGGTTTGACTTTATTACAGGGGGATAAGCTTAACCCTCTGGTATGGTAATTAGGTAATTCAATACTTTTACAAGTCAGGAAAGAGAGAACCACTCCCCCCTATCTCCATTCATCTCTGTTCCTTCTTGGCTGTGCTACTGAGCAGACATGGGCTAATTTTTATCATGGTGAACTGTGAGTGGGATCTGATGACTTCATAAGGTTTAGTTGTTATTGTTAGTTAGATTGTGATTGTTGTTGTTTTAGTTAGATTCTATGTCATTATTTGTATGTTGTTTTGTCTCTGAATAAATATTTGTTAAAGTAGATGGACCAGAGTTTATATGTGTATGCGTACATAATTTATATAGTTTGGTAATACACCACAGCCCCAATCAAATGAAGGAGTCAAATAACTTAAAAACTAGCAAAGTAGCAATAAGAGATGACCAGCGAGTAGAAGTTAAACCAAAAAACAACAAACTAGTAATATCAGGCCTAAGGAAAGGGCTAGAATAGATTTGAGGCTTACAAAGCGCCACAGTGCTGACCGGGCCCCAGGAAATACATTGCCTCCTTAATTTAATTGGGGCCACCCAATAGCAATGTATTTCCTGGACTGTGGCGCTTTGAAAGCACAAGCCCGGTCGTGCGCATGACCGGGCCCCGGTAATGATGTCAGAGCTGGAGTTTATATAGAGCCTCAAATCTATTCTAGCCCTTTCCTTAGGCCTGATATTACTAGTTTGTTGTTTTTTGGTTTAACTTCTACTCGCTGGTCATCTCTTATTGCTACTTTCCTAGTTTTTTTGAAATTTGACAATTTTTATTTTCATATGTTAGATGGGATTCAGAAAGAGAAAGGGGAAACGAGGGAAGGTTATAGTTTTTATATCCAGTATAGTCATCATTTACAAACAATGTACAGACCAATTATTTTTTGATTTATATTGACGGAAAGAATTTTAGGAAAGTAGCTAAAGTGAGCAGCATGAGATACATAGATTTACATTGTGAGGTATACAATAATAAACGTGGGGGACATATTTTGTTAATCATGGGTCAGCTCATTCTGTTTCCGAATATATGACCCCTACCTTGTGGTAATAGCTGTGTTTAGTTTAGGCTAGGTTGTACATTGAGCAATCACATTAACTCAGGCGTTTTCCATTCCAGGTTGAGGTTTAAAGTTTTCGAGCTAGTAATAAGCAGTGGGGTGGAGGGGGGGGGGGTATACAGAAAGAAGAAAAAAGGGGGGTGGGGGATTAAGGGGAATATGCACTGGATTGGTGTTATGACACATAAAGGTGTGGCACAAAACAAAATAATACAATACATTGTGTTACAAACTGCTATTTGTAACTGGCCCTTTAAATGGAAAATTGCCCTGCTTCCCTGGATTGTGGAGAAGCCTATTTGCCAGCCTCCTTCCTTATGACTATGGCCCCTGGGAGATATTGCCCTTTAAGGGACTGAATTGGGGCTTATGGACTTCTACCATAATGTACTGACCCTTTAAGAACTACTTTTGGGCAGGTGGATTGTATTATACTGTCCCTAGCTCTTTAAATACTTTGGGGAAGGATTGGTACTTTTGTATATGACACTTCGGACACAGTCGAAGCTGTCGAAGCTGTCGAAGCTGTTGAAGCTGTCGAAGTTACCGAAGTTACCGAAGTTACCGAAGTTGTCGAAGTCGTCGAAGTGGCCGGCATCGGACAAAGGACCACGTGGCGGCGGCCATTTTAACTTCGAACACCGCCAACCCTTAACATCAACTCCACTTCGACACTTCGAATACCGGCCACACTTCGAATGGGACTTAGCCGTTTTTATGCTAGAAATTGACCGACCGCACAGCCCAAATCTATGGAACTGTTTTGGGCAGGAAATTGTGCTTGCTGTCGGTCATAAAGGGACCTCCAGCTAACTTTTGATCCACTGGAGGGATTTGGCTGATTTTTGGGAGTGTTTATGTTTGATGTATGCTGAGTCTGAATATGTAACTTTTATGGAAATTGAATGTATGGTTTTAAAGTTACAGTGTGTGTGTGAAAACTGTATTTTTATTGTATGTAATAATTGGTTTAACTGTTTATCTGAGGGGAGGGGATGTGTGGGTTGCACCAGATGTGATTGGTGAATTTATGCCTCCCCCTGGGAGTGTCCTGTTTGCATGTAACCTCAATAAAAGCCAGGCTGGGTGTTCCAGCACCTCAGACCTATTCTGACCCTCTAACTTGCAGCCTTGACTCATGTTTGTAGGGGACAGCTATAATCACTACAGGGATTGCTATGCTCTTCATACTCCCTTAGCTACTGAGCTCTTGTAAGAGCTCTTGTTCCTGATCCTGCTTCGCTCGACAGAAGGAAGAGGTTCGCCTATTGGAACCTGGAGCCTGGTCGTAGGTCCAGGGCGCAGAGCAGACGGCGAGATACCAGCCCAGCAGCGGTGGTTCGTGGAGTCGGCAGTGCTTATGGTGGCTACAGTGCTGATGGTCCTTTGGTGAGCGCTAGGAGCATCCTTTTCTACGGTCCAACTTCCAGCCAGCCTGGAGGCAACCGTAACACATTGCATTACGTTACAATGAGGCCTGTCTTTTAGTTGGACAAGGTGCGTGTATGGCTCGAGGTTTGCTACCAGCGATGCGTAGTTCCCTATTGGGACCCGGGTAGTTTTTTACAAAGCTTTGTGATGGTGATGGTGTTGCAGACTTTTTGTGCGTGCCCAGTGGTGCAATATTTTCTAATCTAACTGTTTGTGTTGTCCCATAGGTCTGTCCATGGTGCCCAGGATGTTTGAAATGACTTTTTTTGTAAGGCAGTTTTTGTTGACATATTTTCGTATGTATAGTATTGGTGAATTTTAATAAGGAGTTGGTGTTTGGATGGGCAATGGGGTTGTTTCCATTGGGTTGCAATAAGATTTCTCACCGCTAAGGCAATGAGAGCTATTTTACACTTCACCTGTTTTGGGGTGGAGTGTGGGTAGGAGAGGAATAACCCTGTGCATACATCTATAGCTGGCGTCGTGATGCCAATGGATTTTAAAAAGTTTTGTGCCTCTTCCCATAAGGGTTTTATGCGTGGGCATGCCCACCATATGTGTATCATCATGCCAGTTTCTATGCCACATCTCCAACAGTAAGGTGATACTGTTTTGTACATTGTATGGAGCCTGTGAGGAGTTAAGTACCACCTGTATATCAACTTTTTGTGGGCTTCAATGTGCGAGTAGCATAGCGTAAGACATTTGAGCACGTGAAGGGACTCTAGAACTTCTTGATCTGTTATCAATGTTCCACAATCTGCGTGCCATTGGGTCACGAAAGTGGGAGTGTGTAGTGGCATCGATTTCAGGATTGTATGATAGGATAAGGGTTTTGGGTTTGGTTGGGGCTCGCCAGCATCTGTCTTGTAGGATTTCTAGTTCTTTTGCGCCTGGGTTGTCGGTCATTGGTCCATGTACTACGTGAGAAGGAATTACGCTTTTGAGTTGTATATAGGGAAAGACTGAGGAATTGGTTAATTTGAATTCTCTCTGTAGGACCGGGAATGGTTTGATGGCGTCATGGTGTAGAATTTGATCTAGTTTAGTGATACCCAGTTTGACCCAAGAGTTTAGTGACAGCCTGTGCGAAATTGCTTTCTTTTTTTTATTTATAAATATTTTATTTTTCATTTCATTTTTTAAAATTTCATCCACATCCATATAATACATTTACAAAAAAAAAAAAAAATAGGTTCAATATATTACAGTGAATTACATATTAGACATATTAGACATATTATTGTTGAGACCATTTTTTTTTTTTTTTCCTCTCTCTTTTTTTATATATTGTTTTTACAAAGTCCATACTCAAGACAACAAAAATGTTCATTCATTAGACTCTTTCACACACTTCCACATGAGGCTACTATCTTGCCTTAGGGGGAATTTGGGGAGGGGGGGAGGTCGTTTATTTTTTTAGGACTTATAGTATCTATTCCAAGGGGCCCAGATCTCGTCATATTTCTCTTTGGAAACTTTATTTGTTACTATGCCTGCTTCCATCCTACCTTGGTAATCCACTTGTATACAAATCTCGTGCCAATCTAACGGGCCCATAGTTCTCCAATTTCTAGCCATAACTAATTTGATTGCCATAAAAATGTGTATCATTAGGATTTTAAATTTTATCTTGACCCTTGGCATATCTAAATGGAACAGGAACATTTGGGCCGTGATAACCGTTTGTATTTTCAAAATAAGATTTACCAAATCAGACAAGATTATTTTCATAGGTTTCAACTCCTCACAGTCCCACCATATGTGAGAGAATGTACCTAATTCCCTGCCACATCTCCAACAGTCTGGTAGAAGTGTGGGTTGGAATCTATGGAGGCGAGTAGGCACCAGGTACCATCGGTATACTAGTTTAAAGTAAACTTCCCGTACGTTTACCCCATGTATGTATCTTTTTACTAATTGTAGGCCCGAAAGCCAGTTTTCAACCGGCAAGGAGAACTTAAGTTCTTGCTCCCATTTATTCATAGCTGACACTTTATCAATTTGATTTTGTCTCCTTATGAATTGGTTGAATCTGGAAGCAATTTTTTTTCTATAATGGGATAATATAAACTGATCGATTGGAGAGGTTTCTGAAAAAGTCTTTCCCATAATAAAAGATTTTATTCTTAAGTAATTAAATATTTCTTTAGGAGGAAGATTATATTTAATCTGTAATATTGGGAATGACAATACTTTATTATCCTCTAACAGTTCTGTGAATCTTACAATTCCGCAATTTTCCCATTCTTGGATGTTTATATCTTTTATATAATATTTTAAGCATGTTAATGGAGCATTTCTTGATATGTGGTTGGTGCCATATTTTTTCTTTAGATATTTTACTATATAAATCATTGTGTTGTTCATCGGATTGTTGGATTTTATATTTTTTACAAATTCACTATCGCACCACAAAAGGAATAGAGGTTCGATATTACAAAAATCCGATTTTTCGATATCTAACCAAATTGGTCTTGGTATTTTAAAGTTATCACACTTGATTAAGTGTGCAACCATATTATTCATGTATAGTTTTTGTACATTCGGAAAAGATACTCCCCCGTCCCTCCAATGTCTCTGTAAGATTTCCAATGTCACTCTAGGTCGTCTGTCCTGCCAGATATAATCTGTTATTTGTTTCTGGAGACCGCGTATCGTCTGGGGGGACACTCTCAACGGGAGATTTCCAAATAAGAATGTCAATTTAGGAAGTAGATAGGAATTTACTGCTTCGATTCTCCCCAACCAGGACAATTCTAACCCTCTCCAGTTTTTTAGAGTATTCCTAAATTGGGTTGCGATTTCTGTATAGTTAAGTTCTCCAATTTCTCTAAGTTCCAAAGATAGTCTTACCCCTAAATACTTTATATTTCTAACTTCCCAGTCACAATTGAATTCCTTTTTTAGCTTTTTTTCCCCGGGCCTGCTTAAACCTTTTGTCAAAATTTGTGTTTTCTTTATATTTAGTTTATAGCCAGAAATTTTGCCATATTCTTTAATGAGTCTGAATGTGGCTGGAATAGATCTGATAGGATCCGTAAGAGACAATAGAACATCATCTGCGTAAAGTGTAATTCTATTCTCCATTGTATTCACCATTAACCCGCTGATGCCCTCATTCTGTCTAATCGCAGCTGCCAATGGCTCTATAGAAAGGATATATAAGAGGGGTGCCAAAGGGCAGCCCTGTCGCGTCCCATTTCTAATTGGGAACCAGTTCGATTGAAACATAAATCCTGTGACTCTGGCTTGAGGATCTTTATATAGGGCCATTGTACATTCCTTATATAGACCATCTATGCCGAAGGCCTTCAAGACCTCTTCCAGATATTTCCAATTTACTCGGTCGAAGGCCTTCTCGGCATCAAGGGTAACCAAGGCAAAAGGGGACGAACTATGACTTGCATGGTATAAGACATTCAATAATTTCCTGATGTTATCAGACGTACCTCTACCTTCTACAAACCCGCTCTGATCAATATGTACAATATCTGGTATATTTCTTTTAAGTCTATCAGCCAAAATTCTTGAATAGACTTTGATGTCTAAATTAATAAGAGAAATTGGTCTATAATTTGACGTATATGTTGGGTCCTTATCTGGTTTAGGGATTGGCATTATGGAAGCCTGGAGCATTTCTGCTGGAATTGCTTTGTGAGTGGCGAATTCATTAAATGTCTTCAATAGATATGGGGAAATTATGTCATTAAGTTTTTTATAAAAAATTGATGAAAAACCGTCTGGACCTGGGGCTTTACCAACTATTAATGCTTTGATGGTGTTACTGATCTCCTGTATGGAGAATGGCATGTTTAGCTGGTTTAGTTTCTCCGTAGCTATTTTTGGCAGGTTTAATTTGTCCAAGAACTGCTGTATTTCCCCTTCGGACGGGTCTTTATGTTTTAAGTTGTATAGACTTTTATAATATTCTTCAAATGCATTGGCTATTTGAGTTGGCGAAATACATTTTTTATTTCCGTCTATTATATATTTTATGGATTGAAGTTTATTTTTATTTTTTAATTTATTTGTAAGATTTTTCCCTGTTTTATTGTTTCCATAGTACCATCCTTGATTTAGTGTTAGCATTGCTTTATTTATTTTCTCTTGTTTTTTTACTAGGATTTTTTTCCTAATCTCCTTAATATCCTCCAGGGTATTGTAATCTAAAGTAGTCTTATGTATATGTTCCAATTTTGCCAAATCAATATTAAGCTCATTCAGCTCTCTTCCTTTCTTTTTTTTTATATTGGCACCTAATTTAATGAGACATCCTCTCATGTATGATTTAAAAGTGCACCACAACATAGCGTTAGAGACATCCCCAGTATCGTTGTTTTCAAAAAACTCTTTAGCCTGAATGCTCAGTTCTTCTACATTGATTTCTGATTTTAATAAAGTTTCATTTAATCTCCATCTGTCTCTGCTTTTATATTCGGGATTATTCTTTATAACTAAGCATACTGGTGCATGGTCAGACCATGTTATAGGTCCAATTGTCACTTTATTAATTCGATCCAGAGTGCCAGCCCTAACCAGGAAATAATCGATTCTAGTATATGACTGATGGACATTTGAATAGAACGTATAATCTCGCGCTTCTGGGTTTAGTGTTCTCCAACAGTCATATAAGCAGTTTTTTGCTAGAAAGGTCTGCATCATTGATGATCCTATTTTTTGACTTTCATCTTTATTCTCCGGCTTACTTCTATTCCTATCTACCTTGGTATCTACAATGCAATTAAAATCCCCACCAATAATCAGGCTTCCAGACGATACGCGGTCAACCTTTTGTAATAAGCTTTCCAAAAATCTATATGGAAGTTGATTTGGAGCATAAATATTTACCAGGGTATACAGTATATCGTTGATTCGAGCTATTACTATTAAAAACCTGCCACCAGAGTCAGCCTCCTCATAAACGAGCTCATATTTCAGACTACTTGAAAAAAAATTGCTACTCCTCTTTTCTTATTTTTTCCAATCAAATCAGCTCTATGGACCACTTGATATTTTTTATAGTTCCATAGCTTAGTCATGGAGTTAACCCAGTGTGTTTCCTGGACGAAACCAATATCCGTTTTGCTATCCATCAGTAATTTGTACAAATAACCTCTTTTCTGTCCTGAGTTTAAACCCCTTGCATTAATAGATAATATATTAAGTGACATCTAGCCACTGTTTCCCCCAATCCCTCCTCCATTCTAACCTCCCCTCAGATAGTAGCCAACTCACAAATCCTCTCATGTCTTCCCCATTCGGCCATCTAATATCTGGCCTCCGGAGAAAGCTCCACATCACACAATCTACTAGAACATTCATTTCATTATATGAAGAACTTCTATGTGAAGTCCTCATATTTAAACCTGCTGCCGTTGCAGGACTCCGAACCAGGATAGTGGGCCTTATTTTCTATTCAGCAGAAGACGCTGCCATATTAATTTTCAATCATATTGTTTTGACCCCGCAGCTTATCTGTAGATTACTCCTTATTTGAACCTTTATGCAGTTATCTAAATTTATCTAGGGCATTTTCCTTTATGTTTTTGTTATTGTATCGGAGATATCCTCTGTTAGCCTTCCCACCTCATGTAATTCCTATTTTCTCCTCTAGGTTGATTCTACTTTAACTACATAATAAAGTGAATGCATGTTTCATATTAATTTTAGTGATATACATATTTTATGTGTGTTCCCCCCTTTCCCTCTCCTCTCCTTCCTTCATTAACCCTTTCTTTTCTTTTTCATCTTACTCTCTTTCCTTGTGAAAAAAAAAAAAAAAAAAGTGCATTGATAATACATATTTCTACGAGTTTTCTCTCTTTTCCTTTCTTTTTTCTTAAAGATTGTGCATTGTAATACTCCTTTTCAATTTTTTATGTTTTCCACTTTCAAGTGCTACTAATCTAGGGAGACTTATTGTCTTGTGCATTTATCTTACTTATATATTTTTAAATTGTGCAGTTTAATGATCATTTCCTTTCTTTATGATTCTCCTCTTTTAGGTACATCTAATCTATATTGTGAGTTTTTTTTTTTTTTTTTTTTTTTACCCTTCCTCCTTATTTAGTGTAAATCGTTGTGCTATGTGGCAAAAGAAAAAAAGAAAAAAAAGAGAAGGAGAAGGAAATACGTTTTCAATTTGAGGTTGGAATAAGCTTCCAGGTTATCAGTTTCTCTTTTAGTGCTGTATTGTCTCTAAAGATGTATGATTGGTCCTTGAAGAAGACCATAATTGCTGTCGGAAACAGCCACTTATATCGTATGTCCATATCTCTGAGAATTGCCGTCTCCTCTGAAAAAGTTTTTCTTACTTGTCTTGTCTTTTGGGATAAGTCCTGAAAAATTTTAAGATGTCTCCATTCATCAGTATCCAGGGTCTTTTTCCTTGCTCTCTGCATAATTAAATTTTTTATCCGGAAGCTCAGAAAGCAAACTATAACATCTCTTGGATGAGAATTATCAATTTCCTTTGGTTTGGGCAATCTGTGAAATCTTTCAAAAGGTTCAGGACCCAGACTCTGCGGGGACAGAATATATGAGAAGAAGCTGTCCAGATAAGAACATAATTCTTCTTGTGTTATTGATTCTGGTATGCCTCTGATTCTCATATTATTTCTCCTGGAACGATCTTCTAAATTTGTGATTTTATTCTCGATACCTTGCAATTTCTTCTCTAATTGGATATTGGATAATTTAATATGTTCATAATCATCTTGAACTTTTTGTAATATAATTGCCTGACTTGAAAATTTCTCAGAAAGGATGGAAATTTCTGACCTCAGGTCGTTTGTATTTTGTTCAATGTCGTTTTTAATTTTTTTATGTAGATTATCCAGCATTTGAGTTAATAGTTGTTGCGTCATTCCCTGTGAGGTTTTTGGCAGGTATGGAAAGTCGTCTTCTGATAAATTAGACATTTGGTGGGCAGAGAGTTCAGCATTTTCTATGGGCAAAGATTTACGTTGCCTCTCTAGTTCTATAGGTGCCATTTTGGGGGAATAGTATGTACCAATTGTTACTTTCTTTTTCTCAGTGTTTAGGGCTTTCTCCTTCTTGGGAGCCATGTGTATTGCGGGGTCTGCTGCTTCAGTTTCGATATAAATTTATGTATTTTTTTGATGTGTTTGCCCCTTTAATTTAGCTTAAGCTTTATTTTCAAGCATATAATACGCTGCTTTTTTTTGTATTAAATAATGCTCGTTTATAATTAAGTTCTTTCGCTTGGGGTTTTATATCGTATAGTTAAAATGGTCTTCGTCCCCTCCGGCCTTTTATGTTTGGAAAGGTTTTAACCTTTTGAATGTGAATAACTTATTTGTGCAGCAGATAGCTAATACAAAATCACTAGCAGGTAACTGTATCTTTAAATCGGTATGTATTATTTATCTCAGCCGAGACAAGAGAGCAGGTGCAGGTAGATTGCAGATATATAGATATCTCTTAGTTTGCTCTCAAGTAATTTTTTTTTTTTTTTTTTTTTTATTCAATGGACCTGCTTGTGTCAGCAGGTGATTATCACAGATTGATAGCAGGTAACTATGTCTTTGAATATATATCAATTATTTGTCACGGCAAGTAGCGCAACAAGTGCAAATACCTTGCTAATAAGTAAATATCTCTCAATTTACTCACAGGTATTCTCTGTCCCCAACCTGTAATCTCCTCTTGCCTCTCTTTTTCCTCCTTTATTTTCCTTTCACTTTAATTCCACTTAGAATTTCCTCCCTTGTTCCTGTCTCCAGCGTACCTCACATTCCCCTCGAATCGATGCAGAGATCGCTCTTCTAATTAAGAAGCCCAGGTACCTCCAATAGCTTGTAGATGGTCTTGTGGCACTCGTTGTCGCCCCCGTCTGCCTCGGTTTTTCGTCCGCTTCAGTTTTGGAAGCCGTCGAGCACGGTGTCCATGCTGACCCTCTGCCTCACTGCCGCCTCACTTCCTGGTCCCCGGAGCGCGCGTGCTCACGTCACGTCACGTACCGCCCGCCCATCAGCCGACTCCAATACTGCCTGAACAAAAAATGCGAAATTGCTTTCAGGGCTGTCAGTGGGGTGTGTGTGTGGAATTTGTGTGTGGTGTTTTGTTTGTGTCTTATCGTGTCCCAATGATGTATGGTTAATGCGGTGGTTGGGAAGAGGGTGTTGCCCTTTGGGCGAAGTGATTTAGGGGTCCATAGGATGTCTACTAAGGGTGTTGTGCCAGCTTGGGCGGTCTCCATGTCCACCCATTGATATAGTCCTTTTGGGGTATGCAGTTTGACCACAGTTTCTAAGATAGCTGCCTTATAATAATTGTGTACGTCTGGCAGACCAACTCTGCCCTCCATCAAGCGATGTTGTAAAAGTCGGTGGGATAGTCTGGGTCTGCAAGATTCCCAAATGTAGGAGGATATAGTCTGTTGAAGTTTTTTAAAGAAAGTGGGTGGGGCTGGTATATGCAATAAGCGGAATATGTATAGCAGCTTCGGGAGTAAGATCATTTTAATGGTATTTATTCTACCAAGTCATGATGGTTTCACCAGTTTCCATTTGAGGCAATCCGTTTTACATAATAGTAATTGAGGTTTATAGTTATAGTTAAAGGGACACTCTAGGCACCCAGACCACTTCTGCTCATTGGAGTGGTCTGGGTGCCAACTCCCACTACTCTTAACCCTGCAAGTGTAATTATTGCAGTTTTTTATAAACTGCAATAATTACATTGCAGGGTTAACTCCACCTCTAGTGGCTGTCTATTAGACAGCCACTAGAGGTCACTTCCTGGGTTCTAGCACAGGAAACCTGTGCTAGAGCGTCGCTGGACGTCCTCACGCTGTGTGAGGACCTCCAGCATCGCTCAAAACCCCATAGGAAAGCATTGAAATGATTTTTCAATGCTTTCCTATGGGGAGACGTAATGCGCATGCGCGGCATTGCCGCGCATGCGCATTAGGTCCCCTCGGCCGGTGGGCGAGATCAGTCTCGCCCACCGGCCAACGCAATGAAGAGGAAGAGCGTCGCGGAGGCAGAGACAGCGGCGAGGGACATCGCCGCTGCCTCAGGTAAGTCACTGAAGGGGTTTTCACCCCTTCAGTAACCGGGGATTGGGGGGTGGGAGGGAGAGGGACCCTCCAGTGCCAGGAAAACAGATCGTTTTCCTGGCACTGGAGTTTCCCTTTAAACATAGCGTCCACCGTGGGAGCTATCTTAACCCGTAAATAGGTGATATGATCCCTCTTCCAGTCGAAGTTATAGGTCTGAATGAGTTTATGTGTTAGGGAGTGTGGGAGGCCTATGGGTAGGGCTTGGGTTTTAGTTTGGTTTAGTTTGTAGTATGCTATTTCGCCATATCTATTTAACAGCTGTATTGGTGTAGGTAGTGATGTCTTCACGTCGCTCAGCGATAGGAGGATATCGTCTGCGAACATAGAAAGTTTATATTCGTGTGGACCTATTGACATTCCTTTATTTTTGGGTGTTGCCTAATGATGTGGGCTAGAGGTTCTTGGGAGAGGACGAACAGCAGGGGGAGAGGGGACCTCCATGCCTGGTGCCGGTAGTGATGTTAAATGGGGTGGACATGAACCCCGCGTTCGCCACTTGCGTTGTGGGGCTGTGGGGATGTTATAGAGCGCTATTATTCCAGAGATTATCTGTTGGGTAAAACCAAATGCTTGTAATACTTGTTGCATGTAATCCCAGTTGAGTCTGTCGAAGGCCTTTTCAGCATCTAGTGCCAAGAGAAGGCCCTCTTTTTGGTTGGTGCGTGCATGGGCGAGGATGTTTAGGATTTTCCGGGTATTGTCTGAACCTTGTCTTGTTTTAACAAATCCAGATTGGTCATTATGCGTCAATTTTGGAAGAATGTCAGACAGACGGTTCGCTAAAAGTTTGACATCTACATTGAGCATGTAGATTGGCCGAAAGTTAGGGCATTTACTAGGAGCCTTTCTTGGTTTTGGGAGTGTAGATATGTGAGCTCTCAGCATCTCAGAGGGTAATGAGCCTCTCGAGAAGCATTGATTAAACAATGTGGTGATATGCAGGGATAGGGTTGATGTGAATGTTTGGTAATAGAGATTTGTGTAGCCGTCTGGGTCGGGTGCTTTGTGTTTGGGCATTTGTGCAATGGTTTTTTCTAGTTCTTGTGTGGTGAATGGTGCCGATAAAGAGGAGATGTCTTCGGGTTTAAATTTGGGTAGGTTCACCTTAGCCAGGAAGGTTTGTATGGCAGGCAATTGGGGTGGTGTGGTTTTAGGGTCTTCCTTACGGTTATAAAGCGTACTGTAGTATGAGGTGAATGTGTCTTCTATGTCCTGTGAGTTTGTAAGCTTTTGTTTTGAGTTTGTATTATTGTAGGCTATTTTTGTGTTTGCGGTGTGCATTTTGAGTTGCGCTGCCAGTAACGCACCTGCTTTGTTACCTTGTGCGAAGAAGTTGTATTTGTATCGCCTGAGCATGTAGGTCGTTTTTTTTTTTAATTCTAGGTCGCAAAGTTTGGTTTGTAACGCTAATATCTGGCACTGCGTAGTTGGTGCAGGGTCTGATTTGTTTCTGTGTGTAAGGTTCGTCAGTTCAGAAATGAGTGTGGTATATTCCTTCAATCTTTGTTTTTTGGCATAGCTTCCTGCCCTGATTAGAAGTCCACGTATGACTGCCATATGTGCTTGCCAGATAGTGGACATGTCAACTCCGGGGGTGATATTTGTGTGAAAGTAAGAAAGTATTTCGGCTCGTATTTGCTCATAAACCTTGGGGTCTATTAAGAGGGAGTTGTTTCGCCTCCAAGACCCTTTGCCCATGGTAGGGAATTGTTTGGTTAGGGTTAGAGTAACTGGTGTGTGGTCCGACCAAGTGATCAGACCTATTTGGGCCGCCAGTACCTCTTGCATTGTTGTGGCTGGTATGAGGAATCTGTCAATTCTGGTGTAGGTATTGTGTGCTGGGGAGTAAAAAGTGTAGTCCCGGTCCAAGGGCTGCAGGATTCTCCAGGGATCTAGGAAGTTGTTATGTAATAGTTGGTTGCATTGTGCCGAAGTGTCCAGTGAACCGTCCATGAGAAAATTGGTGTCTCCTCCTAAAATAAGTTCCCAAATTTGTATCTGTTGGCCAGTGCGAAAATATTGTCTAGGAATTCTGTTTGATTTGTGTGAGGGCCGTATAAGTTATGGTTCGTTATTAATGTAGCATTGGAGCAGGAGAAACCTTCCCTGTTTGTCCGGTATGCCGCAGAGGCGAATATTGCTATGCCTGTCTTGTGGTCGGCAACTTTGTCCGTCAGGCGACTTAGTAGTTCTTGTATTTCAGTGTAGGCATCCACTAGTGTGTTGTGAGCGGACATGATTTCTTCTGTTTCATCTTCTAGGTGTGATGTTCTGTCACCTAGTGCCTGGATGTTGGTTCTGATGTCTCGCGCCATTTTAGTTAGGTCAGCTTGCCAGTAGGCCTGCATGGCCTTTAGCATTTTGTGAATGGAGAGATCCGTGGCTGGGGCCGCCGCCGGTTTGGAGATCGACGTGAGGTCGCTGGTGTCTGAATAGGCCGCTGGCGATCTCGGCATGTCAGCGCCATCTTGGGCCTTCAGGCGCAGCGAAGAGAGCGCCTGGATTTGTAGCAGCGTCTGCTTTTGTTTCGTTTTTTTGGCTGATTTTGATGCCATGTTTCGTAATAAGCCTGTTGCAGGTGATTGCAGGTAATCTTAGGGAAAGAATGTTACTATAGTCGTTGTGGAGGGTCGATTCACAGAGAAGCTAACAGATCATGCGACCGTCCTGTTGAGCCATCAGGTAACGCCCCACTTTCCTAGTTTTTAAGTTATTTGCCTCCTTAAATTAATTGGGGCCACCCAATAGCAAAAGCGATTAATCACACAATATATACAGTGCTAAACAAACAAAACAAAAAAACGATAAAGAAGAAATAGAAAATATACATATGTACAAATGTATAAATAAGAAGTGTCACTAGAGAAATATATTATACCACTTTATCCTAGTTGCTATGAATTCCATGGGGTGCCCTCGGCTAAAGAGTGCTCAAGCTTGTAGTATGGCTACTAGAAGTATGTACAAAAGAGTCCTCACAAGGACTAAATATTAATAGGCCAATAAAGCACCAACGTATTATGGTAAGGCAGGTGAGATAGTGATAAGGAGTCGGCAAACCAATAAGCCAAAGGTAAAGGAATGCTTTCTATGGCTCCTGTAAGGAGTCTGTAGAGATAGCTATCTCTTATCAATGTCCTGGATCACTATTACCTGCCCAAGTATAGGTTGATACTGCTGCTAAGATTTAGCTGATCTGTGCCTTCAAGGGCACCTGTGTTTGCCATGGCAAACAGAATCTAGCGATCACTATTAAGCAGTATGGAAGTGCCTTAAAAGGATGAATAGAGCTGCTATGTATTTGAGTTGTAAAGTGTAGATTAATACTGTTGGTATTTAGCAGATCTGTGCCATCAAGGGCACCTGTGTTTACCTAAAGTAAACAGTATCTAACTGTCAGTGATGCAGTATGTACGTGCTATGAAAAGATAAATAAAGCAGCTTGATATTAGAACTGTTCTGTGCCTTGAAGGGCACCTATAATAGGAGTTAACTAAAAGTCACTAATAGAGCCGAGAATGCCGGTCTATGATATACATACTATTCTGTGCCTTCAAGGGCACCTATTGAAGTTAAATTATGAAGTTAACTGGCTGTTGCTAGTCTGGCAGTATATGCCGGTCAGAGTTCTTGGTTTTCGTCTGCGTCTGAAGGATGCAATTGCCGGAGGCCTATTACACGTGCTGGTTGCACGGAGAGATAAATCAGAGCATCTGTTAATCGGTCTGCAGGTTAGCCATGAGTGCTGAATGAAGCCCCAACAGGCATTTTGCCAGAATAGCCGCCCTACTGCCGAAAAGCGTGTTGGGGCTTCATTCAACACCGGTGACTAAGCTGCAGACCGATTAACAGACGCTCTAGTTTGAGCACTGTTTAGTTGAGGGCTTCCTGCATT
The DNA here is from genome assembly GCF_036172605.1 of Pelobates fuscus. Lineage (NCBI taxonomy): Eukaryota > Metazoa > Chordata > Amphibia > Anura > Pelobatidae > Pelobates > Pelobates fuscus. Next base: position 42,162,957 of record NC_086322.1, on the reverse strand, counting down.
CAGTAGGTGCTTAGCTCCTCCCCTCTAATAATCAGGATTTTTGGCACCTTATTTAAATCTGGCGCACAAGGGTATCGGTTACCCCTTGAAGAGCTTCCATCGAAACACGCGTCAGGGCTCCTATTTGTAGCTTTATCCTGCAGCCATCTGACTATTAGACTTGTATGCTCAATCAGGTTATCATACCTTTTCACTCCTGCAGTTGGCTACTTAGGTGTTCAGTCCGGTTAGTGCAGTGATCTACTCGATAGGGTATTTTTGCCATGTCTACTATAGCTCACTATCCTGACTACCAGACGCTAAATATTTTAACTTTCATTTCTAGCTAGTGTAGCAGCTTAGATAATTGGCTTAGGTGCCCCTGAAGGCACAGATTTTCTCTCTCACAATAGGTGCCCGTGAAGGCACAAGAGATTCCTGAATTTACAATAGCTGGTTGCTGGTTATTTTCTCCGGGTTCTTATTAATATTTCTCATAGGTGCGCTTTAGTGGCATCTGGTATTATTGGATTTAGGCTCCCTCTGCTTTCATCCCAGATTGCATGCATTTTTCACTTTTAGCACTTTTGTACTAGCCAATGTTACACATTTAGTGACCTCCCTACCCAGACATTTGACCACACACAACCTATATACCTGAGGCTCTCAGTAAAATACTGGTTACAAGGATACTTTGTTTCCACTACCCCATTTCTGTGTCAGGATCGGGACAGGGATCCAACACGCAGAGTACAAAGAGTAGATAGATACGTATACCGGACCTTAGAATGGCCGGACTAACGTAAGGACTACGTATAGAATGGTCAGAGGCAAGCCGAGGTCGAGGGAACGAGAAGACAGGTAAGCGATAGACAAGCCGGGTCAAAGGATAACAGAGAAGCAGGGTAGTAACAACAAAGCCGGGTCAGAACCAAAAGACAATCAGAATACAAGAGCACTGTGTGACTAGACTGGCTAGAACCACGACAGGGCAATGAGCAAATGCGGAAAGCTCCATTAAATACCCTGGCTCTAGAGAGTAATCACGCCTCCGACGAGTCCTGATTCGTGTTCAGGACTTGAGTGACAGGTCGGGCTGGATTAGCGTCATGACGTCGGCTATTGAGCGTCGCGTCATAAAAGGAAGTAGTTCCCTCGCGGCCGGCGTGTAAACGACCGAGGGAACCGCGAGGAACGGGAGAAATAGACCTTCTGGAAGGAAAAACGTCTAAGTCTCTACCCCTCTCAGAGGTAGAGACTACAGGTACCCTGACATTCTGTAGGGATACTGCTACAGTGTACTCTTTATCCTGCCTAATTGCTATCTCCTGTATTTGAGGAAAGATAAACTGCAGTTATTCCACTGCCTATCTAAGCAATTACCTTTAAGGAATAACATATATATATATGTATATATATATATACTTCTCTCCCTTTACTCTTTTTTTGGTTTTGATTTTGTGTTACCTATTAAGAGCTGGATACTATCCTAGCTTTTTTACAAATATAAAATGCTATAACAGGCCACTGGACAGAATATTTCGCAGTTAGATAACTCCTTCTATTATAGGTGCCCTTGAGGGCACAGAACAGTTCTAATACAAAGCTGCTTTATTTATCTTTTCATAGCACGTACATACTGCATCACTGTGACAGTTAGATACTGTTTACTATAGGTAAACACAGGTGCCCTTTATGGCACAGATCAGCTAAATACCAACAACAGTATTAACCTGCACTTTGCAGTTCAATTACCTAGCAGCTCTATTCATCCTTTTAAAGCACTTCCATACTGCTTAATAGTGATAGCTAGATTCTGTACAGGTACCCTTGAAGGCACAGATCAGCTAAATATTAGCAGCAGTATCAACCTATACTTGGCCAGGTAATAGTGATCCAGGACATTGATAAGAGATAGCTATCTCTATCTCTATAGACTCCTTACAGGTGCCATGTAAACCACTGCTTATACTTTTGGCTTATTGGTTTGCCAACTCCTTACCACTATCTCACCTGCCTTACCATAATACATTGGTGCTTTATTGGCCTATTAATATTTAGTCCTTGTGAGGACTCTTTTGTACATACTTCAAGCTTGAGCACTGTTTAGCCAAGGGCATCCCCTGGCATTCATAGCAACTAGGATAATTTGGTATAATATTTTTCAGTAGTGACACTTCTTATTTATACCGTTGCAGCTCAGCTTCATTGCTACTGCCATTTGTACATATGTATATTTTCTATTTCTTCTTTGCCTTTCTTTTTGTTTAGCACTGTATATATTGTGTGACTTATAAATCTAGTTAGTCTCTTTATTTTAGTGCAGTTATACTGCCACCTTCTGGCCATACTATAACACATTTTATTTACTTCTATAATAAGTTACATTTTACATAAATATTCGGGCTAGAAACTTTGTTTCTCCTTTTCAAGTTACTTACTCCACGGTTCATGTCCTACCGCTCAGCCCACAGACTTCTCACTGATGCTCCCATCCCCTCTATTTTCCTGTTAACGATAAATATCCCTTCTTACACCACCAATACCTACTCCAGTACAAAAGATGCTACCAGCCAATTTATAAATAGGGTGTTTGAGTTACCCCAAACCAAATTAGATTAAAAACCTTTTCTATAAGTCTCTTTGGTAACGTGATTCTTATAAAGGGAAATTTATAGGGGAACATTTATTATAAACAAAAATAGTCACAGCACATACAAATACAAAATGTTGCAAGCAAATGTCGTCTTTTCTACCCAATGACTTTCTATCCCCGATTTAAGAGTTTTGACTATAATGGATATTTTCACCCTAGTTTGAGAAACCATTCTCAATTTTTTATGGGTGTTACACATGTTAAGGTCTCAAGAATTAATATTTATTTTTCCCCTCTCGACAATTGTTTACACACCATCAGTATCCCTTTTACTAATAAGTAAACCCTTTTCTTGTCTTTATCTATAGTTATTTAATAAAAGTTATGGTTTCCCTTTTCTTATTCTTATCTTTCTTGGTTTCTTCCTTCCTGGTGGTTCCAAATGTTTGACTAGTTATTGGTATTCCATGAAGTACCTGCTGTATCCATAAGGCTCTGCTATGCATGGATATATGGAGAATGGTATGCTCTCCTACAGAAACAAAATAATGAGAGCGCAAGAAGTCCCTTGACCATTTCCTGGTTTGGTGAAAGTACACAGCAGAAGCTGCAAATTCTTGGTGTGCAGTAAATGTAACTGCTTTAGATGTAAGCAACTTTTTCTTTTGAAACAGTTTTATAATTATCATCCGTTTTATCATTTATATAATAATTATTCATAATTTATTTGTTGCAAATATTCTGTAATGGATTTTTTTGGTACACTTTTCAATTTATAGTTATTTTTGTTTCCCCACCTGATGTAATACGTACACAAGGAAATGGGGATTGGGTGTTTGCAGGAAGTCAATGACTGACATTTTCACATGAAAACATACACGTAAAATTTACTCTGACACCTGCGTAAATGCAGCAATTTCACACAAAGAAAGTACAGAAATGGTTTCTAGTTCACTAAGACACTTTGTACCTAGCACATCCTAGACAGATTTTATACATGAGGGCCTCTAGTGGTTATACTATTGCTTTCTCCGTACAGAGCTGATCTTTCGCTGGTCCACATAATTGTGTAGAAAGTTGTAATGTATACACAAATATATGAAAGATAAACTGAACCACTTATATAGTAATCTTGTATCTGAGTCTATTCAGGCAGTGAAAAGCAGAATGTAGCCCCATGTAGCTAGAGCGCAGCTAAGCGGAAAAAGGCCTTGACAGGGGTTAGGAGGCGGGCTTAGGAGGAAGTAAGCAAGGGTTGGAATTATGGGTAAGTGGGATTGGCTATTTAAATGAGCAGCCATTTTAGGTGAGTCATTCTAACTTTCTACCTGGTTGAGTTTGTCCCACCCACCCTCCCTTTGTTTGTTCTGTGTTTATTTAACCCGTTTCTTTCACAGCGGCGGGACGGGGAGCTGAAGGAGAGGAAATAGGCTCCCCTGGATGAACGTGAGGTGGAATAAACAGATTGTGGTCATCGGTGGTTGAGAGGTTTCGAGTCCTGGAGGTGGCTCAGAACCTGGTGGGGCAGGGGTATCCGGGTATACCCCTGCCGTGGTTAATGGTGGTTGGCACTTTGATATAAAGTTGGTGTATGTTATAATTATGTATATGTGTTATTATATGGGGGTCATTGCCTTTTGTATGGTAGCCGAAGGAACAGGATGCGAGGGGGCGGAGTATGGGGGGCAATGACCCATGTTTACCTGTTAATTTATTATCGTTATTATTATTATTATTATTATTATTATTATTATTAATATTATTATAATTATTGGTTAATAAAGCTGTGGACAAATTTCCCCATACTACTTAGTGTCTGTGTGTTATTGGGTTAGGTTATGGGGGTGGTTTGTCCTGGATTCCGACTGCCCAAATGGCGACTATAGACCTGTCATGTATTTATCTGTGTTTACCTGGAATTCAGGAGTTGCCCTGTGATAACAGCAAAGAATATTACATTTACATTTCTTCAGTCTTGTGAGTCACATCACATTTCAGAGTGTTTTTTGTCTCTTACACATGTCTAAAACACTTTGACCCTTATCGTACTAAGTGGTGAAGTTTGAAGGTGGTAGGACTGCACACATTATTTCCACAATTTCCCTTGTATTTAAAAGGGCACGATAGTTCAGCTCAATGGACTGCGCTTGTGTATGTTCGGGGAAACATAGCATGTTCAAGCAGTCTCAGCACTGTATACACTCAGGTGCAAGGATTTTTGCCGCCCTAGGCAAAAAACATTTGCTGCCCCATTCACTCCACAGCGGTCATGTAGCTTTAATCCCACAGGATAAAACATTGCCTTACCTTGAAGAGTTCAACTTGCCTCTAGTAGCTGTCACATTAACAGCCACTAGAGGCACCTCTAATGTTGCACCTTATGCGCATCAGGTCCCGATTGCTCCTGTATGAGGAACATTGGATTGGACCAGCGTTGCACAATCAGTGACACTATGCGAGGTAAGGAGACAAGCAGTGCAGAGGGAGTCTTGGTACTTGAAAGAAGAAAAAAAAAAAGTAAGTAAATTCCCCTCCCCCTTGAATCCAAGTAGAGACAGATAGACTATGGTATTTGGAATACAGGCTAGTGTTCCTTTAAAAGTATTTTTTTTTTAAATGATACTTTCTGCCCTAATGCAGTCACTGATGCATACATACACACCCTCACGCACACACTCATTCACATTCAATTATCCACACAATCACAAGTGGTGACTAATGCATTCACTGACTCGTGCAGAGTGACACACACTGACTCAAGCAGACATAAAATGATTTGTGTAGACTGACATACACTGTCCCCAGCAGACACACACACACTGATCCCAGCAGACACATAGATTCATGTAGACACACACACACACACTGTCCCTAGCAGACACACACACTGACCCATGCAGACACACACACACACACACACACACACACACACTGTCTTAATGTCACATGACTTGTGTAGACTGACATACACTGTCCCCAGCAGACAAACACACACACACTGTCCCTAGCAGAAACACAAACACACACTGTCCCTAGCAGACACACACACACATACACACTGACCCAAGCAGACACTGTCCCATGCAGACACACACACACTGTCTCTAGCAGAAACACACACTGTCCCCAGCAGACACACATTCTTTAAAACACTATAAAGTCCCCCTCTTGCCTTAATTTTATACTGGCTCTCCATGTGTCCCAGGCGCCTTGCTGCCTCACTCTCAGCTCTGCCCCCGCTATCCTCCCACCCACTTGGCCCCGAGAACAGGGGAAGGGGCGGAAGCGATCGAGCAATGAGCCCTTGCACTGCTGGGGGAGCTTGTTGTGTGCGTTGATGCCACTATGTAAGTGCTCCCTAGCACCCGGTGGCATGATCTGCAGCATGCAGTACAGAATGAGAGTCCAAGACTAGCAGTAAAGATGCTGCTGATGCCCCCCCTAAGCTGCTCCCAAGGTGGCCGCCTAGTTGGCCTATAGGGAGCGCCGACCCTGCATAAAATGCCTTTTCAGAAAAAAAGACAGTCTTTACATTGGTAGCTAGTAACTCCTCTAGTAGTCATCAAAGGTGCTTCCTAGTCCGGTCACTTACATTCAGTTTCTCCATGTACAGCGTAGAGATGCTGAGTACTCTCTGTTCAGGACATCTTAAGGAATTTTCTGGCTGATCAACTAGAATTAATACACAAATACCTAACATTTCTCATAGTGGACCTGTTTTATGACAGTTCCTATGACAGAAGGACTGTATGTTAAACCAATCACTACATGTACAGATACTCTCTTACCAAGGTTCCGTTCCAAGATTCCGTTCCGTTCTCTCTCATTTACTGTTCCCATACAAGTTATGTATTGTTTTTTTCAGGACAAAAAGGGCTTTCTTTACATACCATTATTTGTATCATGTCATATAATTTACTTTAAAAAAAAACATTTTTTTTTTTACTTTTGCTTGAAAAATCTTTTACTTACCTACGAAAGCTAAGGAAAAAAACTGCTAAATAGATTAAAAAATTTGTCCTGAGTTTAAAAACACTCAGTGTTATCGTGCTTTTCTACTTTTTATCAATAGTGACATTGTAACACTATTATCTGTCATAAATCTCTGAATAACACCTCACATGTACATATTTTTTTTAAAGTAGACAACCCAGGGTATTCAATATCGGGTATGTTCAGTCAATGTTTTGAATCACTAATATTTATGTTCAGCAAAGTCTCCCGAGTAACAGTACCCCCCATATGTACAGGTTTTAGAGTATCTTAGAATGTTACAGGGTTAAATACAGTGCTAGCTAGTGATGTCCTGAACTATTCGCCAGCGCGTTCGCCACTGCAGGCGAACACATGCGATGTTCGATCCGCCCGGGGGACCTACTGTCCACCCCCCCTGCCCCCACCCCTGTGCGGTGGGTGGGGGCCATAAATCACAATGGAGGGGACCTACTGTCCTCCCCCCCGCCCCCACCCGTGAGCGTTGGGTGGGAGACATAAAATTAAAAAGGGGGGGACCTACTGTCCTCCCCCCCGCCCCCACGCCCGCACGGTGGGTGGGGTCCATAAAAATAATGAGGGGGGGGCCTACTGTCCTCCCCCCCGGCCCCCGCCCCTGCGAGGTGGGTGGGGGCCATAAATCACAATGGGGGGGACCTACTGTCCCCCCCGGCCCCCACCCCTGAGCGGTGGGTGGGGGCCCTAAAAAAAACAATAAGGGGGGACCTACTGTCCCCCCCGGCCCCCACCCCTGCGCGGTGGGTGGGGGCCATAAATCACAATGGGGGGACCTACTGTCCCCCCCTGGCCCCCACCCCTGAGCGGTGGGTGGGGGCCATAAATCACAATGGGGGGACCTACTGTCCCCCCAGACCCCCACCCCTGAGCGGTGGGTGGAGGCCCTAAAAACAACAATAAGGGGGGGACCTACTGTCCCCCCGGCCCCCAGCCCCTGAGCGGTGGGTGGGGGCCCTAAGAAAAACAATAAGGGGGGGACCTACAGTCCCCCCCCCGGCCCCCACCCCTGAGCGGTGGGTGGGGGCATATATCACAATTGGAGGACCTACTGTCGCCCCCCGGCCCCCACCCCTGAGCGGTGGGTGGGGGCCCTAAAAAAAGCAATAAGGGGGGACCTACTGTCCCCCCCTGGCCCCCACCCCTGAGCGGCGGGTGGGAGCCCTAAATACAAATGGGGGGACCCTAGTCACCCCCTCCCCCCCCCAAAAAAAAAATATCCCCCTACCTACCCCCCTCACCCTAAAAATAATGAGGGGGGACCTTTAACTAAGAAACTGTCAAAAAAAAAACTTACCATTCGATGTGTTCTTTCTTCTAAAATCTTATTTTTTCAGCACCAAAAAAGGCCAAATAAAAAACCATAATAACCGACGCAATTAAAAAAAAAAATATCCATCTTCACCCATGGAGGGCTCCGCGCAGACTGAGCTCTGCAGGGCGGGGGAAGGCTTATAAAGCCTTGCCACGCCCTGCAATTAGGCTAAGAACACTCTGTTTGGCTGGTTTAAGCCAATCAGAGTGCTCTTTGTCATTTTACACAGCGTGGGAAAATTCCAAAGAACTTTCCCACGCTGTGTAAAATGACACAGAGCACTGTGATTGGATGGCTTTAAATCCATCCAATCACAGTGCTCTTTGTCATTTTACACAGCATGGGAGAATTCCAAAGAACGTTCCCATGCTGTGTAAAATGACACAGAGCACTGTGATTGGATGGCTTGAAATCCATCCAATCACAGTGCTCTGTGTCATGTTACACAGCGTGGGAAAGTTCTTTGGAATTTTCCGATGCTGTGTAAAATGACAAAGTGCACACTGATTGGCTTAAACTGGCCAATCAGAGTGTTCTTAGCCAAATTGCAGGGCGTGGCAGGGCTTTATTTTATTTTTTTTATTTTTTTATTGCGTCGGTTATTATGGTTTTTTATTTGGCCTTTTTTGGGGCTGAAAAAAGAAGATTTTAGAAGAAAGAAAACATTGAATGGTAAGTTTTTTTGGGGTTTTTTTTACAGGTTCTTAGTTAAAGGTCCCCCCCCTCATTATTTTTAGGCTGAGGGGGGTAGGTAGGGGGATATTTTTTTTTTTGGCGCTTCAGGGGATGACTAGGGTCTCCCCCATTTGTATTTAGGGCCCCCACCCACCGCTCAGGGGTGGGGGCCAGGTGGGGACAGTAGGTCCCCCCTTATTGTTTTTTTTAGGGCCCCCACCTACCGCTCAGGGGTGGGGGCCGGGGGGGACAGTAGGTCCCCCCCTTATTGTTTTTTTAGGGCCCCACTCACCGCTCAGGGGTGGGGGCCGGAGAGGGGGTGGACAGTAGGTCCCCCCCTCATTATCTTTATGGCCCCCACCCGCCGCCCAGGGGTGAGGGCCAGAGAGGGGGAGGACAGTAGGCCCCTCCTCATTATCTTTATGGCCCCCACCTGCCGCCCAGGGGTGGGGGCCAGGGGGGGGACAGTAGCCCACCCCTCATTATATTTATGGTCCCCACCCGCCGCCCAGGGGTGGGGGCCAGGGGGGGGAAGGGGAGTAGGACTCCCCCCCCCCCCCCTTTCAATCACTATTGTGGCCAGAAAGAGTTCCTGTGGGTTTTAAAATTTGCCTGCCTATTGAAGTCTATGGCGGTTTGGCCGGTTTGCCCGGTTTGCGAACATTTGCGGAAATTCGTGTAATAAGTGTATTTTGAGATAGAGAATATATATATATATATATATATATATATATATCTTTTGATAGATAGATAGATAGATATATATATATCAAAATAAAGTTAAAACGTAAAAATAATACAAATTTTAAAAAAATTACTTATTTGTATTTTATATTAATATATGTATATATTAATATTAAAATACAGACATATATGACATAATGATGTCACCAGTCCTCAAGGGAATTTTTCCAATGACGGTCTTGAACCGTCAGCGGTCGCGAAGGGGTTAAATCCTAGAACTCATGTTTCCACAATTGCTCCTGAATTCTCCTGAATTCTCAGTTTGACATGCTCTCAGCTCTGCCCCCGCTATCCTCCCACCCACTTGGCCCCGAGAACAGGGGAAGGGGCGGAAGCGATCGAGCAATGAGCCCTTGCACTGCTGGGGGAGCTTGTTGTGTGCGTTGATGCCACTATGTAAGTGCTCCCTAGCACCCGGTGGCATGATCTGCAGCATGCAGTACAGAATGAGAGTCCAAGACTAGCAGTAAAGATGCTGCTGATGCCCCCCCTAAGCTGCTCCCAAGGTGGCCGCCTAGTTGGCCTATAGGGAGCGCCGACCCTGCATAAAATGCCTTTTCAGAAAAAAAGACAGTCTTTACATTGGTAGCTAGTAACTCCTCTAGTAGTCATCAAAGGTGCTTCCTAGTCCGGTCACTTACATTCAGTTTCTCCATGTACAGCGTAGAGATGCTGAGTACTCTCTGTTCAGGACATCTTAAGGAATTTTCTGGCTGATCAACTAGAATTAATACACAAATACCTAACATTTCTCATAGTGGACCTGTTTTATGACAGTTCCTATGACAGAAGGACTGTATGTTAAACCAATCACTACATGTACAGATACTCTCTTACCAAGGTTCCGTTCCAAGATTCCGTTCCGTTCTCTCTCATTTACTGTTCCCATACAAGTTATGTATTGTTTTTTTCAGGACAAAAAGGGCTTTCTTTACATACCATTATTTGTATCATGTCATATAATTTACTTTAAAAAAAAACATTTTTTTTTTTACTTTTGCTTGAAAAATCTTTTACTTACCTACGAAAGCTAAGGAAAAAAACTGCTAAATAGATTAAAAAATTTGTCCTGAGTTTAAAAACACTCAGTGTTATCGTGCTTTTCTACTTTTTATCAATAGTGACATTGTAACACTATTATCTGTCATAAATCTCTGAATAACACCTCACATGTACATATTTTTTTTAAAGTAGACAACCCAGGGTATTCAATATCGGGTATGTTCAGTCTTTTGTAGTAGACACTTAGTCACAAACACTGACCAAAGTTAGCATTCATATTTGTTTGTGTGTGAAAAAAGTAAAAAATTAAATTGAACGCCAATTTTGGCCAATTTTGGCCAGTGTTTGTGACTAAGTGGCTGCTACAAATGACTGGACATACCCCATTTACAATACCTTGGGTTGTCTTCTTTTGCAAATGGCATGCCATCATGGGGGTAATTCTCATTCCTAGGCTACCATACACTCTCAAAGGCAACATAACCAACCTGGCAATTTTCAATGTAAAAATACTTGACCCTTATAATTGACCCTGTAACTTTCAAAAATGCTATAAAACCTGTACATGGGGGTTACTGTTATACTCGGGAGACTTTGCTTAACACAAATATTAGTGTTTCAAAACAGTAAAATATATCATAACAATTATATCAGTAAAAGTGCTGTTTGTGTGTGAAAAATGCAAAAAAAGTAACTGACAATATCATCGCTGTGATATGTTTTACTGTTTTGAATCACTAATATTTATGTTCAGCAAAGTCTCCCGAGTAACAGTACCCCCCATATGTACAGGTTTTAGAGTATCTTAGAATGTTACAGGGTTAAATACAGTGCTAGCTAGTGATGTCCTGAACTATTCGCCAGCGCGTTCGCCACTGCAGGCGAACACATGCGATGTTCGATCCGCCCGGGGGACCTACTGTCCACCCCCCCTGCCCCCACCCCTGTGCGGTGGGTGGGGGCCATAAATCACAATGGGGGGGACCTTCTGTCCTCCCCCCCGCCCCCACCCGTGAGCGTTGGGTGGGAGACATAAAATTAAAAAGGGGGGGACCTACTGTCCTCCCCCCCGCCCCCACGCCCGCACGGTGGGTGGGGTCCATAAAAATAATGAGGGGGGGGCCTACTGTCCTCCCCCCCGGCCCCCGCCCCTGCGAGGTGGGTGGGGGCCATAAATCACAATGGGGGGGACCTACTGTCCCCCCTGGCCCCCACCCCTGAGCGGTGGGTGGGGGCCCTAAAAAAAACAATAAGGGGGGACCTACTGTCCCCCCCGGCCCCCACCCCTGCGCGGTGGGTGGGGGCCATAAATCACAATGGGGGGACCTACTGTCCCCCCCTGGCCCCCACCCCTGAGCGGTGGGTGGGGGCCATAAATCACAATGGGGGGACCTACTGTCCCCCCAGACCCCCACCCCTGAGCGGTGGGTGGAGGCCCTAAAAACAACAATAAGGGGGGGACCTACTGTCCCCCCGGCCCCCAGCCCCTGAGCGGTGGGTGGGGGCCCTAAGAAAAACAATAAGGGGGGGACCTACAGTCCCCCCCCCCGGCCCCCACCCCTGAGCGGTGGGTGGGGGCCCTAAAAAAAGCAATAAGGGGGGACCTACTGTCCCCCCCTGGCCCCCACCCCTGAGCGGCGGGTGGGAGCCCTAAATACAAATGGGGGGACCCTAGTCACCCCCTCCCCCCCCCCAAAAAAAAATATCCCCCTACCTACCCCCCTCACCCTAAAAATAATGAGGGGGGACCTTTAACTAAGAAACTGTCAAAAAAAAAACTTACCATTCGATGTGTTCTTTCTTCTAAAATCTTATTTTTTCAGCACCAAAAAAGGCCAAATAAAAAACCATAATAACCGACGCAATTAAAAAAAAAAATATCCATCTTCACCCATGGGGGGCTCCGCGCAGACTGAGCTCTGCAGGGCGGGGGAAGGCTTATAAAGCCTTGCCACGCCCTGCAATTAGGCTAAGAACACTCTGTTTGGCTGGTTTAAGCCAATCAGAGTGCTCTTTGTCATTTTACACAGCGTGGGAAAATTCCAAAGAATTTTCCCACGCTGTGTAAAATGACACAGAACACTGTGATTGGATGGCTTTAAATCCATCCAATCACAGTGCTCTTTGTCATTTTACACAGCATGGGAGAATTCCAAAGAACGTTCCCATGCTGTGTAAAATGACACAGAGCACTGTGATTGGATGGCTTGAAATCCATCCAATCACAGTGCTCTGTGTCATGTTACACAGCGTGGGAAAGTTCTTTGGAATTTTCCGATGCTGTGTAAAATGACAAAGTGCACACTGATTGGCTTAAACTGGCCAATCAGAGTGTTCTTAGCCAAATTGCAGGGCGTGGCAGGGCTTTATTTTATTTTTTTTATTTTTTTATTGCGTCGGTTATTATGGTTTTTTATTTGGCCTTTTTTGGGGCTGAAAAAAGAAGATTTTAGAAGAAAGAAAACATTGAATGGTAAGTTTTTTTGGGTTTTTTTTTTACAGGTTCTTAGTTAAAGGTCCCCCCCCTCATTATTTTTAGGCTGAGGGGGGTAGGTAGGGGGATATTTTTTTTTTGGCGCTTCAGGGGATGACTAGGGTCTCCCCCATTTGTATTTAGGGCCCCCACCCACCGCTCAGGGGTGGGGGCCAGGTGGGGACAGTAGGTCCCCCCTTATTGTTTTTTTTAGGGCCCCCACCTACCGCTCAGGGGTGGGGGCCGGGGGGGACAGTAGGTCCCCCCCTTATTGTTTTTTTAGGGCCCCACTCACCGCTCAGGGGTGGGGGCCGGAGAGGGGGTGGACAGTAGGTCCCCCCCTCATTATCTTTATGGCCCCCACCCGCCGCCCAGGGGTGAGGGCCAGAGAGGGGGAGGACAGTAGGCCCCTCCTCATTATCTTTATGGCCCCCACCTGCCGCCCAGGGGTGGGGGCCAGGGGGGGGACAGTAGCCCCCCCCTCATTATATTTATGGTCCCCACCCGCCGCCCAGGGGTGGGGGCCAGGGGGGGGAAGGGGAGTAGGACTCCCCCCCCCCCCTTTCAATCACTATTGTGGCCAGAAAGAGTTCCTGTGGGTTTTAAAATTTGCCTGCCTATTGAAGTCTATGGCGGTTTGGCCGGTTTGCCCGGTTTGCGAACATTTGCGGAAATTCGTGTAATAAGTGTATTTTGAGATAGAGAATATATATATATATATATATATATATATATATATATATATATATATATATATATATATATATCTTTTGATAGATAGATAGATAGATATATATATATCAAAATAAAGTTAAAACGTAAAAATAATACAAATTTTAAAAAAATTACTTATTTGTATTTTATATTAATATATGTATATATTAATATTAAAATACAGACATATATGACATAATGATGTCACCAGTCCTCAAGGGAATTTTTCCAATGACGGTCTTGAACCGTCAGCGGTCGCGAAGGGGTTAAATCCTAGAACTCATGTTTCCACAATTGCTCCTGAATTCTCAGTTTGACATGCAAAAAGCATTTTCTGCAGACAGGGCTGTCCTTAGGCCTTTAGGCACCCTGTGTGGAAAATCTTCACAGCTCCACCAACCCCATCATCCATGTATAGTGTGTGTGTATAGGATTATAGTGATTGTATTGGGGATTAAATTAATAAGGATATAAAAACAAATATTAATTCCTCCTTTCCTGTTACCTAGATGGGAGAGGGGCATGCTGATCTGAATATGGTCTGCCCCTCCACTGGGTACAGACCATCCGTAACTGTCTTGCAAGCTCAGGGACTTGCAGTGTCCTGTGGTAAATCTGGACCTTAAATTGTGCTTTGACCTATGCTAACCGTACTGTAACCGCTATTTGTAAAAGACGATGTTACTGGGGTGTGTTATAGACGGGTAATTCATATATAGAGAATTATAGCGTGGGTGACTGTATAGTTTCGCCAAAGGGCATAATATTGATTATTTAGTGACTGGTGTAACAGCTGTGTATGCACGGGAATTCCCTGAGTGTTTATTGTGTTATTGTGTACGTTTCACTTGGTAACCGTGCCACGTGGTGCTGTTGCCAGAGGAAACGGGTGTGACTGTTGAATAGAACGCGTGCATAGTATTCGTTGTCAACGACGTTCCATTGATAAGTATGGGCGCATCGGAGTCAACGATTCCGGATCCCTTAGGTTGTATGGTGAAGCATTTTAAAAAGGGATTCAAAACATGTGATTTTGGGGTTAAAATGTCTCCTGTACGTTTGGTCACTTTGTGCACTAGGGAGTGGCCTACTTTGGTTGCGGCATGGCCGCCACGTGGCAGTTTGGATCCAACTCTGGTACAGCGCGTACACGTGGCTGTATCAGGTAGGCCTGAACTTTACGGGCAGTTTCCTTATATTGATTGTTGGAGACAGGCCGTAAATGACTCGCCAAAATGGATTCAGATATGCCACGAGGAGCAATGTCGCCTCATGGTGGCCAGGACTTGTTTGTCCACTAGGACTGGTGTTAGGCCCATTTTGGACACGCCCCCTGAGTCCGAGATCCCTTTGCCGCCCCCTTACTTTCCTTTAAGAGGAAGTGACGCGAATGCAGGAAGTCCTGCACCCCTTCCCCCATTGCCCCCATCCACTTCCGTTTCCTCCTCCAGTACAGAATCCACCCCCTCTCGTACTAAATCTCCCCTTCCGGAACCAGAACCAACCCCCATTAGATCTGAATATCCTGATTTGGCGCCACTTCAGACTTCCGGTCAAGCTTCTTCTAGCTCGGCTCGGAGTGTTTTATTTACTAACTTTTCCCAAAACCAAGCTCCCACATCCTCATGTTCTATTACCCCCCGACCGGAACCTCTAACTGACGCCCTTCCACGTAGCCCTATACTAACCCGACAACTGACCGGTACCCAACAGTTAAAACATTATCAGATGCCTCTTCGTCTGAATCCTGGGTCAGCCTATATCAATGCCGCAGGTCAAATGGCACATGCTGACCCAGTCTTCGTATATGTCCCGTTCACGACTACCGATCTCTTGAATTGGAAGACCCACAACTCCTCGTACACTGAGAAACCACAAGCTATGACCGATCTGTTCACCTCGATAGTGCAGACACATAACCCGACATGGGCTGATTGCCAGCAGTTATTAATGACTTTGTTTAATAATGAGGAAAGGACAAGGATTAATCAAGCGGCCATTAAAGCGCTAGAGGATAGAGCCCGTGCTTTGAATCAAGCCAATCCGGCAGCATGGGCCGCAACACATTACCCTAACACCGATCCCGACTGGAATGTAAATGGCGCAGATATGGTTCAACTCAGAGCCTATAGAGACGCTATAATTGCTGGCATGAAAGCCGGAGGGAAGAAAGCTATCAATATGTCGAAGACAGTTGAGGTGATTCAGAAAAGTGATGAAGCGCCCAGTGTCTTTTATGACCGATTATTGGAGGCATACCGCTTGTATACCCCCTTTAATCCGGAAGACGCTGATAACTCCCGAATGGTGAACTCCGCCTTTGTCAGCCAAGCTTACGGAGATATTAAGCGCAAGCTACAGAAGTTAGAAGGGTTTGCAGGTATGTCTATCACCCAACTAATGGAGGTAGCGAACAAAGTGTATATGAATAGGGAAACAGAAAGTAAGAAAGAGGAAGAGCGCAAGATGCTTAGAAAGGCAGATATGCTAGCGGTAGCGATCGCAGGCGTAGATAGACGGGGCCCAGATAGAGGCGATAGTAAGTGGAATGAGGAACCTCTGAGTAGAAATCAGTGCGCATACTGTAGGGAAGAAGGGCATTGGAGAAGTGAGTGTCCGCGAAGAGAACAGTATGAGAGCGACAGACCCAGGGCAGGTTACGGAAACTTTAGAGGCAGAGCGAGAGGTAGAGGAGGCCCCGGAGGGAGTAATGGTAATAGAGGGAGCAATGGGAACAGAGGAAGTGTTAGGGAAGATAGGTATTTTCCAGCAGCGCAAAGGTCCCGCGATAGAGAAGGTAGGGACTTTGTAGGATTGGCTGACACGGTCATGGAGGACTATTGATACCGACCGGGCTCCATCCCCCTTGGTCGAGCGGAGCCTATGGTCGATGTATCAATAGGGGGAAAAAGGAGTGCGTTCATGATCGACACTGGTGCTGAACATTCAGTGGTGACTAATCTAGTTGCTCCTCCATCTGGAAGAACTATTACTGTAATAGGAGCAACTGGGAGAAGTGCTGAAAAACCGGTTCTTAAAAGTCGACTCTGTACATTGGGAGGCCACGTAGTAAAACATCAATTCCTTTATATGCCTGAATGTCCAGTCCAATTGCTGGGACGTGATATGCTATCCAAATTACAAGCGCAGATTACGTTTCTACCAAATGGAACAACATCTCTAAAGTTTAATGGACCTTCAGGTATTATGACATTATCCGTACCAAAGGAAGAAGAGTGGCGACTTTATACAGCGTTGACTAGCCAAAACCCCAGGAGTGATGAATCCTTATTCAACATACCAGGAGTTTGGGCAGAGAACAACCCACCAGGACTGGCCCGCAATATTCCACCTATTAAAATCGAACTAAAACTTGGGGTTTATCCAGTGAGCCTAAGACAATATCACATCCCGCAGAAGGCTAAGAAGAACATCCAATCCTATCTGGATAAGTTCATACGGTATGGTATCCTAAAATTCTGTACTTCCCCCTGGAACACCCCATTGCTGCCTGTTCAAAAGCCCGGTACAGATGAGTATCGACCTGTGCAGGACTCGAGAGCAGTCAATGATGCGGTTGTTAGTATACATCCAGTTGTGCCCAATCCATATAACCTGCTTGCTTTAATTCCGTGCGGGGCTACTTATTTTACAGTCTTAGATCTCAAAGATGCCTTCTTTTGCCTCCGAATTGCCGCAGAAAGCCAATGCATCTTCGCTTTCCAATGGGAAAACGCTGTAACGGGCTCAAAACGCCAAATGACCTGGACAAGACTGCCCCAAGGGTTTAAAAATTCACCTACCCTATTTGGTTCAGCTCTAAGTCAAGATCTACTGGATTTCGAGTCTATCCCAGGAGAGTGTGTATTGTTACAATATGTAGATGACTTGTTGATAGCAGCAGTTACAAAGGAAATATGTCAGCAAGCAACGCACGATCTACTACACATTCTCTGGAAGGCAGGATACAAGGTGTCCAGAAAGAAGGCTCAGTTGTGTTTGCCAACTGTCAAATATCTGGGATTCCATATCTCTGAAGGTCAAAGAATTATGGGGCCAGAGAGAAAAGAAGCTGTGTGCCAAATACCGATACCCAAGAATAGAAGACAAGTGCGAGAATTCTTGGGGGCAGCAGGCTTCTGTAGGATATGGATTCCCAGCTACGCGATACTGGCAAAACCTCTGTATGCAGCTATTAAAGGTACAGAGCACGACTCAAGAACAGCAAACGGCATTTGAAGATGTGAAGAAGGCTTTGATGAGTGCCCCAGCATTAGGTCTACCTGATCACACACGACCATTCTACCTGTACGTACATGAGCAAAGAAGAATGGCTGTGGGAGTATTGACACAGTACTTGGGATCATGGCAAAGACCTGTTGCCTATATGTCTAAGCAACTGGATGCAGTGGCCAGCGGACTTCCACCTTGTCTAAGAGCCGTAGCTGCAGCCGCCCTGCTAGTAGCTGAAGCCGATAAACTCACTCTGGGTCAAGAACTTTATGTACGAGTCCCACATGCAGTACAGACGTTGTTGGATTACAAAGGAAATCATTGGTTTAGTAACAGCCGTATGACCAAGTATCAAGCAATGTTGTGTGAAAACCCAAGAGTGCATTTAGAGACTGTAAACACCTTAAATCCAGCTTCCCTTTTGCCACAACCTACTGAAAGTCAACATGATTGTTTGGAAGTAATGGATGAAGTATTTTCAAGTAGACCAGATCTTCGTGATTTTCCCATCCAGAACCCCGATGTTCAATATTACACCGACGGCAGTAGTTATGTGAAAGAAGGGATCCGCTATGCAGGATATGCAGTAACAACGATAGACAAGGTGATAGAAGCTCGGCCACTGGCAAAAGGAACATCAGCACAAAAGGCAGAATTGATAGCACTGACACGAGCGTTACAACTGGCTGAAGGTTTAAGAGTAAACATCTACACGGACTCCAAGTATGCGTTTTTAACCACTCATGCCCACGGAGCTTTGTATAAAGAAAGAGGACTATTGAATTCAGAAGGCAAAGAAATCAAGTACGCAGCTGAAATCCTACAACTATTGGAAGCAGTGTGGGAGCCGAAAGAAGTCTGTATTATTCATTGTCGAGCGCATCTGAGAGGAGATGGTGATGTAACCAAAGGAAATCGGATAGCAGATAGTGCAGCTAAGCGTGCCGCTGAATCGGGAAGACAGGAATATGTGGGGCATATAGCTGCTCTTATACCAACTCCACTGTCTCAATGGACTCCAGTTGATACAGCTCAAGAAGAAGAGTGGTTCAAGACTGAACCTGGAAAGTATTTGGAGAACAAATGGTATCAGTTAGAAGATGGAAGAATAGTCATTCCAGCGTCACTAGCGGTAGAAATTGTCCAAAACTATCACAACGGGACACATTCTGGGAGAGATAGTACAGAAGAATCTCTCAGAAAACATTTCTACATACCAAGATTGTCCAACTTGACTCAGGCCATTGTACGAAGATGTGTAACGTGTGCTAAAAATAATGCAAGACAAGGACCAGTAAAGCCACCAGGAGTCCAGTTTATGGGGGGACTCCCCATGTCCGATTTACAAATTGACTATACAGTGATACCTAAATCGGGTGGACATCGTTACCTGCTGGTAGTTGTGTGTACCTATTCAGGCTGGGTAGAAGCATGTCCTACTCGTACAGAGAAAGCAGGAGAAGTTGTGAGATTCCTGCTACGAGAAATAATACCCCGATATGGACTACCCTGCTCTATAGGATCGGACAATGGTCCAGCTTTTGTTCATCAGTGCCTACAACAACTGACTCATATGCTTGGTATAAAGTGGAGGCTTCATACGGCATATAGACCCCAAAGTTCTGGTAAGGTAGAGAGAATGAATAGAACTATTAAGAATCAGTTGGCTAAAATGTGTCAGGAAACCCAACTTAAGTGGAACGTTCTCTTGCCCATAGCTCTATTGCGAATCCGCAGTACACCTACCAGAAGGATGGGCCTCTCTCCTTTTGAAATCATGTATGGGCGACCACCTCCCGTACTTGGTAACTTAAGGGGGGATTTGAGTCAGTTGGGAGAAGGAATTACCCGGCAGCAGGTTGTAGAGTTGGGTAAGACTATGGAGGAGGTACAGAAATGGGTACAAGATAGATTACCTGTGAATATTTATTCCCCAGTTCATAGTTACCACCCAGGAGACCAAGTGTGGATAAAAGAGTGGAATAATGTACCGTTAGGGCCCAAGTGGAGAGGTCCTTATGTTGTTCTTTTGTCTACCCCTACAGCGATAAAAGTAGCCAAAGTGACTCTGTGGATACATCACTCCAGGGTTAAACCAGCAGCAGTCGATTCTTGGCAAGTTACAGCAGATCCAGAGAATCCCTGCAAGATCCGGTTAAAACGCACGACTCAATCGGAGTGACGAGGAACCTTGTGGATTACAAATTTTATTGTTTCAGAGATTTGGTAAGTGAGTGGGAAGGCCATAATAAAGCCTGTCCACCCACCAACGAGTATATAAGTCAGGATAAGTCTCGAAGGGACCCCTGTGAAGACGAGCAGAACTCCATTCCCTGCAGCCCTTACATCCTGGAAGCTGAGGTGCCTTCGCACGGACGAAGACTGAGGATGACGACAAAAGATGTGCTTATAATAATGTTTATTTATGTGTATTTTTATATTCAGGAAGGTAGAGGTACCGACACTCCTAGCTGTGAGGTATGCATTAAGACTACAAGAACAGGTAACCATATATCCCAGACCCTAATTTGGCATTCGCAATATGAATGTAAAGGAGATGTATCAAGATGTAGATACTTAAATATAGAATATAGTGTGTGCCATTTAGGAGTAGGAGAACCTAAGTGCTTCAGTCCAGAGTATCAACCCCGTACAATTTGGTTGACTCTCAGGAATGGAGATCCTCAGGGGACCCTAATTAACAAGACAGTATTAGAATCCGTATATTCTTCAGGTGTTCTGCTATTTGATGCGTGTAAAGCGATATCAAGTGGTAGAAAGCCGTGGAATATATGTGGGGATCTTAGATGGGAGAGAACGCATGGGTCTAACGATAAATATATTTGTCCCAGTAGTAAAAATAAATATGTGAGTCCTAGATGCCCAAATAGAGATTATAACTTTTGCCCATATTGGTCTTGTGTGGGGTGGGCAACTTGGGGACAGACAGCAGACAAGGACATGATTGTGACTAAGTTGCCTACCAGTCCATATTGTAAGTCTATGGAATGCAATCCAATCCATATACTTATAAATAACCCTGACAAGTTCTTAGATAAATATGGTCATTTATTTGGGTTTCAAATATATGGGACGGGTTTAGATCCTGGGACAATATTGTTTATAGGGATAGAGACTGATACGGTAACCTCCCAAACTCATCAAGTATACCACTCCTTTTATGAAGAGATGAGCATAGATAATAAGATCCCCCATAATGCTAAAAACCTGTTCATAGATTTAGCCGAAAGTATTGCCGGTAGTCTTAATGTTACCAACTGCTATGTGTGTGGAGGTACTAACATGGGAGACCAATGGCCTTGGGAAGCAAAGGAGGTAATGTCCGGTTCTGAGGCAGTTGACCAATTAATATCTACACAAGCCGATTATCATATGAGTGTTAGAGGTAAATCTGAGTGGAGATTAAAGACCTCCATCATAGGTTATGTTTGCATAGCGAGGAAAGGAATGATGTATAATACTTCTGTAGGAGAATTAACTTGTCTAGGGCAAAAAGCTTATGATGATGATACAAAGAATACAACTTGGTGGTCGGCTTCAAATGTCTCAGAACCATCTAACCCGTTTGCTAGATACGCCAATTTAAAGGATGTGTGGTTTGATTTATCCATCACATCTAACTGGAGAGCCCCAGCAAATTTGTACTGGATCTGTGGTAAGAAAGCCTATTCGGAGTTGCCACAGGACTGGGAAGGGGCATGTGTGTTGGGTATGCTCAAACCATCCTTCTTCTTGTTACCTATCGAAACAGGTGAGACTTTAGGTGTTAAAGTGTATGATGTGAATCATAGGAAGAAAAGGGGACCCATAGAGATAGGCGCCTGGGAAGATAATGAATGGCCTCCCCAGCGTATTATAGATTATTATGGGCCAGCCACGTGGGCAGAGGATGGTACTTTTGGTTATAGAACCCCTATTTATATGCTCAACCGTATTATAAGATTACAGGCAGTGGTTGAGATCATTACTAACGAAACATCACAAGCGCTCAATCTTCTAGCGAAGCATAATACCAGGATGAGGACAGCAGTATACCAAAATAGATTAGCCTTGGATTACCTTTTGGCAGTAGAGGGAGGTGTATGTGGGAAGTTTAACCTGAGCAATTGCTGTCTTCAAATAGATGACGAAGGGCAAGCAATAGCTGAGCTTACTAGCCATATGGTTAAACTAGCGCATGTGCCTACTCAGGTATGGAAAGGGTACAATCCAAGTAGCTGGTTTGGTAGCTGGTATGAGTGGTTTGGAGGGCTTAAGGCAGTGGTAGGTGGAGTCCTACTGATTTTAATGTTGTGTCTACTCCTGCCGTGCCTTATACCCTTAGTAGTTAGGTCTGTGCAAAGCCTGATAGAAAATATAGCAGAGAGGAAGGCTGCTGCACAGATAATGGCAATTTATAAATATAAGGCTCTAGATCAGGGAGAACTAATGCAGGAAGATGAGTGTTGAAGATTCACATCATAAGATAAGTCTGGTTTGGTTCAAGGTAACTTGCGGTGTATGCAAACCAAGGTTAAGTGACACACACACATCATCCAGCACACACACACACATCATCCAGCACACACACACACATCATCCAGCACACACACACACATCATCCAGCACACACACACACACATCATCCAGCACACACACACATCATGCAGCACACACACACACACATCATCCAGCACACACACACACACATCATCCAGCACACAAACACACACATCATCCAGCACACACACACCTCATCCAGCACACACACACACACATCATCCAGCACACACACACACACACACATCATCCAGCGTGCACACACACACACACACCATCCAGCGTGCACACACACACATCATCCAGCGCGCGCACACACACACATCATCCAGCACACACATCATCCAGCGCACACACACACACACATCATCCAGCACACAAACACACACACCATCCAGCACACACACACACACACACACATCATCCAGCACACACACACATCATCCAGCTCACACACATCATCCAGCACACACACATAATCCAGCACACACACACATAATCCAGCACACACACACATAATCCAGCACACACACACACACATCATCCAGCACACACACACACACACACACACCATCATCCAGCACACACACACATCATCATCCAGCACACACACACATAATCCAGCACACACACATAATCCAGCACACACACACACATAATCCAGCACACACACACATAATCCAGCACACACACACATAATCCAGCACACACACACACACACACATTATCCAGCACACACAGACACACATCATCCAGCACACACTTCATCCAGCACACACACATACTGCATTCATTATACACAATCTGCACTTACTACAAACACACTACATACACTGCATTCATTATACACACTCTGCACTCACTACACACTACATTCACTATACACACTCTGCATTCACTACAAACACACTACATACACACTGCATTCATTATACACACTGCATTCATTATACACACTCTGCACTCATTACAAACACACTACATTCATTATACACACTCTGCACTCATTACAAACACACTACATTCACTATACACACTCTGCATTCATTATACACACTCTGCACTTACTACAAACACACTACTTTCACTACACACACTGCATTCATTATACACACTCTGCACTCACTACAAACACACTCAATTCACTGTACACACTGCACTCACTACACACACTACATTCACTATACACACGCTGCATTCATTATACACACTCTGCATTCACTACACACACACTACATACACTGCATTCATTATACACACTTTGCACTCACTACACACTACATTCACTATACACACTCTGTATTCACTACAAACACACTACATACACTGCATTCATTATACACACTCTGCACTCACTACAAACACACTACATTCACTATACACACTCTGCATTCATTATACACACTCTGCACTCACTACACACTACATTCACTATACACACTCTGCATTCACTACAAACACACTACATACACTGCATTCATTATACACACTCTGCACTCACTACAAACACACTGCATTCATTATACACACCTTGCACTCACTACAAACACACTAAATTTATTATACACACACTACATTCATTATACACACTGCACTTACTACAAACACACTACATTCATTATCCATACTCTGCATTTACTACAAAACACATTGCATTCATTATACACACTCTGCACTCACTACAAACACACTACATGTATTATACACACTGCACTCACTACAAACACACTCTGCACTCACTACAAACACACTGCATTCATTATACACACTCTGCACTCACTACAAACACACTGCATTCATTATACACACCTTGCACTCACTACAAACACACTAAATTTATTATACACACACTATATTCATTATACACACTGCACTTACTACAAACACACTACATTCATTATCCATACTCTGCATTTACTACAAAACACATTGCATTCATTATACACACTCTGCACTCACTACAAACACACTACATGTATTATACACACTGCACTCACTACAAACACACTCTGCACTCACTACAAACACACTGCATTCATTATACACACTCTGCACTCACTACAAACACACTGCATTCATTATACACACTCTGCACTCACTACAAACACACTGCATTCATTATACACATTATGCACTCACTACAAACACACTGCATTCATTATACACACTCTGCACTCACTACAAACACACTGCATTCATTATACACACTATGCACTCACTACAAACACACTGCATTCATTATACACACACTGCACTCACAACAAACACACTACATTCATTATACACACACTGCACTCACAACAAACACACTACGTTCATTATACACACTCTGCACTCACAACAAACACACTACATTCATTATACACAATCTGCACTCACTACAAACACACTAAATTTATTATACACACACTACATTCATTATACACACTGCACTTACTACAAACACACTACATTCATTATCCATACTCTGCATTCACTACAAAACACACTACATTCATTATACACACCCTGCACTGCACTATATGCATAGGAGTGTAATTTTATTTATTTAAGGCCCCCCCTCCCCCCCTTAAACAAAATTACAAAAAATTACACTCCTATGCATATAGTGCAGTGCAGAAATCTTGGGTGAGTTCCCACACTTTTGCCCCAGGACTTGACCCCTGGTTAGTACCCTTTGTTAAAGTAAATTGAGTAATGTACAAAAGTCTTTATTGTATCATTTATAAATAACAAAGGGATACTATACTCATTCCCCTATAGTGGCTAATTGTGTAATAATGGTAATACTATTACCTATTATATAATATTGCCAGGGGCAAGGATGCTGTCATGAAAAGTGTCAATAAGTTGATATAAAGTTAAATGTAGCACAGACACACAGCCAGTGGCGTACGTACCGCGGTCGCAGGGGTCGCAGCTGCGACCGGGCCCGGCACTCCAGGGGGCCCGGCCGCCCTGCGGCCCCCCCGCGACCGGGTAGCAGCTGCCACGCTTTGCGGCCCCGGCCCGTGCGGCAAACCGCCGGGGCCGCATGTCAAGGGGTCCATCGGGTGGCCCATGCTGTCAGGGCCACCCGATGGACATGGATTGTAAGGGGGCCTGGTCTGCGCTGGGCACTTTAAGAGCGCGACCGGGCCCCCTGTGATGACATCACACGCTGGGAGGAAGTGACCGCACGTCACTCCTCCCAGCATACTGACAGCCCACGCGGGAGGAAACTGAAAGGAGGAGGGAGACGGAGTCAGAGTGGGAACTCTGACTCCCATCAGGCTGAGCCACCACTGGACCCACACATGGTAGGAAACATTGTGTGTATATGTGTCTGTGTGTATTTATGTCTGTGTATGTGTGTATGTCTGTGTCTGTATCTGTGTGTATGTCTGTCTGTCTGTGTGTGTGTGTGTGTGTGTGTGTGTATCTATATGTATGTCTGTGTATGTATGATTGTGTGTCTGTGTCTGTGTGTGTGTGTGTGTGTGTGTCTGTTTCTGTATGTCTGTGTATGTGTGTGTGTCTATGTATGTGTCTGCGTGTGTGTCTCTGTATGTATGTGTCTGCATGTGTGTATGTATGTCTGTGTCTCTGTGTGTGTGTGTGTGTGTGTGTGTATCTGTATGTATGTCTGTGTATGTATGATTGTGTGTGTGTGTGTCTGTTTCTGTATGTCTGTGTATGTGTGTGTGTGTCTATGTATGTGCCTGCGTGTGTGTCTCTGTATGTATGTGTCTGCATGTGTGTATGTATGTCTGTGTATGTGTGTGTGTATGTCTGTCTGTCTCTGTGTGTGTGTGTATCTGTATGTATGTCTGTGTATGTATGATTGTGTGTCTGTGTCTCTGTGTGTGTCTGTTTCTGTATGTCTGTGTATGTGTGTGTGTCTATGTATGTGTCTGCGTGTGTGTCTCTGTATGTATGTGTCTGCATGTGTGTATGTATGTATGTGTCTGTCGGGGGTATGTGTTTGTGTCTGTATGTATGTGTCGGGGGGGAGGGGCCCACAGTCAGGGGGGAGAGGTTCACGGTAGGGGGGGGGCCCACAGATCAGTTTCGCAACAGCATGCGTTGATTGGCGTTCTGTTGGGCTGACCCCGGGTGCCAATGCATGCTGTCTGACTGTGCCACTAGCTCTTTGCGACGACCTCCCCCTGCTTCCAACTCGTCTCCTCCTCTCTGTCTCCCCATCTGAACTTTCGCCCTGTTCTTCTTCTTGCCGAGCGGGTACCCACGTGACATCCAGGGACGCATCGTCATCCTCAACCACTTCACTTGTATCTGACAACTCAGTAAAGGAAGCAGCAGCGGGTACAACATCATCATCATCACACCGTACGTCCATATGTGTAATGCTGCCTGACTGAGCCATATCCCTGTTATCTACATCCTCTGGCAATAATGGTTGCGCATCACTCATTTCTTCAAACGGATGTGTAAATAATGTCTCTGACAGATAAGGTAAAGCGGCTGTGGTGCTAGTGTTTGTTGTGGCGACAGGCCGGTGAGTGGTAACTTGAGAGGTGCCCGAAGCTAAGCTGGAGGAGGATGGTGCGTCATTTTTCCGAGCGGAAGCTGTAGAAGATTGGGTGTCCTGTTTTAGCCAGTCAACTATGTCCTCAGAACTTTTCAAGTTCAGGGTACGTGGCCTCTGAAAACTGGGCATTATTCTAGGGCAAAAGGGAATCACAGCACCACGACCACGACGGCCCCTGCGGGGTGGCCTGCCTCTGCCTGTCATTTTTTTTTTGGATTAGTGGTACTATTTGTGCAAGCTACTGTGACACCAGATATGAGTGGCAAAGTGCATTTACAGAGGTTCGCAGAGTACACGCTGTAGGCCTGACACACCCGCTTGAAGACAACTAACTGCTATTCAATCTATAACAGTGAAAAAAATATTTTGTTTTTAAATGCAAGCTACTGTGACACCAGATATGAGTGGCAAAGTGCAGTGGCAGAGGTTGGCAGAGTACACGCTGTAGGCCTGACACACCCGCTTGAAGACAACTAACTGCTATTCATTCTATAACAGTGAGAAAAAAATATTTTGTTTTTAAATGCAAGCTACTGTGACACCAGATATGAGTGGCAAAGTGCAGTGGCAGAGGTTGGCAGAGTACACGCTGAAGGCCTGACACCCGCTTGAAGGACACTGACTGCTATTAGATTACAGTCAAAAACTTTTTTTCTTTTTAAAGGCACGCTATTGTGCAGTGGTGTATCGTGGTTTTGTGCTGCCCTAGGCAAGACTAAACTCAGGCACCCCCCTAATATAAATTTGACCCACCCCTTCCTGTCAATGCCAAACCCCTCTGTTTAAGAGCCACCCCTTCCTGTGTAAACCCCATCCCTTCCTCTTTAGGCTCCACCCTCTCCGGTTAGAGCTTCACATCTTCATTTCTGTATTTAAAATCAACAGGCATAGCGTCAATAAAAATCAACAGTCATAGTGATACCGGAGAAACTGACGGAAGCCAAGCACAGAGAAGTGGACACAGGTTTCTTCAGGAAGGAAGAGATCTTTATTCGATTCACCGACCGGGACTCAGAGGGACTAATGTCACCAAAATACAACAAGATCTGAGTCCCGAACAACAGTGTAGATGCATGATATAGACCTATAGCTCCTCCTATAGTTAACTCTACCCACATATACTCTTTACCCAATCAGCTGAACAAAGCCTAACTTCCCTTACCTGTTAGACCACATGGCTCACCCAGAACAATGGAGGAGGGGAAGTGTTTTCAGTTCCTGCATTCCTGCATTTGCTCAGTACACTGTTGATTGTATCTTAGCTACGTGTAACTGACTAACTGATACACCAACATACACATATGCCACGTGGAAATCTCGGCCTACTAAATTTAATTTCTACCGAGCTTCCACCACATTCCCCCCTTTGATGCTTCTGATATATATAATAATTCCAGATTCATCACCTAATCATCGCTTACTTACAACTCAAGTTGCCATGAATCAGAACAGACCTCATAAGCATCTTAGCATCATTACAAATTCCTTCAGCACTCCTCATTCTGAATATATTCTCTCTGGGGTTCTTACTTGCAAACAGCCATTACATGCGCAGCTGTTTTCCTTTCTGTCGTGCTCTCTATGACACTCTGTATGGGTAACAATGGATCTACGATACAATAATAAAAGAAACAAACATAGCATAATACTGTTAACTCTTAAGGGGGAGTGGAAATTTGAATAGTAGTTCACACTCACACTCAACAGTATTATTCAAATTTCCACTCCCCCTTAAGAGTTAACAGTATTATGCTATGTTTGTTTCTGTTATTATTGTATCGTAGATCCATTGTTACCCATATCTATTGAGGACCCGGAGGAGTCCTTATCTGCTATACATTTAGTCCAAGGGTAATTTTTTGTTGTTAACTATTACCCACTAAAAGTGTGTCCTATCCACTAGGAGGTGTATTTGTACTTTCTATATTTGACACTCTGTATGGACCTAATTACCAATGGAACCAAACATGGTAGAAAGAGACACAACACTATAATCAACATTACTCCTCCTACCAATGTCTTGATCCCTCCAAGCTGCTCGTACCTACTTCCAAACCAACTACTAGAATTGTACCCGTTCCAGGTTTAAGTCGGTACATGCGTCAGTTTAGCCATGTGGCTTGTGAGATCAGTCACTGTCTGCCCTTCATCATCTATGTGCAGACAACAGTTGCTGAGATTGAACTTTCCACATACACCTCCTTCTATTTGCACTGGAAGTGAATGGAGGACTTTATCAACAGCCCAACTGGTTTACCTGGTAAGAAGGCTATGTGCTTTACAGAGTAATCCATAATTGCCTAATGGTAGAATGAGGCTTGAATCCCTGTATTAGAATACAATAACACTTCATGGGCATACAGTTTGGCTGTTAACCAGTTCCCTCACATATTACATCCCTCCTATTGGCAATGAAGCGCGCTAAGGTAGCCAGTGCCACTCATTATCTTCCCAGTTACCTACATTCAAGGATGCTTGCTTCTTTTTATGATTCACATCATAAACCTTAACTCCCAAGGTCTCTCCTGTTTCAATTGGCAACAAGAAGAAGGATGGTCTGAGCATACCTAATACACATGCCCCTTCCCAGTCCTGTGGTAACTCTGAATAGGCTTTCTTACCACAGATCCAGTACAAATTTGCTGGGGCTTTCCAACTAGATGTAGCAGATAGGTCAAACCACACATCCTTTAAATTGGTATAAATTGCAAACAGATTAGGTGGTTCTGAGACATTTGAAGCTGACCACCAAGTTGTATCTTTTGTACTATCATTATAAGCTTTTTGCCCTAGACAAGTCAATTCTCCTACAGATGTATTAAACATTATTCCTTTCCTTGCTATGCAAACATAACCTATAATGGAGGTCTTTAATCGCCACTCAGATTTACCTCTAACACTCACTTGATAATCAGTTTGAGAAGATATTAACTGTTCAACTGTCTCAGAACCGGAATACATTACCTCCTTTGCTTCCCATGGCCATTGGTCTCCCATGTTAGTACCTCCACACACATAGCAGTTGGTTACATTAAGACTACCAGCAATACTCTCGGCTAAATCAATAAAAAAGTTCTTAGCATTATGGGGGATCTTATTTTCCACACTCATCTCCTTATAGAAGGAATGAAAGACCTGATGAGTCTGGGTTGCCACAGTATCGGTCTCTATTCATATAAATAATATTGAAATAAACAGAAACAAATGCTCAAGGTCTCAAACTGAAAGGAGTAATGAGACCCTAGGCATACCTGGATATATGTATAGTAATGGAAAAATAATAAAGGGTATATATACCCAAATACTGATAGCTGAATCCCCCCAGCCAGGGAGGAAAGTGCTACAAAAGTAGTGAATAAATAAATAAATCAAAATAAAATAAAGTATGTACAACTCTACTGTCTGATGGATCTGGGATAAAGCCAAAATGTAGTAGGCTATTATGGGATAGAGGGAAAAAAAATAAAAAATCCTTTAATGATAGTAATCAATATATATATATATCCATATCCCTGCCCCTAGTGCTTACCCAGCCATTTATATATAGAAGAAGACCATTACCTGCTGCAAGCTGGGGCTTAGACCTAATTCGTTATAGTTTAGTATAGGTCCTCAGCTCTCCAGCAAAAATACAGTTAAATCAAACGAAAAATCAATGATAAAAGATTGAACTGTATCCCAAAGGTAATGCAAGCAGGAAATAAAGCGATATAGGGTGAGAGAAATGTAGAATAGATAAAGAGGTCAGTGCTAAATGTACTGACAAATGCTTTATAAAGCCTCTCTCCCTTTTCAGCTAACTAGACAGACATAGTAGAGAACGAGAAAAACAAATCAAGAGTGGTGTTTTAGAGCATAATGCTCCACACCCAGAGTGTTAGTCAGTGCCCATGTGAAAAACAAAGAAAAGTTAATGCTAAGAAACGCCCGACGCGCGTTTCGGTGCCTATGTCATGCACCTTCGTCAGGGACCAAAAGAATGTGGTCACTAGCCTCCCTTTAAGTATGTACTGTGCCCAAGTATTAGCCAATAACCGGATCGGGGAAAGAAACCCTCAGATGTTGCAAATTTACCTCGATTAGTCCACTTAATCTCAGCATTCCATGTCAGATGGAGAGTCACATGACCGCTGCCTCGAGGGAGCAGATTGGTGTAATGAAGGGCTCATATAATTGGTTTAACCCCACGTGGGGCTCCCTCAGTCGGAAGGTAGTGTGTGGATGTATACCACGCCCCCCTTCCGTTTCTTGAGAGGTATGCCAGTCATGTTCCTTAAATGGAAATCGAAAAGAAAAAGAAAGAGAAAGACTACCCTTCCTATAACCCCCAGGCAGTCGCCCACATAAATACCTTGTACATATTTCCGAACTACAGACCAACATATGGGATTCATGGCCGGCTGCTATATAAAGTCAAATATGACCATACTTCAAAAGGGGCCACCAATCCCTATCACTCTCAGCCAACCGTTTGATATAGGGTCTACCCTCTGTCTAGACACCTATAAAGGTTAGTAGAGTGTGTCAGTGGGCTCCCACCAAATAAGTGGTGATAGACAAATAAATAAATTACCGGGGTACTGGGATCCTTGATAGAACCTAGTCCCATGTTTATATGTACATCACCGGCTAAATATACATTCCCAGTATCTGAGGTATGGATGGAGTGTATTTCATATAGGCTTCCCAGGTATAGATAAACCTCCAAATAGGCGTCTATTACCGATATTGCCTGGGAGCAATTATGACCCCCTCCATAATACATCCTCTTGTGTGTGTCTGCAGTTCCGATGTATTTAAAGGGACAGTGTCCTGAAAAGAGGTATAGGTATAGGATGGTGGAGGAAAACGGAGTTATTGAGTCAAACTGTATACGGTAACTTGGGGCTTATGATATAAAATAGAGGTATGGGTTATAGGGGGGGTCAGCAGCATCTAAATAATAGAAATAATAATAAAAAGATCCAAAATTGCTATACAAGATATACAGTGGGTATGAGGCATATATTAAATATTTACATAATTACATTATTTACAAAAGGGACTAATGGACTTAGTCTGCGATAAATGAGGTGTATGAGAAACCCTCATTGAGACCAAGGGGTGAGAGTGTCTTGAGTTTATAGATCCAGAAACTCTCTCTTTGTAAGAGTTTTTTATCCAGATCTCCGCCCCTTGGTCCCAAAGTAACCTTTTCCAGGCCACAAAACCTGATCCCATCTGAGGACCCCCTATGATGTAGTTTGAGGTGTTTGGAGACTGGTGTGTCTATCAGTCTCCTAGGGTTCACACACTCATCTCCTTATAGAAGGAATGAAAGACCTGATGAGTCTGGGTTGCCACAGTATCAGTCTCTATTCATATAAATAATATTGTCCCAGGATCCAAACCTGTTCCATATATCTGGAACCCAAATAAGTCCCCAAACCTATCTATGAATCGTTCTGGGTCATTGATAAGTATATGGACTGGGTTACACTCCCTAGACTTACAATATGGCTTGGTAGGCAACTTAGTGACGATCATATCCTCATCTACTGTCTGTCCCCAGGTTGCCCACCCTACACAGGACCAATACGGACAATAATTATATCTTTATTTGGGCACTTTGGATCCATATATTTGTACTTACTACTGGGGCAAATATATTTGTCATTAGACCCATACGTTCTTTCCCATTTAAGATCACCACATACATTCCACGGTTTCCTACCACCTGATATCGCCTTACATGCATCAAATAGCAGAACACCTGAAGAATGTACGGTTTCTAGTATGGTCTTATTTATCAGGGTCCCCTGTGAGTCTCCATTCCGAATAGTCAACCAAATTGTACGGGGTTGATACTCTGGACTAAAACACCTAGGTTCTCCTGCTCTTAGATGGCATACACTATAATCTATACTCAAGTATCTACACTTAGATACATGTCCTTTACACTCATATTGTGAATGCCAAATAAGGGTCTGGGAAATATGATTGCCTGTTTTCGTAGTCTTAATGCAAACCTCACAGCCTGGTGTGTCGGTACCTCTACCTTCCTGAATAATTAAAAACACAAATATACACATTATCAAACACATCACTCCTGACATCTTTGTCCTGACTCTTCGACCGTGCGATGGCACCTCAGCTTCCAGGTGTGAGGGCTGCAGGGAATGGAGTCCTTCCTGATCCTCACTTTTCTTCACAGAGGTTTTTCCTCTTGCTTAATGTTGGTAGGAGGTCAGGCTTTATTGTGGCCGTCAAAACACCTACTTGTAGATCTTTGTTGATGTTCCCTTTTAACAATATTCTCTTTGCAAAAAAACACTTTTAATCCAACTGGGTCACACGCTTTAACCGGATCTTGCAAGGATTCTCTGGATCTATGGTAGCTTGTCAGGAATCTGCCGCTGGATTTTACACTAGAGTGATGAATCTATGGAGTCACTTCTACAACCTTTACAACTGTTGGGGTAGATAAAAGAACAACATAGGGACCTCTCCACTTGGAACCTAATGGAACAGTGTTCCATTCTTTTATCCACACTTGATCCCCTGGATGGTAAGAATAAACAGGTGGATATATGTTCACAGGTAACCTATCTTTCACCTATTTCTGTACCTTCATCATAGTTTTACTCAACTCAGCCACCTACAGCCGAGTAATTCCATCATCAAACTGACATAAATCTCCTCCTAAATTACTGAGTATGGAAGGTAGATGCCCATACATAATTTTTGAGCAGTAACCCAGAAACAAAAGAAAGCATCTTTAAGGTCTAGGAAGGTATAGTAGGTTGCCCCACCTGGTATTAAAGCAAGCAGATTATAGGGGATGGGTACCACTGGGTGTATATTGACTACTGCATTATTAACTGCTTTTAGATCTTGTACAAGATGATACTCATCTGATCCCGGCTTCTGAACAGGTAATAATGGAGTATTCCAAGGGGAGGTACAGAATTTTAGGATGTCATACTTTACACACTTATCCACATAGGTTTGTATATTTTCCTTAGCCCTCTATAATATATGGTACTAACTAAAGCTAACAGGATACGCTCCAAGCTTTAATTCAATGTGTATTGGTGGAATATTGCGAGCAAGTCCTGGAGGATTATTCTCTGTCCATATTCTTGAAATGTCAAATAAAGATTCATCACTCTTAGGGTCTGTATTTGTTATTATAGAGTAGAAGTGCCATTCTTCTTCCCTTTGCACCGATACTGATATTATGCCTGGTGATCTATTTAACTTCAGAGACGTTGATCCGTTGGGTTTAAAAGTTATCTGGGCTTGAAGCTTTGATAATAGATCTCGTCCTAGAAGCTGAACTGGACACTCCAGCATATATAGGAACTGGTGCTTAACAAAATGGCCTCCTAGAATACAAGTATGACTCCTGAGAATTGGTCTAGCAGCGCTTTTCCCAGTAGCTCCTATCATAGTTATAGTCTTCCTGAAGGAGGAGCAACTAGGTTAGTTACTACAGAGTACTCAGCACCAGTGTCATTCATGAAAGAGCTCCTCTTTCCCTCTATTGATACATCGACCATAGGCTGCACTCGGCTAAAGGGGGATGGAGCCCAGTCGGTATCAATAGTCTTCCATGACAGTGTCAGCCAGACCGACAAAATCTCTATCCCTTAATCTCTGGGTAGGGGAATAGTATCTACTTCCCTGAACACCTCCTCTGTTACTACTGTCATTCCCTCCAAGACTTTCTCTATAGCCACCTCTGTAATCATCTCGTAACCTTCTCTCTTGTCTTATCTATAACTTGCTTTATATTCCCTCTGTGGGCAGTCACTTTTCCAATATCCTTCCTCTCTACAATATGCACAGTGATTCCTACTTCCTCCCTTACTCAGCCTATTCTCAACTCCTCTATTCACCTCCCTTCCCTGTCTCTCTACACTTATGATAGCTACAGCTAGCATATCTGCCTTCCTCCTCATTTTACGTTCTTCCTCCTCCTTTGTTTCAATCTCCCTGTTCATATACACCTGGCTTGCAATTTCCATTAACTGTGATATGGACATTCCTACAAATCCCTTTAACTTTAGCAATTTTCTTTTGATATCACCTTGGGTCTGGCTGACAAATGCTGAGTTGTTCATTCGAGAGTTATCAGGGGTCTCTGGATTAAAAGGAGTATATAATCTATATGACTCCATCAATCTCTCATAGAAAGCACTAGGTGACTCGTCGGCTTTCGTAAAGGAATTATGGGTCTTCCAATTAAACAGATCAGTCATGGTAAAAGGGACATAAACAAATACAGGGTCTGCCAACTGTAATTGACCATTAATATCAATGTGTGGTGGACCAGGGGTAAGCTGCAGTGGCATTTGTAAATGTCAAAGTTGGAGGGCACCGGTCATTTGTCAGGTTAGGGTGGGACTTAGATAGGGTTGTTTAGTCATAGGTTCCGGTCGGGGAGTGGTGAGGTAGGTGGAAATGGATAAATTAATTTTACTGGTCAGTAACTCGGTTAACAAAATGTTTTGGACAGGGCTAGGAGGAGCCTGACCAGTAACCAAAAATGGTAAAAGTGTATTCCAGCGTCCTATACCATTGACCATTTCATCCAGTTGTATTTCAAAACTAATTTACTGTTACTAAAGGCACACAAGGCTCAGTAATTATAGTGTTATGTCAGTGGTTATGGTTATAACGGAGCTCCGTGTACTCCGACCGAGTACCCTCCGTTGATGGATGCTCCTAGCGCTTACAGAGGACTCCAAGCACTGCAGACAACACCACAACCACCGCAGGCTCCACAACCGCCGTAGCTTAACTGGAGCCTCGCCGTCTTCCTTCCACCCTGGATTGGATTCTGTCCTCCAGGACCGTGTGGGGAAGACCTCTCCTCCAGGAGAGCGTATCCAGAACAAGCTCTTAAAAGAGCTAAGTGATTAAGCTCAGAGGAATATGCAGAGCATAGCAATCCCCAGTGTGATATAGCAGTTCCCTCCAATAACGAGACGAGGCTACGTATTGAGGGTCAGAAGAGGTCTGAGGTCTGGAACACCCAGCCTGCTTTTTATTACAGTCAGGTACAAACAGACCACACCCAGGGGGAGGTATAAAACAACCAATAACAGAATAGTACAGCCCACAGGTTCCCTCCCCTCTGCTTGGGAGATAATTGAGTTTCCTACTATATCTACTCAATTATCTCCAAGCTAAAACTTACACATTTTTATACATTTTTATAACTTTATGATTTTACATAGTAATTCTCGCCCTCTGGTCTGTCGCACTTAGCCATCCCGGGAACACGCTGAACTGCATACCAATGTAGCGCCTGGTATGCGTCGTCGAGCCCCAGTTCCCTCCATGCCAGAGAATTAAGCTGCATTACCAACTCCCACCTGGGCTGTTCTCCCATCATAGGCATCCATAGGGCCACTCTGACCTGTAGTCGCTGCTCCTCGCTGGGGAGACGCTCATCTCGCCCGCGCTGGACACCCTCCAGGGCTTCGTCCCACATCTCTTTCCTGGTACTCTCTCTGCAGTCCAACTTGGTTGCCTCTGATACTGACCCACCCAATGGGGCCAAGAGGCTCTGTAACCTCCAGTTGAACTCATCCTCCACTTCGAGTGCTGTCCAGGGACTTTCTGGCTCCATGCTGCCGTAGGTAGGGACGCTGCGCAATGGCTAGCGTTGCCCTCAATTTGTAACTCCAAACGTTACCAGTGTCTCTGAGCTGCTTCTCCTCGCACTAGGACGCCATCCCACCGCTGCCACCACTGTAACGGAGCTCCGTGTACTCCGACCGAGTACCCTCCGTTGATGGCTGCTCCTAGCGCTTACAGAGGACTCCAAGCACTGCAGACGACACCACAACCACCGCAGGCTCCACAACCGCCGTAGCTTAACTGGAGCCTCGCCGTCTTCCTTCCACCCTGGATTGGATTCTGTCCTCCAGGACCGTGTGGGGAAGACCTCTCCTCCAGGAGAGCGTATCCGGAACAAGCTCTTAAAAGAGCTAAGTGATTAAGCTATGGGGAATATGCAGAGCATAGCAATCCCCAGTGTGATATAGCAGTTCCCTCCAATAACGAGACGAGGCTACGAAGAGGTCTGAGGTCTGGAACACCCAGCCTGCTTTTTATTACAGTCAGGTACAAACAGACCACACCCAGGGGGAGGTATAAAACAACCTATAACAGAATAGTACAGCCCACAGGTTCCCTCCCCTCTGCTTGGGAGATAATTGAGTTTCCTACTATATCTACTCAATTATCTCCAAGCTAAAACTTACACATTTTTATACATTTTTATAACTTTATGATTTTACATAGTACATGAATAAAACTTACATTTTTATAATAAATCCATTCAGGGGAACAACATATTAAAAAATGGCACGAATCAGACCAGGGGTTCAAAAGTTAAGGGAAAGTCCTTTGTGACTAAATGAAGCATGGCTTTCCGGCTCAGACCGGTTTTACAGAGCCCTCTCTCCTGGAGAAGTAATCCAATTACCTCGCAGGGCAGAGACAGACTCCATTGAGCACATGGTTGCAAAAAGACATAAAACACTTTAAAATACATAAAGTCCCCTTTTACACATAACACACAGACATTTCACATATCCCCAGATAGCTGGGATCTGAGCGCACAAAACTACCAAATAACGCTTCAGATCCTATTCACACAGTTCAATTGCCATGGAGCCGAAGTCTTTAACTACACGAATGGGCTCCATGGCATAGCTATCTGCGTTAACACATTCCCATAAAGTCTGGCCCATAGTCCAAAGGCAAGAGGCGGGCAATCAGCCCCCTCCAAGGACACGTGGCGAGGTCGGTTTCGCCACACCCAAATGTAAGTTTTACAGGGCAATACAGTCCAGGGCCATAGTCGCAGGGGAGGAGGCAGGAGAGCAGGCCTCTCCAGGACAAAGTGGTGAAGGGCACTTCGTCACAATGGTATTTTCAGTGATTATAGTATTGTCAGTGGTTATGGTGTTTTCAGTGATTATGGTATTGTGTAATTGCTGAGAATTATCTGATTCAGTGGACTCAGTTACTGTTTTTAAGAATTCTCCTCACAATTTTGACTGCTAATAATAAAACTGAACAATAATAAAAAAAACACTAAAATACCCTTCCACCAAAAAGGGCCTCAGGGTACAAAGAACCAGTTGGGGGGGGGGGGGGGTAGGTAGGCACAGAAATAGGAGGGCTTAAAGCAAGGGGACAGGCATCTGAGAGCCAGGGACAATAGAGCACAGGTGGACATACCAGCTGCACCAGTTCTTGCTAAAGAATTTAGTTAAGGGATGGTCAGATGGGTCAGATTCCATTGGGGATGGACAAACCAGTTTTGGTAACCATCTAGTAACACAAACTGTTTAACAGTCAAAATATGGAAACTGGTCATAGAATTCAAGCATAATAGATAATAGATACAGCCACATGTACACGCTGCACTAGATTTAAATCAAGACAGATTACCACAGAGGCCATTCTCTACTACATAAGGTAGTCAGGTTTAATTTGACCCAAAAATCACACACATTATATCCCTTTTTAAAGTTATTTAGCATACATTCTAAGGGATTATTAATCTTTGAATCCGACGCACCCATACTTAACAACGGAGCGTCGTCTCCAACAGAAGCAAAACAAACACACTTCCAACGGTCACACCCGTTCCCCTTGGCAACAGCACCACGTGGTACAGTTACTAAGCGAAACGCACACAACAAAACACTCAGGGAATTCCCATACACACACAGCTGTTACACCAGTCACTAAATAACTATTACTGCGCCTCTTGGCGAAACTATACAGTCACCCACGCTATAATTTCCTATATCTGAATTACCCGTCTATAACATACCCCAGTAACATCGTCTTTACAAACAGTAGTTATAGTACGGTTAGCATTGGTTAGAGTACAATTTAAAGTCACAGTTCAATTAGTAGTGGTTATGGTGTTAAACATACAACATAGACGACAGTTATTAGTAGTTATTTACAGTATCAGTAATTATACATGGTTATGGTACCGTGCGCTATAATACAGTTACACACTATTCACACTCTCGCTAGATGGCAGAGCTCACGCTATCTAGCAAGATATACACGCTACTACAACAATCTTTAACACATTTACAATTCCCAACTAATCTATTGGCCAGTACCTCGATGGACTACCTAAAACTATTTACATCTGTTTTGGTTAGCCACGCTGCCCAAGCACCACATATAGCGAACTAGAGGGCGGAATTTACAACAGTACCCTCTTAGTCTATATACTCTATCAAAAATCTAGTGGGTTCCAAATTTACACGCCTTCCCACTTAGCCAAGATAGGTTGAGATCTAGCAGACCGAATTTACACAGACGCCGCTTAGTCTCCCAGTCCCTAGCAAACGTAATATACACCCTAGAACGCTAGTCTAGACAAGACACCGGTGTCCGGCTTGGGCTATTTACACAGAACCCAGCCTGACTCCAAACCAAAATTAAACGGGCTGACTACAGGGCGTTTAATTACGAGCGGTGCGCCTTCGCTCCTTCCCTCCACTGGAGGGGGCAGATTCCATACACAAATAACCCCTTATGGGCCTACCGCACAATCGGTATCCAATACCCCTAGTGGGTCCACCGTCTAAAACAGTGGTCGTCTTACCTCCTCGTTCCTGAACCTGGGTTCACACTCATCGACGGGGGCATCCCAGCACTTACTACGTAGAGGCTGATGATCTCCTGGGCAACAGACCAGTGGCGCTGAGACGAAAGGAGGTCCACGCAGAAGTTCAGGGGTGCAGCCGTAGGGAGCGTGGGCAAAGATAGACCGTCTCACGCCTCTGCTTCTCAGCTACCGTTGAACGATGAGCTTCCCGGCCAATTGCACCAAATGATACCGGAGAAACTGATGGAAGCCAAGCACAGAGAAGTGGACACAGGTTTCTTCAGGAAGGAAGAGATCTTTATTCGATTCACCGACCGGGACTCAGAAATACTAATGTCAACAAAATACAACAAGATCTGAGTCCCGAACAACAGTGTAGATGCATGATATAGACCTATAGCTCCTCCTATAGTTAACTCTAGCCACATATACTCTTTACCCAATCAGCTGAACAAAGCCTAACCTCACTTACCTGTTAGACCACATGGCTCACCCAGAACAATGGAGATGGGGAAGTGTTTTCAGTTCCTGCATTCCTGCACTTGCTCAGTACACTGTTGATTGTATCTTAGCTACGTGTAACTGACTAACTGATACACCAACATACACATATGCCACGTGGAAATCTCGGCCTACTAAATTTAATTTCTACCGAGCTTCCACCACAATAGCATCAATAAAAATCAACAGGCATAGCATCAATAAAAATCAACAGGCATAGAATGAATAAAAATCAACAGGCATAGAGTCAATAAAAATCAACAGGCATAGCATCAATATAAATCAACAGGCATAGCATCAATAAAAATCAACCAGTATAGCGTCAATAAAAATCAACTGGCATAGCGTCAATAAAAATCAACAGGCATAGCATCAATAAAAATCAACAGGCATAGAATGAATAAAAATCAACAGGCATAGCGTCAATGAAAATCAACCGCAATAGCGTCAATGAAAATCAACCGCAATAGTGTCAATGAAAATCAACCGCAATAGTGTCAATGAAAATCAACCACAATAGCGTCAATGCAAATCAACCGCAATAGCGTCAATGAAAATAAACCGCAATAGCGTCAATGAAAATAAACCGCAATAGCGTCAGTGAAAATAAACCTAATAGCGTCAGTGAAAATCAACAGAAGTAGCACGTGCTGCCCGGCTATAATGGAAGGAGGCTCTGAAGGAGCATGCTGCTTCTTGTGGGAGGTCGGCTTGCTGTCTGCTCTCCGTGGCAACAGTCAGACATTAATCAGGAAGCAGGGACAGAGCAGAGAGAGAGCGGCAAGGGGCAGGGCCGTCTTTAATATTGATTGGACCCTGGGCAAGAATTTACTTGGGCCCCCTGGATCCCGGCTTCCCACACAAAAATGTGCAGTGTCTCAGTATATATCAGCCAACCCACTACTTTCCCATAGGAAAGCATTGGGAGGCTATTGCGCATGTGTGGCAAAACACTGCGCTGCACCAACCAGCATCTCCTCATAGAGATGCATTAAATCAATGCATTTCTATGAGGAGTGTTCAGCGTGAATGCCAGTGCTACACGTTGTGCAACACTGGACTAGGAAGCACCTCTAGTTGCCGTCTGATGAGTGGCCACTAGAGGTATTCATAGACAGTAATGTAAATACTGCCTTTTTTTTTTAAAAGGCAGTGTTTACATTAAAAAGCTTGCAGAGACATATAGACACCAGAACTACTATGTTTAGCTGTTGTGGTTCTGGTGACTATAGTGTCCCTTGAATATAGAGAAGAAAAAGAATCACAAATAAATAAAATGTCTGTATAATCTAAAAGTTATTTAACAAAAAAAAAAAAACTATGCACATTCCTAGTTTGATTTTTAGCGTCTGACAAACATTTTGTATTTTGGAGATTACTTGCATATGTATAACAAATATATAAAAAGTAATCTGTAAATACAAAGTATTTATGTCAGAAGTTGTGTTTTTTTAATTTTTAGAATAATGATACAGGCAGCCATTTTATTTAATGTATTTGTGCTAATTTCTGTGTTGGTTGGAGGGGAGTAAAGGGCAGTATTACACAATCTTTACATGTATAAAAAAA
Organism: Pelobates fuscus; assembly: GCF_036172605.1. Taxonomy (NCBI): domain Eukaryota; kingdom Metazoa; phylum Chordata; class Amphibia; order Anura; family Pelobatidae; genus Pelobates; species Pelobates fuscus. The sequence continues at coordinate 42,121,417 of NC_086322.1, read as the reverse complement.
TATATATAAAGATTGTGTAATACTGCCCTTCACTCCCCACCCCCCCCCCCCCCCCTTCTCCAACAGCACATAAATTAGCACAAATACATTAAATCAAATGGTTATATAAATACTGTATTTTACAGATTACTTATTTTTTTTAAAACAATGTGCAGCTAGAGATCAGTATTAACCCCTACCTAATCCTCCCCCCTTTAACCAGCCAGCCCCCTTACCCCATAAAACAACTAAGTAATTTATTTTTAGTGAAGGACAGGACTGTAATTTAAGTACTTACAGTTCTGAAGACAGGTAGACAGCAGGCTCTGATCAGTGCATTGGGGCGTGGGCTCAGTGTTCACGGTGACCGTGTGCAGCACCGCTCTGCAGCCGGAGGAGATAAGGCTCACCCTAGCATTGCCGGCCCGTGACTCCACCTCCGTGTGACGTCACGACGGCAACGCGCGTCCGTAAAAGGCAGGGGAGGTCGGGAGGAAGTCAGGAGGAGGAGCAACTACTTCAAGATGCGGCGCCGGCGATGCCGCTCGCATAGTGAAGCAACGGACTCCGTCAATATATAAAATAAAATATATATTTGGCATATTATTGTGTAACTATCACTAAGCAAGCAAGGCATTTTGCCGCCCCATTGGCAAGTGCCGCCCTAGGCAAATGCCTTGTTTGCCTCGTGATACACCCCTGCTATTGTGACACCAGATATGAGTGGCAAAGTGCAGTGGCAGAGGTTGGCAGAGTAAACGCTGTAGGCCTGACACACCCGCTTGAAGACAACTAACTGCTATTCAATCTATAACAGTGAAAAAAATATTTTGTTTTTAAATGCAAGCTACTGTGACACCAGATATGAGTGTCAAAGTGCAGTGGCAGAGGTTGGCAGAGTAAACGCTGTAGGCCTGACACACCCGCTTGAAGACAACTAACTGCTATTCAATCTATAACAGTGAAAAAAATATTTTGTTTTTAAATGCAAGCTACTGTGACACCAGATATGAGTGTCAAAGTGCAGTGGCAGAGGTTGGCAGAGTACACGCTGAAGGCCTGACACCCGCTTGAAGGACACTGACTGCTATTAGATTACAGTCAAAAACTTTTTTCTTTTTAAAGGCACGCTATTGTGACACCAGATATGAGTGGCAAAGTGCAGTGGCAGAGGTTGGCAGAGTACACGCTGTAGGCCTGACACAACCGCTTAAAGACAACTAACTGCTATTCAATCTATAACAGTGAAGAAAATATTTTATTTTTAAATGCAAGCTACTGTGACACCAGATATGAGTGGAAAAGTGCAGTGGCAGAGAATGGCAGAGTACACGCTGTAGGCCTGACAAACCCGCTTGAAGACAACTAACTGCTTTTCAATCTATAGAAGTGAAAAAAATATTTTGTTTATAAATGCAAGCTACTGTGACACCAGATATGAGTGGGAAAGTGCAGTGGCAGAGGTTGGCAGAGTACATGCTGAAGCCCTGACAACCGCTTGAAGGACACTGACTGCTATTACATTACAGTCAAAAACTTTTTTCTTTTTAAAGGCACGATATTGTGACACCAGATATGAGTGGCAAAGTGCAGTGGCAGAGGTTGGCAGAGTACACGCTGTAGGCCTGACACACCCGCTTGAAGACAACTAACTGCTATTCAATCTATAACAGTGAAAAAAATATTTTGTTTTTAAATGGAAGCTACTGTGACACCAGATATGAGTGTCAAAGTGTTGTGGCAGAGGTTGGCAGAGTACACGCTGAAAGTCTGACACCCGCTTGAAGGACACTGACTGCTATTAGATTACAGTCAAAAACTTTTTTCTTTTTAAAGGCACGCTATTGTGACACCAGATATGAGTGGCAAAGTGCAGTGGCAGAGGTTGGCAGAGTACACGCTGTAGGCCTGACACAACCGCTTAAAGACAACTAACTGCTATTCAATCTATAACAGTGAAGAAAATATTTTATTTTTAAATGCAAGCTACTGTGACACCAGATATGAGTGGCAAAGTGCAGTGGCAGAGAATGGCAGAGTACACGCTGTAGGCCTGACAAACCCGCTTGAAGACAACTAACTGCTTTTCAATCTATAACAGTGAAAAAAATATTTTGTTTATAAATGCAAGCTACTGTGACACCAGATATGAGTGGGAAAGTGCAGTGGCAGAGGTTGGCAGAGTACATGCTGAAGCCCTGACTACCGCTTGAAGGACACTGACTGCTATTAGATTACAGTCAAAAACTTTTTTCTTTTTAAAGGCACGCTATTGTGACACCAGATATGAGTGGCAAAGTACAGTGGCAGAGGTTGGCAGAGTACACGCTGAAGGACTGACACCCACTTGAAGGACACTGACTGCTATTAGATTACAGTCAAAAACTTTTTTCTTTTTAAAGGCACGCTATTGAGACACCAGATATGAGTGGCAAAGTGCAGTGGCAGAGGTTGACAGAGTACACGCTGTAGGCCTGACACACCCGCTTAAAGACAACTAACTGCTATTCAATCTATAACAGTGAAGAAAATATTTTGTTTTTAAATGCAAGCTTCTGTGACACCAGATATAAGTGGCAAAGTGCAGTGGCAGAGAATGGCAGAGTACACGCTGTAGGCCTGACAAACCCGCTTGAAGACAACTAACTGCTATTCAATCTATAACAGTGAAAAAAATATTTTGTTTTTAAATGCAAGCTACTGTGACACCAGATATGAGTGGCAAAGTGCAGTGTCAGAGGTTGGCAGAGTACACGCTGTAGGCCTGACACACCCGCTTAAAGACAACTAACTGCTATTCCATCTATAACAGTGAAAAAAATATTTTGTTTTTAAATGCAAGCTACTGTGACACCAGATATGAGTGGCAAAGTGCAGTGGCAGAGGTTGGCAGAGTAAACGCTGAAGGCCTGACACCCGCTTGAAGGACACTGACTGCTTTTAGATTACAGTCAAAAACGTGTTTTCTTTTTAAAGGCACGCTATTGTGACACCAGATATGAGTGGCAAAGTGCAGTGGCAAAGGTTGGCAGAGTACACGCTGAAGGCCTTACACCCACTTAAAGGACACTTACTGCTATTAGATTACAGTCAAAAACTTTTTTTGTTTTTAAAGGCACGCTATTGTGACACCAGATATGAATGGCAAAATGCAGTGGCAGAGGTTGGCAGAGTACACGCTGAAGGACTGACACCCACTTGAAGGACACTGACTGCTATTAGATTACAGTCAAAAACTTTTTTTCTTTTTAAAGGCACGCTATTGTGACACCAGATATGAGTGGCAAAGTACAGTGGCAGAGGTTGGCAGAGTACACGCTGAAGGACTGACACCCACTTGAAGGACACTGACTGCTATTAGATTACAGTCAAAAACTTTTTTTCTTTTTAAAGGCACGCTATTGTGACACCAGATATGAGTGGCAAAGTACAGTGGCAGAGGTTGGCAGAGTACACGCTGTAGGCCTGACACACAGACGCTTGCAGACAACTAACTGCTATTCAATCTATTACAGTGAAAAAAATATTTTGTTTTTAAATGCAAGCTACTGTGACACCAGATATGAGTGGCAAAGTGCAGTGGCAGAGGTTTGCAGAGTACATGCTGAAGCCCTGACACCCGCTTGAAGGACACTGACTGCTATTGAATCTATAACAGTGAAAACAATATTTTGTTTATAAATGCAAGCTACTGTGACACCAGATATGAGTGGCAAAGTGCAGTGACAGAGGTTGGCAGAGTAAACGCTGTAGGCCTGACACACCTGCTTGAAGACAACTAACTGCTATTCAATCTATAACAGTGAAAAAAATATTTTGTTTTTAAATGCAAGCTACTGTGACACCAGATATGAGTGGCAAAGTGCAGTGGCAGAGGTTGGCAGAGTACACGCTGAAGGCCTGACACCCGCTTGAAGGACACTGACTGCTATTAGATTACAGTCAAAAACTTTTTTTCTTTTTAAAGGCACGCTATTGTGACACCAGATATGAGTGGCAAAGTGCAGTGGCAGAGGTTGACAGAGTACACGCTGTAGGCCTGACACACCCGCTTAAAGACAACTAACTGCTATTCAATCTATAACAGTGAAGAAAATATTTTGTTTTTAAATGCAAGCTTCTGTGACACCAGATATGAGTGGCAAAGTGCAGTGGCAGAGAATGGCAGAGTACACGCTGTAGGCCTGACAAACCCGCTTGAAGACAACTAACTGCTATTCAATCTATAACAGTGAACAAAAATATTTTGTTTATAAATGCAAGCTACTGTGACACCAGATATGAGTGGCAAAGTGCAGTGGCAGAGGTTGGCAGAGTACACGCTGTAGGCCTGACACACCCGCTTAAAGAGAACTAACTGCTATTCAATCTATAACAGTGAAGAAAATATTTTGTTTTTAAATGCAAGCTACTGTGACACCAGATATGAGTGGCAAAGTGCAGTGGCAGAGAGTACACGCTGTAGGCCTGACAAACCCGCTTGAAGACAACTAACTGCTATTCAATCTATAACAGTGAAAAAAATATTTTGTTTTTAAATGCAAGCTACTGTGACACCAGATATGAGTGGCAAAGTGCAGTGGCAGAGGTTGGCAGAGTACACGCTGTAGGCCTGACACACCCGCTTAAAGACAACTAACTGCTATTCAATCTATAACAGTGAAAAAAATATTTTGTTTTTAAATGCAAGCTACTGTGACACCAGATATGAGTGGCAAAGTGCAGTGGCAGAGGTTGGCAGAGTACACGCTGTAGGCCTGACAAACCCGCTTGAAGACAACTAACTGCTATTCAATCTATAACAGTGAAAAAAATATTTTGTTTTTAAATGCAAGCTACTGTGACACCAGATATGAGTGGCAAAGTGCAGTGGCAGAGGTTGGCAGAGTAAACGCTGAAGGCCTGACACCCGCTTGAAGGACACTGACTGCTATTAGATTACAGTCAAAAACTTTTTTCTTTTTAAAGGCATGCTATTGTGACACCAGATATGAGTGGCAAAATGCAGTGGCAGAGGATGGCAGAGTACACGCTGAAGGCCTGACACCCGCTTGAAGGACACTGACTGCTTTTAGATTACAGTCAAAAACGTGTTTTCTTTTTAAAGGCACGCTATTGTGACACCAGATATGAGTGGCAAAGTGCAGTGGCAGAGGTTGGCAGAGTACACGCTGAAGGCCTTACACCCGCTTAAAGGACACTGACTGCTATTAGATTACAGTCAAAAACTTCTTTTCTTTTTAAAGGCACGCTATTGTGACACCAGATATGAGTGGCAAAGTACAGTGGCAGAGGTTGGCAGAGTACACGCTGTAGGCCTGACACACCCGCTTAAAGAGAACTAACTGCTATTCAATCTATAACAGTGAAGAAAATATTTTGTTTTTAAATGCAAGCTACTGTGACACCAGATATGAGTGGCAAAGTGCAGTGGCAGAGAGTACACGCTGTAGGCCTGACAAACCCGCTTGAAGACAACTAACTGCTATTCAATCTATAACAGTGAAAAAAATATTTTGTTTTTAAATGCAAGCTACTGTGACACCAGATATGAGTGGCAAAGTGCAGTGGCAGAGGTTGGCAGAGTACACACTGTAGGCCTGACACACCCGCTTAAAGAGAACTAACTGCTATTCAATCTATAACAGTGAAGAAAATATTTTGTTTTTAAATGCAAGCTACTGTGACACCAGATATGAGTGGCAAAGTGCAGTGGCAGAGAGTACACGCTGTAGGCCTGACAAACCCGCTTGAAGACAACTAACTGCTATTCAATCTATAACAGTGAAAAAAATATTTTGTTTTTAAATGCAAGCTACTGTGACACCAGATATGAGTGGCAAAGTGCAGTGGCAGAGGTTGGCAGAGTACACGCTGTAGGCCTGACACACCCGCTTAAAGACAACTAACTGCTATTCAATCTATAACAGTGAAAAAAATATTTTGTTTTTAAATGCAAGCTACTGTGACACCAGATATGAGTGGCAAAGTGCAGTGGCAGAGGTTGGCAGAGTACACGCTGTAGGCCTGACAAACCCGCTTGAAGACAACTAACTGCTATTCAATCTATAACAGTGAAAAAAATATTTTGTTTTTAAATGCAAGCTACTGTGACACCAGATATGAGTGGCAAAGTGCAGTGGCAGAGGTTGGCAGAGTAAACGCTGAAGGCCTGACACCCGCTTGAAGGACACTGACTGCTATTAGATTACAGTCAAAAACTTTTTTCTTTTTAAAGGCATGCTATTGTGACACCAGATATGAGTGGCAAAATGCAGTGGCAGAGGATGGCAGAGTACACGCTGAAGGCCTGACACCCGCTTGAAGGACACTGACTGCTTTTAGATTACAGTCAAAAACGTGTTTTCTTTTTAAAGGCACGCTATTGTGACACCAGATATGAGTGGCAAAGTGCAGTGGCAGAGGTTGGCAGAGTACACGCTGAAGGCCTTACACCCGCTTAAAGGACACTGACTGCTATTAGATTACAGTCAAAAACTTGTTTTCTTTTTAAAGGCACGCTATTGTGACACCAGATATGAGTGGCAAAGTACAGTGGCAGAGGTTGGCAGAGTACACGCTGTAGGCCTGACACACAGACGCTTGCAGACAACTAACTGCTATTCAATCTATTACAGTGAAAAAAATATTTTGTTTTTAAAGTAAGCTACTGTGACACCAGATATGAGTGGCAAAGTGCAGTGGCAGAGGTTGGCAGAGTACATGCTGAAGCCCTGACAACCGCTTGAAGGACACTGACTGCTATTAGATTACAGTCAAAAACTTTTTTCTTTTTAAAGGCACGATATTGATTCCATTTTTGATAAAGCCCCAGCGGTGAAACGCGTTAATGGTTTTTAATATTGTGTTATTTAAAAATAAATGATTTTTGGTTAGATACTTGTACCATTATCATTTTTATACACTATTATTATTATTTATTTTATTTTTTCCTGGCATTTTTATACTGAATATCCTGAAGTGGGGATTATACCACTAACGCTATTTCTCAAGTGCAGTATGACCTGCACTTTACTTGTGAGTATATTTTATCTTATTTTATTCACCACCTTCAAATACCATCAGAGAGCACTATCTGCTGTTTTTATCTCCTTCTTCTCCTGAAAGTTGGACGAACCCCTTGGAGGACAAGCACCAATATATCCCGTAAGCGGGGATTATACCGCTATATGCCTACAAACCCTGAGCTGGCTATAGCTCACCTAAATGTGAGTGTAACAAATATATTTCTAATACTATCACACTAAGTGTATACACTCCAAACGATTAGTCCTTCTACTTTGTGTTTTTCATATCACGAGACGGTGGGAACTACTACAACAAAAGAACCCACCCCCACAGCGGAATCAAGTGACTATACCTATCTTATCTGAAGACATTCATTGGAACTATTTTGTATTTTATATATTTTTTATATTTATATTTTGATACTTTTTATTCTAAGTTTTATTTTTATTTTTTTCTTATTTTTGGCGCAACCTTTTTTCTCTTTTTACGATATTGTGACACCAGATATGAGTTGCAAAGTGCAGTGGCAGAGGTTGGCAGAGTACACGCTGTAGGCCTGACAAACCCGCTTGAAGACAACTAACTGCTATTCAATCTATAACAGTGAAACAAATATTTTGTTTTTAAATGGAAGCTACTGTGACACCAGATATGAGTGGCAAAGTGCAGTGGCAGAGGTTGGCAGAGTACACGCTGAAGGCCTGACACCCGCTTGAAGGACACTGACTGCTATTAGATTACAGTAAAAAACTTTTTTTGTTTTTAAAGGCACGTTATTGTGATACCAGATATGAGTGGCAAAGTTCAGTGGCAGAGGTTGGCAGAGTACACGCTGAAGGCCTGACACCCGCTTGAAGGACACTGACTGCTATTAGATTACAGTCAAAAACTTTTTTCTTTTTAAAGGCACGCTATTGTGACACCAGATATGAGTGGCAAAGTGCAGTGGCAGAGGTTGACAGAGTAAACGCTGTAGGCCTGACACACCCGCTTAAAGACAACTAACTGCTATTCAATCTATAACAGTGAAGAAAATATTTTGTTTTTAAATGCAAGCTTCTGTGACACCAGATATGAGTGGCAAAGTGCAGTGGCAGAGAATGGCAGAGTACACGCTGTAGGCCTGACAAACCCGCTTGAAGACAACTAACTGCTATTCAATCTATAACAGTGAAAAAAATATTTTGTTTATAAATGCAAGCTACTGTGACACCAGATATGAGTGGCAAAGTGCAGTGGCAGAGGTTGGCAGAGTACACGCTGTAGGCCTGACACACCCGCTTAAAGAGAACTAACTGCTATTCAATCTATAACAGTGAAGAAAATATTTTGTTTTTAAATGCAAGCTACTGTGACACCAGATATGAGTGGCAAAGTGCAGTGGCAGAGAGTACACGCTGTAGGCCTGACAAACCCGCTTGAAGACAACTAACTGCTATTCAATCTATAACAGTGAAAAAAATATTTTGTTTTTAAATGCAAGCTACTGTGACACCAGATATGAGTGGCAAAGTGCAGTGGCAGAGGTTGGCAGAGTACACGCTGTAGGCCTGACACACCCGCTTAAAGACAACTAACTGCTATTCAATCTATAACAGTGAAAAAAATATTTTGTTTTTAAATGCAAGCTACTGTGACACCAGATATGAGTGGCAAAGTGCAGTGGCAGAGGTTGGCAGAGTACACGCTGTAGGCCTGACAAACCCGCTTGAAGACAACTAACTGCTATTCAATCTATAACAGTGAAAAAATATTTTGTTTTTAAATGCAAGCTACTGTGACACCAGATATGAGTGGCAAAGTGCAGTGGCAGAGGTTGGCAGAGTAAACGCTGAAGGCCTGACACCCGCTTGAAGGACACTGACTGCAATTAGATTACAGTCAAAAACTTTTTTCTTTTTAAAGGCATGCTATTGTGACACCAGATATGAGTGGCAAAATGCAGTGGCAGAGGATGGCAGAGTACACGCTGAAGGCCTGACACCCGCTTGAAGGACACTGACTGCTTTTAGATTACAGTAAAAACGTGTTTTCTTTTTAAAGGCACGCTATTGTGACACCAGATATGAGTGGCAAAGTGCAGTGGCAGAGGTTGGCAGAGTACACGCTGAAGGCATTACACCTGCTTAAAGGACACTGACTGCTATTAGATTACAGTCAAAAACTTTTTTTGTTTTTAAAGGCACGCTATTGTGACACCAGATATGAGTGGCAAAATGCAGTGGCAGAGGTTGGCAGAGTACACGCTGAAGGACTGACACCCACTTGAAGGACACTGACTGCTATTAGATTACAGTCAAAAACTAATTTTCTTTTTAAAGGCACGCTATTGTGACACCAGATATGAGTGGCAAAGTACAGTGGCAGAGGTTGGCAGAGTACACGCTGTAGGCCTGACACACAGACGCTTGCAGACAACTAACTGCTATTCAATCTATTACAGTGAAAAAAATATTTTGTTTTTAAATGCAAGCTACTGTGACACCAGATATGAGTGGCAAAGTGCAGTGGCAGAGGTTGGCAGAGTACATGCTGAAGCCCTGACACCCGCTTGAAGGACACTGACTGCTATTAGATTACAGTCAAAAACATTTTTCTTTTCAAAGGCACGATATTGTGACACCAGATATGAGTGGCAAAGTGCAGTGGCAGAGGTTGGCAGAGTAGACTCTGTAGGCCTGACACACCCACTTGAAGACAACTAACTGCTATTCAATCTATAACAGTGAAAACAATATTTTGTTTTTAAATGGAAGCTACTGTGACACCAGATATGAGTGGCAAAGTGCAGTGGCAGAGGTTGGCAGAGTACACGCTGAAAGTCTGACACCCGCTTGAAGGACACTGACTGCTATTAGATTACAGTCAAAAACCTTTTTTCTTTTTAAAGGCACGCTATTGTGACACCAGATATGAGTGGCAAAGTGCAGTGGCAGAGAATGGCAGAGTACACGCTGTAGGCCTGACAAACCCGCTTGAAGACAACTAACTGCTATTGAATCTATAACAGTGAAAACAATATTTTGTTTATAAATGCAAGCTACTGTGACACCAGATATGAGTGGCAAAGTGCAGTGACAGAGGTTGGCAGAGTAAACGCTGTAGGCCTGACACACCTGCTTGAAGACAACTAACTGCTATTCAATCTATAACAGTGAAAAAAATATTTTGTTTTTAAATGCAAGCTACTGTGACACCAGATATGAGTGGCAAAGTGCAGTGGCAGAGGTTGGCAGAGTACACGCTGAAGGCCTGACACCCGCTTGAAGGACACTGACTGCTATTAGATTACAGTCAAAAACTTTTTTTCTTTTTAAAGGCACGCTATTGTGACACCAGATATGAGTGGCAAAGTGCAGTGGCAGAGGTTGACAGAGTACACGCTGTAGGCCTGACACACCCGCTTAAAGACAACTAACTGCTATTCAATCTATAACAGTGAAGAAAATATTTTGTTTTTAAATGCAAGCTTCTGTGACACCAGATATGAGTGGCAAAGTGCAGTGGCAGAGAATGGCAGAGTACACGCTGTAGGCCTGACAAACCCGCTTGAAGACAACTAACTGCTCTTCAATCTATAACAGTGAACAAAAATATTTTGTTTATAAATGCAAGCTACTGTGACACCAGATATGAGTGGCAAAGTGCAGTGGCAGAGGTTGGCAGAGTACACGCTGTAGGCCTGACACACCCGCTTAAAGAGAACTAACTGCTATTCAATCTATAACAGTGAAGAAAATATTTTGTTTTTAAATGCAAGCTACTGTGACACCAGATATGAGTGGCAAAGTGCAGTGGCAGAGAGTACACGCTGTAGGCCTGACAAACCCGCTTGAAGACAACTAACTGCTATTCAATCTATAACAGTGAAAAAAATATTTTGTTTTTAAATGCAAGCTACTGTGACACCAGATATGAGTGGCAAAGTGCAGTGGCAGAGGTTGGCAGAGTACACGCTGTAGGCCTGACACACCCGCTTAAAGACAACTAACTGCTATTCAATCTATAACAGTGAAAAAAATATTTTGTTTTTAAATGCAAGCTACTGTGACACCAGATATGAGTGGCAAAGTGCAGTGGCAGAGGTTGGCAGAGTACACGCTGTAGGCCTGACAAACCCGCTTGAAGACAACTAACTGCTATTCAATCTATAACAGTGAAAAAAATATTTTGTTTTTAAATGCAAGCTACTGTGACACCAGATATGAGTGGCAAAGTGCAGTGGCAGAGGTTGGCAGAGTACATGCTGAAGCCCTGACAACCGCTTGAAGGACACTGACTGCTATTAGATTACAGTCAAAAACTTTTTTCTTTTTAAAGGCACGATATTGATTCCATTTTTGATAAAGCCCCAGCGGTGAAACGCGTTAATGGTTTTTAATATTGTGTTATTTAAAAATAAATGATTTTTGGTTAGATACTTGTACCATTATCATTTTTATACACTATTATTATTATTTATTTTATTTTTTCCTGGCATTTTTATACTGAATATCCTGAAGTGGGGATTATACCACTAACGCTATTTCTCAAGTGCAGTGTGACCTGCACTTTACTTGTGAGTATATTTTATCTTATTTTATTCACCACCTTCAAATACCATCAGAGAGCACTATCTGCTGTTTTTATCTCCTTCTTCTCCTGAAAGTTGGACGAACCCCTTGGAGGACAAGCACCAATATATCCCGTAAGCGGGGATTATACCGCTATATGCCTACAAACCCTGAGCTGGCTATAGCTCACCTAAATGTGAGTGTAACAAATATATTTCTAATACTATCACACTAAGTGTATACACTCCAAACGATTAGTCCTTCTACTTTGTGTTTTTCATATCACGAGACGGTGGGAACTACTACAACAAAAGAACCCACCCCCACAGCGGAATCAAGTGACTATACCTATCTTATCTGAAGACATTCATTGGAACTATTTTGTATTTTATATATTTTTTATATTTATATTTTGATACTTTTTATTCTAAGTTTTATTTTTATTTTTTTCTTATTTTTGGCGCAACCTTTTTTCTCTTTTTACGATATTGTGACACCAGATATGAGTTGCAAAGTGCAGTGGCAGAGGTTGTCAGAGTACATGCTGTAGGCCTGACACACCCGCTTGAAGACAACTAACTGCTATTTAATCTATAACAGTGAAACAAATATTTTGTTTTTAAATGGAAGCTACTGTGACACCAGATATGAGTGTCAAAGTGCAGTGGCAGAGGTTGGCAGAGTACACGCTGAAGGCCTGACACCCGCTTGAAGGACACTGACTGCTATTAGATTACAGTCAAAAAACTTTTTTCTTTTTAAAGGCACGCTATTGTGACACCAGATATGAGTGGCAAAATGCAGTGGCAGAGGTTGGCAGAGTACACGCTGAAGTACTGACACCCACTTGAAGGACACTGACTGCTATTAGATTACAGTCAAAAACTTTTTTTTCTTTTTAAAGGCACGCTATTGTGACACCAGATATGAGTGGCAAAGTACAGTGGCAGAGGTTAGCAGAGTACACGCTGTAGGCCTGACACACAGACGCTTGCAGACAACTAACTGCTATTCAATCTATTACAGGGAAAAAAATATTTTGTTTTTAAATGCAAGCTACTGTGACACCAGATATGAGTGGCAAAGTGCAGTGGCAGAGGTTGGCAGAGTACATGCTGAAGCCCTGACACCCGCTTGAAGGACACTGACTGCTATTAGATTACAGTCAAAAACTTTTTTCTTTTTAAAGGCACGATATTGTGACACCAGATATGAGTTGCAAAATGCAGTGGCAGAGGTTGGCAGAGTACATGCTGAAGCTCTGACACCCGCTTGAAGGACACTGACTGCTATTAGATTACAGTCAAAAACTTTTTTCTTTTTAAAGGCACGATATAGTGACACCAGATATGAGTGGCAAAATGCAGTGGCAGAGGTTGGCAGAGTACACGCTGAAGGACTGACACCCACTTGAAGGACACTGACTGCTATTAGATTAAAGTCAAAAACTTTTTTTTCTTTTTAAAGGCACGCTATTGTGACACCAGATATGAGTGGCAAAGTACAGTGGCAGAGGTTGGCAATGTAATGGCTGTAGGCCTGACACACAGACGCTTGCAGACAACTAACTGCTATTCAAACTATTACAGTGAAAAAAATATTTTGTTTTTAAATGCAAGCTACTGTGACACCAGATATGAGTGGCAAAGTGCAGTGGCAGAGGTTGGCAGAGTACATGCTGAAGCCCTGACACCCGCTTGAAGGACACTGACTGCTATTAGATTACAGTCAAAAACGTTTTTCTTTTCAAAGGCACGATATTGTGACACCAGATATGAGTGGCAAAGTGCAGTGGCAGAGGTTGGCAGAGTACACGCTGTAGGCCTGACACACCCGCTTAAAGACAACTAACTGCTATTCAATCTATAACAGTGAAAAAAATATTTTGTTTTTAAATGCAAGCTACTGTGACACCAGATATGAGTGGCAAAGTGCAGTGGCAGAGGTTGGCAGAGTAAACGCTGAAGGCCTGACACCCGCTTGAAGGACACTGACTGCTATTAGATTACAGTCAAAAACTTTTTTCTTTTTAAAGGCATGCTATTGTGACACCAGATATGAGTGGCAAAATGCAGTGGCAGAGGTTGGCAGAGTACACGCTGAAGGACTGACACCCACTTGAAGGACACTGACTGCTATTAGATTACAGTCAAAAAACTTTTTTTCTTTTTAAAGGCACGCTATTGTGACACCAGATATGAGTGGCAAAGTGCAGTGGCAGAGGTTGGCAGAGTAAACGCTGTAGGCCTGACACACAGACGCTTGCAGACAACTAACTGCTATTCAATCTATTACAGTGAAAAAAATATTTTGTTTTTAAATGCAAGCTACTGTGACACCAGATATGAGTGGCAAATTGCAGTGGCAGAGGTTGGCAGAGTACATGCTGAAGCCCTGACACCCGCTTGAAGGACACTGACTGCTATTAGATTACAGTCAAAATCTTTTTCTTTTTAAAGGCACGATATTGTGACACCAGATATGAGTGGCAAAGTGCAGTGGCAGAGGTTGGCAGAGTACACGCTGTAGGCCTGACACACCCGCTTGAAGACAACTAACTGCTATTCAATCTATAACAGTGAAAAAAATATTTTGTTTATAAATGGAAGCTACTGTGACACCAGATATGAGTGGCAAAGTGCAGTGGCAGAGGTTGGCAGAGTACACGCTGAAAGTCTGACACCCGCTTGAAGGACACTGACTGCTATTAGATTACAGTCAAAACCTTTTTTTCTTTTTAAAGGCACGCTATTGTGACACCAGATATGAGTGGCAAAGTGCAGTGGCAGAGAATGGCAGAGTACACACTGTAGGCCTGACAAACCCGCTTGAAGACAACTAACTGCTATTCAATCTATAACAGTGAAAACAATATTTTGTTTATAAATGCAAGCTACTGTGACACCAGATATGAGTGGCAAAGTGCAGTGGCAGAGGTTGGCAGAGTACACGCTGTAGGCCTGGCACACCCGCTTGAAGACAACTAACTGCTATTCAATCTATAACAGTGAAAAAAATATTTTGTTTTTAAATGCAAGCTACTGTGAAACCAGATATGAGTGGCAAAATGCAGTGGCAGAGGTTGGCAGAGTACACGCTGAAGGCCTGACACCCGCTTGAAGGACACTGACTGCTATTAGATTACAGTAAAAAACTTTTTTTGTTTTTAAAGGCACGTTATTGTGATACCAGATATGACTGGCAAAGTTCAGTGGCAGAGGTTGGCAGAGTACACGCTGAAGGCCTGACACCCGCTTGAAGGACACTGACTGCTATTAGATTACAGTCAAAAACGTTTTTCTTTTTAAAGGCACGCTATTGTGACACCAGATATGAGTGGCAAAATGCAGTGGCAGAGGTTGGCAGAGTACACGCTGAAGGACTGACACCCACTTGAAGGACACTGACTGCTATTAGATTACAGTCAAAAACTTGTTTTCTTTTTAAAGGCACGCTATTGTGACACCAGATATGAGTGGCAAAGTACAGTGGCAGAGGTTGTCAGAGTACACGCTGTAGGCCTGACACACAGACGCTTGCAGACAACTAACTGCTATTCAATCTATTACAGTGAAAAAAATATTTTGTTTTTAAATGCAAGCTACTGTGACACCATATATGAGTGGCAATGTGCAGTGGCAGAGGTTGGCAGAGTACATGCTGAAGCCCTGACACCCGCTTGAAGGACACTGACTGCTATTAGATTACAGTCAAAAACGTTTTTCTTTTCAAAGGCACGATATTGTGACACCAGATATGAGTGGCAAAGTGCAGTGGCAGAGAATGGCAGAGTACACACTGTAGGCCTGACAAACCCGCTTGAAGACAACTAACTGCTATTCAATCTATAACAGTGAAAACAATATTTTGTTTATAAATGCAAGCTACTGTGACACCAGATATGAGTGGCAAATTGCAGTGGCAGAGGTTGGCAGAGTAAACGCTGTAGGCCTGACACACCCGCTTGAAGACAACTAACTGCTATTCAATCTATAAAAGTGAAAAAAATATTTTGTTTTTAAATGCAAGCTACTGTGACATCAGATATGAGTGGCAAAGTGCAGTGGCAGAGGTTGGCAGAGTACACGCTGAAGGCCTGCCACCCGCTTGAAGGACACTGACTGCTATTAGATTACAGTCAAAAACTTTTTTCCTTTTTAAAGGCACGCTATTGTGACACCATATATGATTGGCAAAGTGCAGTGGCAGAGATTGGCAGAGTACACGCTGTAGGCCTAACACACCCGCTTAAAGACAACTAACTGCTATTCAATCTATAACAGTGAAGAAAATATTTTGTTTTTAAATGCAAGCTACTGTGACACCAGATATGAGTGGCAAAGTGCAGTGGCAGAGAATGGCAGAGTAAACGCTGTAGGCCTGACAAACCTGCTTGAAGACAACTAACTGCTATTCAATCTATAACAGTGAAAAAAATATTTTGTTTATAAATGCAAGCTACTGTGACACCAGATATGAGTGGCAAAGTGCAGTGGCAGAGGTTGGCAGAGTACATGCTGAAGCCCTGACACCCGCTTGAAGGACACTGACTGCTATTAGATTACAGTCAAAAACTTTTTTCTTTTTAAAGGCACGATATTGTGACACCAGATATGAGTGACAAAATGCAGTGGCAGAGGTTGGCAGAGTACATGCTGAAGCCCTGACACCGGCTTGAAGGACACTGACTGCTATTAGATTACAGTCAAAAACTTTTTTCTTTTTAAAGGCACGATATTGTGACACCAGATATGAGTGGCAAAATGCAGTGGCAGAGGTTGGCAGAGTACACGCTGAAGGCCTGACACCCGCTTGAAGGACACTGACTGCTTTTAGATTACAGTCAAAAACGTGTTTTCTTTTTAAAGGCACGCTATTGTGACACCAGATATGAGTGGCAAAGTGCAGTGGCAGAGGTTGGCAGAGTACACGCTGAAGGCCTGACACCCGCTTAAAGGACACTGACTGCTATTAGATTACAGTCAAAAACTTTTTTTCTTTTTAAAGGCACGCTATTGTGACACCAGATATGAGTGGCAAAGTACAGTGGCAGAGGTTGGCAGAGTACACACTGTAGGCCTGACACACAGACGCTTGCAGACAACTAACTGCTATTCAATCTATTAGAGTGAAAAAAATATTTTGTTTTTAAATGCAAGCTACTGTGACACCAGATATGAGTGGCAAAGTGCAGTGGCAGAGGTTGGCAGAGCACATGCTGAAGCCCTGACACCCGCTTGAAGGACACTGACTGCTATTAGATTACAGTCAAAAACGTTTTTCTTTTCAAAGGCACGATATTGTGACACCAGATATGAGTGGCAAAGTGCAGTGGCAGAGGTTGGCAGAGTACACGCTGTAGGCCTGACACACCCACTTGAAGACAACTAACTGCTATTCAATCTATAACAGTGAAAAAAATATTTTGTTTTTAAATGGAAGCTACTGTGACACCAGATATGAGTGGCAAAGTGCAGTGGCAGAGGTTGGCAGAGTACACGCTGAAAGTCTGACACCCGTTTGAAGGACACTGACTGCTATTAGATTACAGTCAAAAACTATTTTCTTTTTAAAGGCACGCTATTGTGACACCAGATATGAGTAGCAAAGTGCAGTGGCAGAGGTTGGCAGAGTACTCGCTGAAGGACTGACACCCACTTGAAGGACACTGACTGCTATTAGATTAAAGTCAAAAACTTTTTTTTCTTTTTAAAGGCACGATATTGTGAAACCAGATATGAGTGGCAAAATGCAGTGGCAGAGAATGGCAGAGTACACACTGTAGGCCTGACAAACCCGCTTGAAGACAACTAACTGCTATTCAATCTATAACAGTGAAAACAATATTTTGTTTATAAATGCAAGCTACTGTGACACCAGATATGAGTGGCAAAGTGAAGTGGCAGAGTTTGGCAGAGTACACGCTGTAGGCCTGACACACCCGCTTGAAGACAACTAACTGCTATTCAATCTATAACAGTGAAAAAAATATTTTGTTTTTAAATGCAAGCTACTGTGACACCAGATATGAGTGGCAAAGTGCAGTGGCAGAGAATGGCAGAGTACACGCTGTAGGCCTGACAAACCCGCTTGAAGACAACTAACTGCTATTCAATCTATAACAGTAAAAAAATATTTTGTTTATAAATGCAAACTACTGTGACACCAGATATGAGTGGCAAAGTGCAGTGGCAGAGGTTGGCAGAGTACACGCTGTAGGCCTGACACACCCGCTTAAAGACAACTAACTGCTATTCAATCTATAACAGTGAAGAAAATATTTTGTTTTTAAATGCAAGCTACTGTGACACCAGATATGAGTGGCAAAGTGCAGTGGCAGAGAATGGCAGAGTACATGCTGTAGGCCTGACAAACCCGCTTGAAGACAACTAACTGCTATTCAATCTATAACAGTGAAAAAATATTTTGTTTTTAAATGCAAGCTACTGTGACACCAGATATAAGTGGCAAAGAGCAGTGGCAGAGGTTGGCAGAGTAAACGCTGAAGGCCTGACACCCGCTTGAAGGACACTGACTGCTATTAGATTACAGTCAAAAACTTTTTTCTTTTTAAAGGCACGCTACTGTGACACCAGATATGAGTGGCAAAGTGCAGTGGCAGAGGTTGGCAGAGTACACGCTGTAGGCTTGACACACCCACTTGAAGACAACTAACTGCTATTCAATATATAACAGTGAAAAAATATTTTGTTTTTAAATGCAAGCTACTGTGACACCAGATATGAGTGGCAAAGTGCAGTGGCAGAGGTTGGCAGAGTACATGCTGAAGCCCTGACACCCGCTTGAAGGACACTGACTGCTATTAGATTACAGTCAAAAACTTTTTTCTTTTTAAAGGCACGATATTGTGACACCAGATATGAGTGGCAAAATGCAGTGGCAGAGGTTGGCAGAGTACATGCTGAAGCCCTGACACCCGCTTGAAGGACACTGACTGCTATTAGATTACAGTCAAAAACTTTTTTCTTTTTAAAGGCACGATATTGTGACACCAGATATGAGTGGCAAAATGCAGTGGCAGAGGTTGGCAGAGTACACGCTGAAGGACTGACACCCACTTGAAGGACACTGACTGCTATTAGATTACAGTCAAAAACTTTTTTCTTTTTAAAGGCACGATATTGTGACACCAGATATGAGTGGCAAAATGCAGTGGCAGAGGTTGGCAGAGTACATGCTGAAGCACTGACACCCGCTTGAAGGACACTGACTGCTATTAGATTACAGTCAAAAACTTTTTTGTTTTTAAAGGCACGCTATTGTGACACCAGATATGAGTGGCAAAATGCAGTGGCAGAGGTTGGCAGAGTACACGCTGAAGGCCTGACACCCGCTTGAATGACACTAACTGCTATTAGATTACAGTCAAAAACGTTTTTGTTTTTAAAGGCACGCTATTGTGACACCAGATATGAGTGGCAAAATGCAGTGGCAGAGGTTGGCAGAGTACACGCTGAAGGCCTGACACCCACTTGAAGGACACTGACTGCTATTATATTACAGTCAAAAACTTTTTTCTTTTTAAAGGCACGATATTGTGACACCAGATATGAGTGGTAAAGTGCAGTGGCAGAGAATGGCAGAGTACACGCTGTAGGCCTGACAAACCCGCTTGAAGACAACTAACTGCTATTCAATCTATAACAGTGAAAATAAGATTTTGTTTATGAATGCAAGCTACTGTGACACCAGATATGAGTGGCAAAGTGCAGTGGCAGAGGTTGGCAGAGTAAACGCTGAAGGCCTGACAACCGCTTGAAGGACACTGACTGCTATTAGATTACAGTCAAAAACTTTTTTCTTTTTAAAGGCACGATATTGTGACACCAGATATGAGTGGCAAAATGCAGTGGCAGAGGTTGGCAGAGTACATGCTGAAGCCCTGACACCCGCTTGAAGGACACTGACTGCTATTAGATTACAGTCAAAAACTTTTTTCTTTTTAAAGGCACGATATTGTGACACCAGATATGAGTGGCAAAATGCAGTGGCAGAGGTTGGCAGAATACACGCTGAAGGACTGACACCCACTTGAAGGACACTGACTGCTATTATATTACAGTCAAAAACTTTTTTCTTTTTAAAGGCACGATATTGTGACACCAGATATGAGTGGTAAAGTGCAGTGGCAGAGAATGGCAGAGTACACGCTGTAGGCCTGACAAACCCGCTTGAAGACAACTAACTGCTATTCAATCTATAACAGTGAAAACAATATTTTGTTTATGAATGCAAGCTACTGTGACACCAGATATGAGTGGCAAAGTGCAGTGGCAGAGGTTGGCAGAGTACACGCTGTAGGCCTGACACCCGCTTGAAGGATACTGACTGCTATTAGATTACAGTCAAAAACTTTTTTCTTTTTAAAGGCCCGATATTGTGACACCAGATATGAGTGGCAAAATGCAGTGGCAGAGGTTGGCAGAGTACATGCTGAAGCCCTGACACCCGCTTGAAGGACATTGACTGCTATTAGATTACAGTCAAAAACTTTTTTCTTTTTAAAGGCACGATATTGTGACACCAGATATGAGTGGCAAAATGCAGTGGCAGAGGTTGGCAGAGTACACGCTGAAGGACTGACACCCACTTGAAGGACACTGACTGCTATTAGATTACAGTCAAAAACTTTTTTCTTTTTAAAGGCACGATATTGTGACACCAGATATGAGTGGCAAAATGCAGTGGCAGAGGTTGGCAGAGTACATGCTGAAGCACTGACACCCGCTTGAAGGACACTGACTGCTATTAGATTACAGTCAAAAACTTTTTTGTTTTTAAAGGCACGCTATTGTGACACCAGATATGAGTGGCAAAATGCAGTGGCAGAGGTTGGCAGAGTACACGCTGAAGGCCTGACACCCGCTTGAATGACACTAACTGCTATTAGATTACAGTCAAAAACGTTTTTGTTTTTAAAGGCACGCTATTGTGACACCAGATATGAGTGGCAAAATGCAGTGGCAGAGGTTGGCAGAGTACACGCTGAAGGCCTGACACCCACTTGAAGGACACTGACTGCTATTATATTACAGTCAAAAACTTTTTTCTTTTTAAAGGCACGATATTGTGACACCAGATATGAGTGGTAAAGTGCAGTGGCAGAGAATGGCAGAGTACACGCTGTAGGCCTGACAAACCCGCTTGAAGACAACTAACTGCTATTCAATCTATAACAGTGAAAATAAGATTTTGTTTATGAATGCAAGCTACTGTGACACCAGATATGAGTGGCAAAGTGCAGTGGCAGAGGTTGGCAGAGTACACGCTGTAGGCCTGACACACCCGTTTGAAGACAACTAACTGCTATTCAATCTATAACAGTAAAAAAAAATATTTTGTTTTTAAATGCAAGCTTCTGTGACACCAGATATGAGTGGCAAAGTGCAGTGGCAGAGGTTGGCAGAGTAAACGCTGAAGGCCTGACACCCGCTTGAAGGACACTGACTGCTATTAGATTACAGTCAAAAACTTTTTTCTTTTTAAAGGCACGATATTGTGACACCAGATATGAGTGGCAAAATGCAGTGGCAGAGGTTGGCAGAGTACATGCTGAAGCCCTGACACCCGCTTGAAGGACACTGACTGCTATTAGATTACAGTCAAAAACTTTTTTCTTTTTAAAGGCACGATATTGTGACACCAGATATGAGTGGCAAAATGCAGTGGCAGAGGTTGGCAGAGTACACGCTGAAGGACTGACACCCACTTGAAGGACACTGACTGCTATTAGATTACAGTCAAAAACTTTTTTCTTTTTAAAGGCACGATATTGTGACACCAGATATGAGTGGCAAAATGCAGTGGCAGAGGTTGGCAGAATACACGCTGAAGGACTGACACCCACTTGAAGGACACTGACTGCTATTATATTACAGTCAAAAACTTTTTTCTTTTTAAAGGCACGATATTGTGACACCAGATATGAGTGGTAAAGTGCAGTGGCAGAGAATGGCAGAGTACACGCTGTAGGCCTGACAAACCCGCTTGAAGACAACTAACTGCTATTCAATCTATAACAGTGAAAACAATATTTTGTTTATGAATGCAAGCTACTGTGACACCAGATATGAGTGGCAAAGTGCAGTGGCAGAGGTTGGCAGAGTACACGCTGTAGGCCTGACACACCCGTTTGAAGACAACTAACTGCTATTCAATCTATAACAGTGAAAAAAATATTTTGTTTTTAAATGCAAGCTACTGTGACACCAGATATGAGTGGCAAAGTGCAGTGGCAGAGGTTGGCAGAGTAAACGCTGAAGGCCTGACACCCGCTTGAAGGACACCGACTGCTATTAGATTACAGTCAAAAACGTTTTTCTTTTTAAAGGCACGCTACTGTGACACCAGATATGAGTGGCAAAGTGCAGTGGCAGAGGTTGGCAGAGTACACGCTGTAGGCTTGACACACCCGCTTGAAGACAACTAACTGCTATTCAATCTATAACAGTGAAAAAAATATTTTGTTTTTAAATGCAAGCTACTGTGACACCAGATATGAGTGGCAAAGTGCAGTGGCAGAGGTTGGTAGAGTACATGCTGAAGCCCTGACACCCGCTTGAAGGACACTGACTGCTATTAGATTACAGTCAAAAACTTTTTTCTTTTTAAAGGCACGATATTGTGACACCAGATATGAGTGGCAAAATGAAGTGGCAGAGGTTGGCAGAGTACATGCTGAAGCCCTGACACCCGCTTGAAGGACACTGACTGCTATTAGATTACAGTCAAAAACTTTTTTCTTTTCAAAGGCACGATATTGTGACACCAGATATGAGTGGAAAAATGTAGTGGCAGAGGTTGGCAGAGTACACGCTGAAGGACTGACACCCACTTGAAGGACACTGACTGCTATTATATTACAGTCAAAAACTTTTTTCTTTTTAAAGGCACGATATTGTGACACCAGATATGAGTGGCAAAATGCAGTGGCAGAGGTTGGCAGAGTACATGCTGAAGCCCTGACACCCGCTTGAAGGACACTGACTGCTATTAGATTACAGTCAAAAACGTTTTTCTTTTTAAAGGCCCGCTATTGTGACACCAGATATGAGTGGCAAAATGCAGTGGCAGAGGTTGGCAGAGTACATGCTGCAGGCCTGACACACAGACGCTTGCAGACAACTAACTGCTATTCAATCTATTATAGTGAAAAAAATAATTTTGTTTTTAAATGCAAGCTACTGTGACACCAGATATGAGTGGCAAAGTGCAGTGGCAGAGGTTGGCAGAGTACACGCTGTAGGCCTGACACACCCGTTTGAAGACAACTAACTGCTATTCAATCTATAACAGTAAAAAAAAATATTTTGTTTTTAAATGCAAGCTTCTGTGACACCAGATATGAGTGGCAAAGTGCAGTGGCAGAGGTTGGCAGAGTAAACGCTGAAGGCCTGACACCCGCTTGAAGGACACTGACTGCTATTAGATTACAGTCAAAAACTTTTTTCTTTTTAAAGGCACGATATTGTGACACCAGATATGAGTGGCAAAATGCAGTGGCAGAGGTTGGCAGAATACACGCTGAAGGACTGACACCCACTTGAAGGACACTGACTGCTATTATATTACAGTCAAAAACTTTTTTCTTTTTAAAGGCACGATATTGTGACACCAGATATGAGTGGTAAAGTGCAGTGGCAGAGAATGGCAGAGTACACGCTGTAGGCCTGACAAACCCGCTTGAAGACAACTAACTGCTATTCAATCTATAACAGTGAAAACAATATTTTGTTTATGAATGCAAGCTACTGTGACACCAGATATGAGTGGCAAAGTGCAGTGGCAGAGGTTGGCAGAGTACACGCTGTAGGCCTGACACACCCGTTTGAAGACAACTAACTGCTATTCAATCTATAACAGTGAAAAAAATATTTTGTTTTTAAATGCAAGCTACTGTGACACCAGATATGAGTGGCAAAGTGCAGTGGCAGAGGTTGGCAGAGTAAACGCTGAAGGCCTGACACCCGCTTGAAGGACACCGACTGCTATTAGATTACAGTCAAAAACGTTTTTCTTTTTAAAGGCACGATATTGTGACACCAGATATGAGTGGCAAAATGAAGTGGCAGAGGTTGGCAGAGTACATGCTGAAGCCCTGACACCCGCTTGAAGGACACTGACTGCTATTAGATTACAGTCAAAAACTTTTTTCTTTTCAAAGGCACGATATTGTGACACCAGATATGAGTGGAAAAATGTAGTGGCAGAGGTTGGCAGAGTACACGCTGAAGGACTGACACCCACTTGAAGGACACTGACTGCTATTATATTACAGTCAAAAACTTTTTTCTTTTTAAAGGCACGATATTGTGACACCAGATATGAGTGGCAAAATGCAGTGGCAGAGGTTGGCAGAGTACATGCTGAAGCCCTGACACCCGCTTGAAGGACACTGACTGCTATTAGATTACAGTCAAAAACTTTTTTGTTTTTAAAGGCACGCTATTGTGACACCAGATATGAGTGGCAAAATGCAGTGGCAGAGGTTGGCAGAGTACACGCTGAAGGCCTGACACCCGCTTGAATGACACTAACTGCTATTAGATTACAGTCAAAAACGTTTTTGTTTTTAAAGGCACGCTATTGTGACACCAGATATGAGTGGCAAAATGCAGTGGCAGAGGTTGGCAGAGTACACGCTGTAGGCCTGACACCCGCTTGAAGACAACTAACTGCTATTCAATCTATAACAGTGAAAAAAGTTTTTGGGTTTTTAAATGCATGCTATTGTGACACCAGATATGAATGGCACTGTGCATTGGCAGAGGTTGGCAGAGTACACGCTGTAGGCCTGACACCTGCTTGCAGACAACTAACTGCTATTCAATCTATAACAGTGAAAAAAGTTTTGGGGTTTTTAAATGCAATCTATTGCGACACCAGATAAGAGTGGCACTGTGCACTGGCATAGGTTGGCAGAGTACAAGCTGTAGGCCTGAAACACACTTATGAAGGACACTGACTGCTATTATATTACAGTCAAAAAAAAATTGTTTTTAAATGCAAGCTATTGTGACACCAGATATGAGTGGCACTGTGCACTGGCAGAGGTTGGCAGACTACACGCTGAAGGCCTGACACCCGCTTGAAGGACACTAACTGCTATTAGATTATAGTCAAAAAGTTTTTCTTTTTAAAGGCACGCTATTGTGACACCAGATATGAGTGGCAAAATGCAGTGGCAGAGGTTAGCAGAGTACACGCTGAAGGCCTGACACCCACTTGAAGGACACTGACTGCTATTAGATTACAGTCAAAAACGTGTTTTCTTTTTAAAGGCACGCTATTGTGACACCAGATATGAGTGGCAAAGTGCAGTGGCAGAGGATGGCAGAGTACATGCTGAAGGCCTGACACCAGCTTAAAGGACACTGACTGCTATTAGATTACAGTCAAAAACTTTTTTGCTTTTAAAGGCACGCTATTGTGACACCAGATATGAGTGGCAACGTTCAGTGGCAGAGGTTGGCAGAGTACACCCTGAAGGCCTAACACCCGCTTGAAGGACACTGACTGCTATTAGATTACAGTCAAAAACTTTTTTGTTTTTAAAGGCACGCTATTGTGACACCAGATATGAGTGGCAAAAATGCAGTGGCAGAGGTTGGCAGAGTACACGCTGAAGGCCTGACACCCGCTTGAAGGACACTAACTGCTATTAGATTATAGTCAAAAACGTTTTTCTTTTTAAAGGCCCGCTATTGTGACACCAGATATGAGTGGCAAAATGCAGTGGCAGAGGTTGGCAGAGTACATGCTGCAGGCCTGACACACAGACGCTTGCAGACAACTAACTGCTATTCAATCTATTATAGTGAAAAAAATAATTTTGTTTTTAAATGCAAGCTACTGTGACACCAGATATGAGTGGCAAAGTGCAGTGGCAGAGGTTGGCAGAGTACATGCTGAAGCCCTGACACCCGCTTGAAGGACACTGACTGCTATTAGATTACAGTCAAAACCTTTTTTTCTTTTTAAAGGCACGCTATTGTGACACCAGATATGAGTGGCAAAGTGCAGTGGCAGAGAATGGCAGAGTACACACTGTAGGCCTGACAAACCCGCTTGAAGACAACTAACTGCTATTCAATCTATAACAGTGAAAACAATATTTTGTTTATGAATGCAAGCTACTGTGACACCAGATATGAGTGGCAAAGTGCAGTGGCAGAGGTTGGCAGAGTACACGCTGTAGGCCTGACACACCCGTTTGAAGACAACTTACTGCTATTCAATCTATAACAGTGAAAAAAATATTTTGTTTTTAAATGCAAGCTACTGTGACACCATATATGAGTGGCAAAGTGCAGTGGCAGAGGTTGGCAGAGTACACGCTGAAGGCCTGACACCTGCTTGAAGGACACTGACTGCTATTAGATTACAGTCAAAAACTTTTTTTGTTTTTAAAGGCATGCTATTGTGACACCAGATATGAGTGGCAAAGTGCAGTGGCATAGGTTGGCAGAGTACACGCTGAAGGCCTGACACCCGTTTGAAGGACACTGACTGCTATTAGATTACAGTCAAAAACTTTTTTTGTTTTTAAAGGCATGCTATTGTGACACCAGATATGAGTGGCAAAGTGCAATGGCAGAGGTTGGCAGAGTACACGCTGAAGGCCTGACACCCGCTTGAAGGACACTGACTGCTTTTAGATTACAGTCAAAAACGTGTTTTCTTTTTAAAGGCATGCTATTGTGACACCAGATATGAGTGGCAAAGTGCAGTGGCAGAGGTTGGCAGAGTACATGCTGAAGGCCTGACACCCGCTTGAAGGACACTGACTGCTATTAGATTACAGTCAAAAACTTTTTTCTTTTTAAAGGCACGCTATTGTGACACCAGATATGAGTGGCAAAGTGCAGTGGCAGAGGTTGGCAGAGTACACGCTGAAGGCCTGACACCCGCTTGAAGGACACTGACTGCTATTAGATTACAGTCAAAAACGTTTTTGTTTTTAAAGGCACGCTATTGTGACACCAGATATGAGTGGCAAAGTGCAGTGGCAGAGGTTGGCAGAGTACACGCTGAAGGCCTGACACCCGCTTAAAGGACACTGACTGCTATTAGATTACAGTCAAAAACTTTTTTTCTTTGTAAAGGCATGCTATTGTGACACCAGATATGAGTGGCAAAGTGCAGTGGCAGAGGTTGGCAGAGTACACGCTGAAGGCCTGACACCCGCTTGAAGGACACTGACTGCTATTAGATTACAGTCAAAAACTTTTTTCTTTTTAAAGGCACGCTATTGTGACACCAGATATGAGTGGCAAAGTGCAGTGGCAGAGGTTGGCAGAGTACACGCTGAAGGCCTGACACCCGCTTGAAGGACACTGACTGCTTTTAGATTACAGTCAAAAACGTGTTTTCTTTTTAAAGGCACGCTATTGTGACACCAGATATGTGTGGCAAAGTGCAGT
The DNA here is from genome assembly GCF_036172605.1 of Pelobates fuscus. Taxonomy (NCBI): domain Eukaryota; kingdom Metazoa; phylum Chordata; class Amphibia; order Anura; family Pelobatidae; genus Pelobates; species Pelobates fuscus. Next base: position 42,094,413 of record NC_086322.1, on the reverse strand, counting down.
GGCAGAGGTTGGCAGAGTACACGCTGAAGGCCTGACACCCGCTTAAAGGACACTGACTGCTATTAGATTACAGTCAAAAACTTTTTTTCTTTGTAAAGGCATGCTATTGTGACACCAGATATGAGTGGCAAAGTGCAGTGGCAGAGGTTGGCAGAGTACACGCTGTAGGCCTGACACACCCGTTTGAAGACAACTAACTACTATTCAATCTATAACAGTGAAAAAAATATTTTGTTTTTAAATGCAAGCTACTGTGACACCAGATATGAGTGGCAAAGTGCAGTGGCAGAGGTTGGCAGAGTAAACGCTGAAGGCCTGACACCCGCTTGAAGGACACTGACTGCTATTAGATTACAGTCAAAAACTTTTTTCTTTTTAAAGGCACGATATTGTGACACCAGATATGAGTGGCAAAATGCAGTGGCAGAGGTTGGCAGAGTACACGCTGAAGGCCTGACACCCGCTTGAAGGACACTAACTGCTATTAGATTATAGTCAAAAACGTGTTTTCTTTTTAAAGGCACGCTATTGTGACACCAGATATGAGTGGCAAAGTGCAGTGGCAGAGGATGGCAGAGTACATGCTGAAGGCCTGACACCAGCTTAAAGGACACTGACTGCTATTAGATTACAGTCAAAAACTTTTTTGCTTTTAAAGGCACGCTATTGTGACACCAGATATGAGTGGCAACGTTCAGTGGCAGAGGTTGGCAGAGTACACCCTGAAGGCCTGACACCCGCTTGAAGGACACTGACTGCTATTAGATTACAGTCAAAAACTTTTTTGTTTTTAAAGGCACGCTATTGTGACACCAGATATGAGTGGCAAAAATGCAGTGGCAGAGGTTGGCAGAGTACACGCTGAAGGCCTGACACCCGCTTGAAGGACACTAACTGCTATTAGATTATAGTCAAAAACGTTTTTCTTTTTAAAGGCCCGCTATTGTGACACCAGATATGAGTGGCAAAATGCAGTGGCAGAGGTTGGCAGAGTACATGCTGCAGGCCTGACACACAGACGCTTGCAGACAACTAACTGCTATTCAATCTATTATAGTGAAAAAAATAATTTTGTTTTTAAATGCAAGCTACTGTGACACCAGATATGAGTGGCAAAGTGCAGTGGCAGAGGTTGGCAGAGTACATGCTGAAGCCCTGACACCCGCTTGAAGGACACTGACTGCTATTAGATTACAGTCAAAACCTTTTTTTCTTTTTAAAGGCACGCTATTGTGACACCAGATATGAGTGGCAAAGTGCAGTGGCAGAGAATGGCAGAGTACACACTGTAGGCCTGACAAACCCGCTTGAAGACAACTAACTGCTATTCAATCTATAACAGTGAAAACAATATTTTGTTTATGAATGCAAGCTACTGTGACACCAGATATGAGTGGCAAAGTGCAGTGGCAGAGGTTGGCAGAGTACACGCTGTAGGCCTGACACACCCGTTTGAAGACAACTTACTGCTATTCAATCTATAACAGTGAAAAAAATATTTTGTTTTTAAATGCAAGCTACTGTGACACCATATATGAGTGGCAAAGTGCAGTGGCAGAGGTTGGCAGAGTACACGCTGAAGGCCTGACACCTGCTTGAAGGACACTGACTGCTATTAGATTACAGTCAAAAACTTTTTTTGTTTTTAAAGGCATGCTATTGTGACACCAGATATGAGTGGCAAAGTGCAGTGGCATAGGTTGGCAGAGTACACGCTGAAGGCCTGACACCCGTTTGAAGGACACTGACTGCTATTAGATTACAGTCAAAAACTTTTTTTGTTTTTAAAGGCACGCTATTGTGACACCAGATATGAGTGGCAAAGTGCAGTGGCAGAGGTTGGCAGAGTACACGCTGAAGGCCTGACACCCGCTTGAAGGACACTGACTGCTTTTAGATTACAGTCAAAAACGTGTTTTCTTTTTAAAGGCATGCTATTGTGACACCAGATATGAGTGGCAAAGTGCAGTGGCAGAGGTTGGCAGAGTACATGCTGAAGGCCTGACACCCGCTTGAAGGACACTGACTGCTATTAGATTACAGTCAAAAACTTTTTTCTTTTTAAAGGCACGCTATTGTGACACCAGATATGAGTGGCAAAGTGCAGTGGCAGAGGTTGGCAGAGTACACGCTGAAGGCCTGACACCCGCTTGAAGGACACTGACTGCTATTAGATTACAGTCAAAAACTTTTTTGTTTTTAAAGGCACGCTATTGTGACACCAGATATGAGTGGCAAAGTGCAGTGGCAGAGGTTGGCAGAGTACACGCTGAAGGCCTGACACCCGCTTAAAGGACACTGACTGCTATTAGATTACAGTCAAAAACTTTTTTTCTTTGTAAAGGCATGCTATTGTGACACCAGATATGAGTGGCAAAGTGCAGTGGCAGAGGTTGGCAGAGTACACGCTGAAGGCCTGACACCCGCTTGAAGGACACTGACTGCTATTAGATTACAGTCAAAAACTTTTTTCTTTTTAAAGGCACGCTATTGTGACACCAGATATGAGTGGCAAAGTGCAGTGGCAGAGGTTGGCAGAGTACACGCTGAAGCCTGACACCCGCTTGAAGGACACTGACTGCTTTTAGATTACAGTCAAAAACGTGTTTTCTTTTTAAAGGCACGCTATTGTGACACCAGATATGTGTGGCAAAGTGCAGTGGCAGAGGTTGGCAGAGTACACGCTGAAGGCCTGACACCCGCTTAAAGGACACTGACTGCTATTAGATTACAGTCAAAAACTTTTTTTCTTTGTAAAGGCATGCTATTGTGACACCAGATATGAGTGGCAAAGTGCAGTGGCAGAGGTTGGCAGAGTACACGCTGAAGGCCTGACACCCGCTTGAAGGACACTGACTGCTATTAGATTACAGTCAAAAACTTTTTTCTTTTTAAAGGCACGCTATTGTGACACCAGAAATGAGTGGCAAAGTGCAGTGGCAGATGTTGGCAGAGTAAACGCTGAAGGCCTGACACCCGCTTGAAGGACACTGACTGCTATTAGATTACAGTCAAAAACTTTTTTTGTTTTTAAAGGCACGGTATTGTGACACCAGATATGAGTGGCAATGTACAGTGGCAGAGGTTGGCAAAGTACACCCTGAAGGCCTGACACCCGCTTGAAGGACACTGACTGCTATTAGATTACAGTCAAAAACTTTTTTGTTTTTAAAGGCACGCTATTGTGACACCAGATATGAGTGGCAAAATGCAGTGGCAGAGGTTGGCAGAGTACACGCTGAAAGCCTGACACCCGCTTGAATGACACTGACTGCTATTAGATTACAGTCAAAAACTTTTTTTCTTTTTAAATGCACGCTATTGTGACACCAGATATGAATGGCACTGTGCACTGGCAGAGGTTGGCAGAGTACACGCTGTAGGCCTGACACCCGCTTGCAGACAACTAACTGCTATTCAATCTATAACAGTGAAAAAAGTTTTGGGGTTTTTAAATGCAATCTATTGCGACACCAGATAAGAGTGGCACTGTGCACTGGCATAGGTTGGCAGAGTACACGCTGTAGGCCTGAAACACACTTATGAAGGACACTGACTGCTATTATATTACAGTCAAAAAAAAATTGTTTTTAAATGCAAGCTATTGTGACACCAGATATGAGTGGCAAAGTGCAGTGGCAGAGGTTGGCAGAGTACACGCTGTAGGCCTGACACACCCGCTTAAAGACAACTAACTGCTATTCAATCTATAACAGTGAAGAAAATATTTTTTTATTTTTAAATGCAAGCTACTGTGACACCAGATATGAGTGGCAAAGTGCAGTGGCAGAGAATGGCAGAGTACACGCTGTAGGCCTGACAAACCCGCTTGAAGACAACTAACTGCTATTCAATCTATAACAGTGAAGAAAATATTTTTTTATTTTTAAATGCAAGCTACTGTGACACCAGATATGAGTGGCAAAGTGCAGTGGCAGAGAATGGCAGAGTACACGCTGTAGGCCTGACAAACCCGCTTGAAGACAACTAACTGCTATTCAATCTATAACAGTGAAGAAAATATTTTTTTATTTTTAAATGCAAGCTACTGTGACACCAGATATGAGTGGCAAAGTGCAGTGGCAGAGAATGGCAGAGTACACGCTGTAGGCCTGACAAACCCGCTTGAAGACAACTAACTGCTATTCAATCTATAACAGTGAAAAAAATATTTTGTTTTTAAATGCAAGCTACTGTGACACCAGATATGAGTGGCAAAGTGCAGTGGCAGAGGTTGGCAGAGTAAACGCTGAAGGCCTGACACCCGCTTGAAGGACACTGACTGCTATTAGATTACAGTCAAAAACTTTTTTCTTTTTAAAGGCACGCTACTGTGACACCAGATATGAGTGGCAAAGTGCAGTGGCAGAGGTTGGCAGAGTACACGCTCTAGGCTTGACACACCCGCTTGAAGACAACTAACTGCTATTCAATCTATAACAGTGAAAAAAATATTTTGTTTTTAAATGCAAGCTACTGTGACACCAGATATGAGTGGCAAAGTGCAGTGGCAGAGGTTGGCAGAGTACATGCTGAAGCCCTGACACCCGCTTGAAGGACACTGACTGCTATTAGATTACAGTCAAAAACTTTTTTCTTTTTAAAGGCACGATATTGTGACACCAGATATGAGTGGCAAAATGCAGTGGCAGAGGTTGGCAGAGTACATGCTGAAGCCCTGACACCCGCTTGAAGGACACTGACTGCTATTAGATTACAGTCAAAAACTTTTTTCTTTTTAAAGGCACGATATTGTGACACCAGATATGAGTGGCAAAATGCAGTGGCAGAGGTTGGCAGAGTACACGCTGAAGGACTGACACCCACTTGAAGGACACTGACTGCTATTATATTACAGTCAAAAACTTTTTTCTTTTTAAAGGCACGATATTGTGACACCAGATATGAGTGGCAAAATGCAGTGGCAGAGGTTGGCAGAGTACATGCTGAAGCCCTGACACCCGCTTGAAGGACACTGACTGCTATTAGATTACAGTCAAAAACTTTTTTCTTTTTAAAGGCACGATATTGTGACACCAGATATGAGTGGCAAAATGCAGTGGCAGAGGTTGGCAGAGTACATGCTGAAGGACTGACACCCACTTGAAGGACACTGACTGCTATTATATTACAGTCAAAAACTTTTTTCTTTTTAAAGGCACGGTATTGTGACACCAGATATGAGTGGCAAAATGCAGTGGCAGAGGTTGGCAGAGTACATGCTGAAGCCCTGACACCCGCTTGAAGGACACTGACTGCTATTAGATTACAGTCAAAAACGTTTTTGTTTTTAAAGGCACGCTATTGTGACACCAGATATGAGTGGCAAAATGCAGTGGCAGAGGTTGGCAGAGTACACGCTGAAGGCCTGACACCCGCTTGAATGACACTAACTGCTATTAGATTACAGTCAAAAACGTTTTTGTTTTTAAAGGCACGCTATTGTGACACCATATATGAGTGGCAAAATGCAGTGGCAGAGGTTGGCAGAGTACACGCTGTAGGCCTGACACCCGCTTGAAGACAACTAACTGCTATTCAATCTATAACAGTGAAAAAAGTTTTTGGGTTTTTAAATGCACGCTATTGTGACACCAGATATGAATGGCACTGTGCATTGGCAGAGGTTGGCAGAGTACACGCTGTAGGCCTGACACCTGCTTGCAGACAACTAACTGCTATTCAATCTATAACAGTGAAAAAAGTTTTGGGGTTTTTAAATGCAATCTATTGCGACACCAGATAAGAGTGGCACTGTGCACTGGCATAGGTTGGCAGAGTACAAGCTGTAGGCCTGAAACACACTTATGAAGGACACTGACTGCTATTATATTACAGTAAAAAAAATTAGTTTTTAAATGCAAGCTATTGTGACACCAGATATGAGTGGCACTGTGCACTGGCAGAGGTTGGCAGACTACACGCTGAAGGCCTGACACCCGCTTGAAGGACACTGACTGCTTTTAGATTACAGTCAAAAACGTGTTTTCTTTTTAAAGGCACGCTATTTTGACACCAGATATGAGTGGCAAAGTGCAGTGGCAGAGGTTGACAGAGTACACGCTGAAGTCCTGACACCCGCTTGAAGGACACTAACTGCTATTAGATTATAGTCAAAAATGTTTTTCTTTTTAAAGGCACGCTATTGTGACACCAGATATGAGTGGCAACGTTCAGTGGCAGAGGTTGGCAGAGTACAACCTGAAGGCCTGACACCCGCTTGAAGGACACTGACTGCTATTAGATTACAGTCAAAAACTTTTTTGTTTTTAAAGGCACGCTATTGTGACACCAGATATGAGTGGCAAAAATGCAGTGGCAGAGGTTGGCAGAGTACACGCTGAAGGCCTGACACCCGCTTGAATGACACTGACTGCTATTAGATTACAGTCAAAAACGTTTTTTCTTTTTAAAGGCACGCTATTGTGACACCAGATATGAGTTGCAAAGTGCAGTGGCAGAGGTTGGCAGACTACACGCTGAAGGCCTGACACCCACTTGAAGGACACTGACTGCTATTAGATTACAGTCAAAAACGTGTTTTCTTTTTAAAGGCACGCTATTGTGACACCAGATATGAGTGGCAAAGTGCAGTGGCAGAGGTTGGCAGAGTACACGCTGAAGGCCTGACACCAGCTTAAAGGACACTGACTGCTATTAGATTACAGTCAAAAACTTTTTTTCTTTTTAAAGGCACACTATTGTGACACCAGATATGAGTGGCAAAGTGCAGTGGCAGAGGTTGGCAGAGTAAACGCTGAAGTTCTGACACCCGCTTGAAGGACACTGACTGCTATTAGATTACAGTCAAAAACATTTTTTGCTTTTAAAGGCACGCTATTGTGACACCAGATATGAGTGGCAACGTTCAGTGGCAGAGGTTGGCAGAGTACACCCTGAAGGCCTGACACCCGCTTGAAGGACACTGACTGCTATTAGATTACAGTCAAAAACGTTTTTTCTTTTTAAAGGCACGCTATTGTGACACCAGATATGAGTTGCAAAGTTCAGTGGCAGAGGTTGGCAGACTACACGCTGAAGGCCTGACACCCGCTTGAAGGACACTAACTGCTATTAGATTATAGTCAAAAATGTTTTTCTTTTTAAAGGCACGCTATTGTGACACCAGATATGAGTGGCAAAATGCAGTGGCAGAGGTTGGCAGAGTAAACGCTGAAGTCCTGACACCCGCTTGAAGGACACTGACTGCTATTAGATTACAGTCAAAAACATTTTTTGCTTTTAAAGGCACGCTATTGTGACACCAGATATGAGTGGCAACGTTCAGTGGCAGAGGTTGGCAGAGTACACCCTGAAGGCCTGACACCCGCTTGAAGGACACTGACTGCTATTAGATTACAGTCAAAAACTTTTTTGTTTTTAAAGGCACGCTATTGTGACACCAGATATGAGTGGCAAAAATGCAGTGGCAGAGGTTGGCAGAGTACACGCTGAAGGCCTGACACCCGCTTGAATGACACTGACTGCTATTAGATTACAGTCAAAAACGTTTTTTCTTTTTAAAGGCACGCTATTGTGACACCAGATATGAGTTGCAAAGTTCAGTGGCAGAGGTTGGCAGACTACACGCTGAAGGCCTGACACCCGCTTGAAGGACACTAACTGCTATTAGATTATAGTCAAAAATGTTTTTCTTTTTAAAGGCACGCTATTGTGACACCAGATATGAGTGGCAAAATGCAGTGGCAGAGGTTGGCAGAGTACACGCTGTAGGCCTGACACACAGACGCTTGCAGACAACTAACTGCTATTCAATCTATTATAGTGAAAAAAAATAATTTTGTTTTTAAATGCAAGATACTGTGACACCAGATATGAGTGGCAAAGTGCAGTGGCAGAGGTTGGCAGAGTACATGCTGAAGCCCTGACACCCGCTTGAAGGACACTGACTGCTATTAGATTACAGTCAAAACCTTTTTTTCTTTTTAAAGGCACGCTATTGTGACACCAGATATGAGTGGCAAAGTGCAGTGGCAGAGAATGGCAGAGTACACACTGTAGGCCTGACAAACCCGCTTGAAGACAACTAACTGCTATTCAATCTATAACAGTGAAAACAATATTTTGTTTATGAATGCAAGCTACTGTGACACCAGATATGAGTGGCAAAGTGCAGTGGCAGAGGTTGGCAGAGTACACGATGTAGGCCTGACACACCCGTTTGAAGACAACTAACTGCTATTCAATCTATAACAGTGAAAAAAATATTTTGTTTTTAAATGCAAGCTACTGTGACACCAGATATGAGTGGCAAAGTGCAGTGGCAGAGGTTGGCAGAGTACACGCTGAAGGCCTGACACCTGCTTGAAGGACACTGACTGCTATTAGATTACAGTCAAAAACTTTTTTTGTTTTTAAAGGCACGCTATTGTGACACCAGATATGAGTGGCAAAGTGCAGTGGCATAGGTTGGCAGACTACACGCTGAAGGCCTGACACCCGCTTGAAGGACACTGACTGCTATTAGATTACAGTCAAAAACTTTTTTGTTTTTAAAGGCACGCTATTGTGACACCAGATATGAGTGGCAAAGTGCAGTGGCAGAGGTTGGCAGAGTACACGCTGAAGGCCTGACACCCGCTTGAAGGACACTGACTGCTTTTAGATTACAGTCAAAAACGTGTTTTCTTTTTAAAGGCACGCTATTGTGACCCCAGATATGAGTGGCAAAGTGCAGTGGCAGAGGTTGGCAGAGTAAACGCTGAAGGCCTGACACCCGCTTGAAGGACACTGACTGCTATTAGATTACAGTCAAAAACTTTTTTGTTTTTAAAGGCACGCTATTGTGACACCAGATATGAGTTGCAAAGTGCAGTGGCAGAGGTTGGCAGACTACACGCTGAAGGCCTGACACCCGCTTGAAGGACACTAACTGCTATTAGATTATAGTCAAAAACGTTTTTCTTTTTAAAGGCACGCTATTGTGACACCAGATATGAGTGGCAAAATGCAGTGGCAGAGGTTGGCAGAGTACACGCTGTAGGCCTGACACACCCGTTTGAAGACAACTAACTGCTACTCAATCTATAACAGTGAAAAAAAATATTTTGTTTTTAAATGCAAGCTACTGTGACACCATATATGAGTGGCAAAGTGCAGTGGCAGAGGTTGGCAGAGTACACGCTGAAGGCCTGACACCCGCTTGAAGGACACTGACTGCTTTTAGATTACAGTCAAAAACGTGTTTTCTTTTTAAAGGCACGCTATTGTGACACCAGATATGAGTGACAAAGTGCAGTGGCAGAGGTTGGCAGAGTACACGCTGAAGGCCTGACACCCGCTTAAAGGACACTGACTGCTATTAGATTACAGTCAAAAACTTTTTTTCTTTTTAAAGGCATGCTATTGTGACACCAGATATGAGTGGCAAAGTGCAATGGCAGAGGTTGGCAGAGTACACGCTGAAGGCCTGATACCCGCTTGAAGGACACTGACTGCTATTAGATTACAGTCAAAAACTTTTTTCTTTTTAAAGGCACGCTATTGTGACACCAGATATGAGTGGCAAAGTGCAGTGGCAGAGGTTGGCAGAGTAAACGCTGAAGGCCTGACACACGCTTGAAGGACACTGACTGCTATTAGATTACAGTCAAAAACTTTTTTTCTTTTTAAATGCACGCTATTGTGACACCAGATATGAATGGCACTGTGCACTGGCAGAGGTTGGCAGAGTACACGCTGTAGGCCTGACACCCGCTTGCAGACAACTAACTGCTATTCAATCTATAACAGTGAAAAAAGTTTTGGGGTTTTTAAATGCAATCTATTGCGACACCAGATAAGAGTGGCACTGTGCACTGGCATAGGTTGGCAGAGTACACGCTGTAGGCCTGAAACACACTTATGAAGGACACTGACTGCTATTATATTACAGTCAAAAAAAATTTGTTTTTAAATGCAAGCTATTGTGACACCAGATATGAGTGGCAAAGTGCAGTGGCAGAGGTTGGTAGAGTACACGCTGAAGGCCTGACACCCACTTGAAGGACACTGACTGCTATTAGATTATAGTCAAAAACTTTTTTTCTTTTTAAAGGCACGCTATTGTGACACCAGATATGAGTGGAAAAGTGCAGTGGCATAGGTTGGCAGAGTACACGCTGAAGGCCTGACACCCGCTTGAAGGACACTGACTGCTATTAGATTACAGTCAAAAACTTTTTTTCTTTTTAAAGGCACACTATTGTGACACCAGATATGAGTGGCAAAGTGCAGTGGCAGAGATTGGCAGAGTAAAGGCTGAAGTCCTGACACCCGCTTGAAGGACACTGACTGCTATTAGATTACAGTCAAAAAAATTTTTTGCTTTTAAAGGCACGCTATTGTGACACCAGATATGAGTTGCAACGTTCAGTGGCAGAGGTTGGCAGAGTACACCCTGAAGGCCTGACACCCACTTGAAGGACACTGACTGCTATTAGATTACAGTCAAAAACTTTTTTTGTTTTTAAAGGCACGCTATTGTGACACCAGATATGAGTTGCAAAATGCAGTGGCAGAGGTTGGCAGAGTACACGCTGAAGGCCTGACACCCGCTTGAATGACACTGACTGCTATTAGGTTACAGTCAAAAACTTTTTTCTTTTTAAAGGCACGCTATTGTGACACCAGATATGAGTGGCAAAGTGCAGTGGCAGAGGTTGGCAGACTACACGCTGAAGGCCTGACACCCGCTTGAAGGACACTAACTGCTTTTAGATTATAGTCAAAAACGTTTTTCTTTTTAAAGGCACGCTATTGTGACACCAGATATGAGTGGCAAAATGCAGTGGCAGAGGTTGGCAGAGTACACACTGAAGGACTGACACCCACTTGAAGGACACTGACTGCTATTAGATTACAGTCAAAAAATTTTTTTTGTTTTTAAAGGCACGCTATTGTGACACCAGATATGAGTGGCAAAGTACAGTGGCAGAGGTTGGCAGAGTACACGCTGTAGACCTGACACACAGACGCTTGCAGACAACTAACTGCTATTCAATCTATTACAGTGAAAAAAAAAATCTGTTTTTACATGCAAGCTATTGTGACACCAGATATGAGTGGTGGCACTGGGCAAGTGGGCACAGTATCCACTGTGAGCCTGACACAGAAGCTGGCAGGCAGGCAACTGCAATTAGATTACACAGAAAAAAAAGCAGACTGATGTTCTAGCCCTAAAAAGGGCTTTTTGGGGTGCTGTACTTACAGCAGAGATCAGATGAGTCCTTCGGGACTGTAGTGGACACTGAATACCCTAGCCTAGCTATCCATTTCCCTATCAAATCAGCAGCAGCTACACTGTCCCTCCTCTCACTAAGAATGCAGCTTCAGAATGAATCTAAAATGGATGCTTTACAGGAGGTGGGAGGGTCTGGAAGGGAGGGTCTGCTGCTAATTGGCTGGAATGTGTCTGCTGACTGTGAGGTACAGGGTCAAAATTTACTCAATGATGACGAATAGGGGCGGATCGAACCGCGCATATGTTCGCCCGCCGTGGCGAACGCGGACACACTATGTTCGCCAGGAACTATTCGCCAGCGAACCGTTCGGTACATCACTAATGAGGAGAGACCACATAATTCCTAAATTTATTTAACACTCACTTGCTGGCATTGGTTGGTGGTTTAAGAAGAACCAGTTGCATATCTAAATCTGCTGTAATTTTACCAAATCTCATTCCGGTTATTATTTTATTTTACAACCCACTAACCAGAAAATAAATAGGGAGTTTAAGGTAGAGATAAGGACAGACCCCCTTCTTCTATTAGGAGAGTTATTAGTAACACACTATTCTTCCTTTTACCAGATGCTCAACAGTATGGAACATCGGGTCTGTGACATCTCAATGATTGTTAGCGGAGAATTTGAAAGTTATATGTAAAGTGTAAAATATTCAATATTTTCGAAAGGTTTCTTGCATTTCACACTGAGGTGTGGTTGATCTTGTGTGACATGAACAGATGACAATAAGTGTTGCAAGCTATTTTCTATTGTCCATGGAACGTGGGAAGACCTAATAGGGTTATTAGATTGCCAGCAAGAATATTGTATAAATGGCATTGACTTTGTAATGTTTAAACAGTCATTTTGGTGGTAAATATGTAGAATGTATGTAGAATGTGTTATTAAGGGGAGACTAGTAGAATGAGACACAGACACTGAGACACAGGAAGTCAAGCAAGAGTGTCTTCGCAATCTAAATATCCAGCATGTACCATCAGCTGTTAAACTATTTAACCCATTAAGACTGCAGCCAAATGTACAAGTTGTGATCAAAACAAAATGTCAACAAAACCTGGCATTTGCGCCAAATGTCTGTCCAACCGTAATTCACCTCTTTCATATTAAATGCACCCCCACTTATTATATATCATTTTATTCAGGAGAAACATGGCTTTCAGTTAACATCAAATATTTTGGTATTAAACATAATTTAATATGAAAAAATATAAAAAAATGGGAGAAAATAAGATTTTTTTTTAATTTCTTAGTTGTATGTGACATTTTAACTGTGCGTAGAAAAAAGCTAGGGTCGCACTCAGCCACAATATTTCAATCCAGGGTGCTACTGAGCATGGGTCAGCAAAAAACCCACACAAGATATGCATAAAAAGAAATACCTCAGGCACTCTTTGTGAAAGTTTCCAGGCAGATTTATTTGCAACGTTTCGACCTAACTCTCTTTATCAAGCTTGAGTGAGTGCCTGAGGTTTTTCTTTTTATTTTAACTGTGAGTGTCATAATACTGTTTGCTTTTACTGCAGTAACATACACATATTTGTATTCAGCGATGTCTCGCGTGTAAAACAGTACCCCCTATATACAGGTTTTATGGCGTTTTGGGAAGTTACAGTGTCAAATAGAGCGTGTTACATATTTCAGTTTTTTCACATTGAAATTTGCCAGATTGGTTACATTGCCTTTGAGACCATATGGTAGCCCAGGAATAAGAATTACCCCCATGATGGCATACCATTTGCAAAAGTAGACAACCCAAGGTATTTCAAAAGGGGAATGTCCAGTCTTTTTAGTAGCCACTTGGTCACAAACACTGGCCAAATTTAGTGTTAATATTTAAAAATGAAAAAAACAAATTTTAACGCCAATTTTGGCCAGTGTTTGTGACTAAGTGGCTGCTAAAAAAGACTAAACATACCCCATTTGCAATACCCTGGGTATGGGTTTTACTGTTTTGAAACACTATCTTTTGTGTTCAGCGAAGTCTTCTGAGTAAAACAATACCCCCCCATGTACAGGATTTATGGTGTCTTGGAAAGTTACAGTGTTAAATATAGTGCTAGAAAATTTAATTCCCTGAACATTCGGCCTGGGTTGTCAGGAAGGTCCTGCAAATTGTAATTAATAAAATGACCTAATTATGTAAAATTATTACAAATATATACATAGAATTATAATTTGTTTTTATTATTTTTATTTATATATAGGTATATATATAGTGATATATATGTATATACTTATGTATATAGATATATATATCTATTATTTCGTTCTACATGTATTTTGATATCAATATATATTAATTTTAAAATACAGTTGGAATGAAATTACGCATGTATATATATATTGTATCTATTTTTTTAATTTTATTTTTTAACGTATGTATATATTTATTTTTTTATTATATATAAATAAATATATAATGAAAATTATATATATATGCAATATCATTGTACGTGTATTTTGATATTAATATATATATATATATAATTATGTATATATTAATAATAAAATACACTTAGACATTGTATGTATATGAAAATGAGGTGTGTGTATGTATGCCAGTGTGCAAGTGTATGTATGTGTGTATGCCAGTGTATGTGTGCCAGTGTATGTATGTGTGTATGCCAGTGTGCCAGTGTATGTATGTATGTATGCCAGTGTGCCAGTGTATGTATGTGTGTATGCCAGTGTATGTATGCCAGTGTGCCAGTGTATGTATGTGTGTATGCCAGTGTGCCAGTTTATGTGTGCCAGTGTATGTATGTGTGTATGCCAGTGTATGCATGCCAGTGTGCCAGGGTATGTATGTGTGTATGCCAGTGTATGTATGTATGTATGTATGCCAGTGTATGTATGCCAGTGTATGTATGTATGTATGCCAGTGTATATATGTGTGTATGCCAGTGTGCCAGTGTATGTATGTGTGTATGCAAGTGGGCCAGTGTATGTGTGTATGCCAGTGTGCCAGTGTATGTATGTGTGTATGCCAGTGTATGCCAGTGTGTGTATGCCAGTGTATGTATGCCAGTGTGCCAGGGTATGTATGTGTGTATGCCAGTGTATGTATGCATGTATGCCAGTGTATATATGTGTGTATGCCAGTGTATGTATGTGTGTATGCCAGTGTATGTATGTATGTATGCCAGTGTGCCAGTGTATGTATGTGTGTATGCCAGTGTATGTATGTATGTATGTATGCCAGTGTATGTATGTATGTATGTATGCCAGTGTATGTATGTGTGTATGCCAGTGTATGTATGCCAGTGTGCCAGTGTATGTATGTGTGTATGCCAGTGTATGTATGTGTGTATGCCAGTGTGCCAGTGTATGCCAGTGTGCCAGTGTATGTATGTGTGTATGCCGGTGTATGTATGCCAGTGTGCCAGTGTATGTATGTGTGTATGCCAGTGTATGTATGCCAGTGTGCCAGTGTATGTATGCCAGTGTATGTATGTGTGTATGCCAGTGTGCCAGGGTATGTATGTGTGTATGCCAGTGTATGTATGCATGTATGCCAGTGTATATATGTGTGTATGCCAGTGTGCCAGTGTATGTATGTGTGTATGCCAGTGTATGTATGTGTGTATGCCAGTGTGCCAGTGTATGTATGTGTGTATGCCAGTGTATGTATGTATGTATGCCAGTGTGCCAGTGTATGTATGTATGTATGCCAGTGTGTATGTATGCCAGTGTGCCAGTGTATGTATGTGTGTATGCCAGTGTATGTATGTATGTATGCCAGTGTATGTATGCCAGTGTATGTATGTGTGTATGCCAGTGTGCCAGTGTATGTATGTGTGTATGCCAGTGTATGTATATGTGTATGCCAGTGTGCCAGTGTATGTATGTGTGTATGCCAGTGTGCCGGTGTGTGTATGCCAGTGTGCCAGTGTATGTATGTGTGTATGCCAGTGTGCCGGTGTATGTATGCCAGTGTGCCAGTGTATGTATGTGTGTATGCCAGTGTATGTGTGTATGCCAGTGTATGTATGTATGTATGCCAGTGTGTGTATGTATGTGTGTATGCCAGTGTGCCAGTGTATGTATGTGTGTATGCCAGTGTATGTATATGTGTATGCCAGTGTGCCAGTGTATGTATGTGTGTATGCCAGTGTGCCGGTGTATGTATGCCAGTGTGCCAGTGTATGTATGTGTGTATGCCAGTGTATGTGTGTATGCCAGTGTATGTATGCCAGTGTATGTATGTATGTATTCCAGTGTATGTATGCCAGTGTGTGTATGCCAGTGTGTGTATGCATGCCACAGTGTGTGTGTGTATGTATGCCAGTGTGTGTGTATGTATGTATATATCAGTATGCAGTATGTGTATGTATATGTATGTTTGTCAGTATGTATGTCTGCATGTATATGTGTGTGTGTGTGTGTGTCAGTATCTCCCTATGCATGTGTATATGTCTGTTTCAGTATTTGTATATGTTAGTGTGTGTGTATTCCTGTGGGCGAGATTTGGAGGCGGGCCCTGTGGGCGGGCTTGAAGGGGGGGCCCAGACCTTGAGCTGTGTTAGGGGCCCCAAAATTTCTGATGGCGGCCCTGTGTAGGGCTTTCCCCTTTTCCATGTTTGCACATGGAAATTTGCCAGATTGGTTTGCTGGGCCTACGTTGCCTTTGAGACCGTATAGCAGTCCAGCAATGAAAATGAACCACATTACGGCATATCATTTTCAAATGTGAACAGCCCAGGGTATCAAATCGGGTATTTCCAGTATTTTGTATTAGCCACTTAGCCACAAACGCTGGCCAAAGTTGGCATTCATATTTGTTTTTTTTTTACACAAAAACTAACTTTTACTGTTAATTTCATCGTCGTGATAAGTTTTGCCGTTTTAAACACTCATATTTGTGTTCAGCAAAGTCTCCCGAGTATAACAATACCCCCATGTACTGGTTTAATATAGGGCTTACCCAATTCAGTTTGCCGGGTCTGTGTTGCCTTTTGAGACCATATGGTAGCCCAGGAAAGTAAAATGACCCCATTATATCATACAATTGTCAAATGTAGACAACCCATGGTATTCCAAATGGGGTATCTCCAGTCTTTTGTAGTAGCCACTTAGTCAAACGCTGGCCAAAGTTAGCGTTTTTATTTGTTTTTTTATAAAAAAATAATCTTCCAATGTAAAGATATACATATTGGATATACATACACACTCCCTTTTATTTCCTATATATGTATAATATATTCTAATTAAAGCATTTTATAATATATTATACATATATAATGCATATATATCATATATGATTTCATTATAAGTATATTTTGAGATATATGTGTATATATCTCAAAGTACACTTATAATGAAATCATATATATGTATAATATATTATAAAATGTTTTAATAATTCATAATATATTATACATATATAATTTATTTAGATTTTTTTACGTTTTAGCGGCATGGGGGACTGTCTGACAGCTTAGCAGCTTGCAGCTCCTAGACTCCTATTGCTGGCGATGTGATCATGGTGATCACATGGCCCTGGAGGGCCACGGTAGCCAGAGCTGCTGCATGGGGACTGCTCGGGTTTTTGGCAGTTCCTCCCCCCCCCACCCCCCGACAGTGATCACCGGTCAAGGTATTTGCAGAGGACATACTAGGTACGTCCGCGGTCCTTAACGACTATTTGTTTGTCAGACGTACGTATTACGTCCACTCTCGTTAAGGGGATATACATATAATTTCATTCTAAGTGTATTTTAAGATATATTTATATATATTTATATATATATATATATATATATATATATATATATATATATATATATATATATTAATATCAAAATACAGTTAGGATAAAATTACATATATAATTTTTTAAATTATTTTTACAGTTTATTTATTTTTATTATACTATATACACATATATATATATATATATATATAGAATCCAAATGCCCCGCACTCAATTTAACCGGTCTTGTTCGGTGCCTCGGTGCAACAGCTCCAGCCACTCCATATATTCCCGAAAGAGTGCACTCAAAGGACTTGTATACATTTCAAATAAGTGCTTTTATTCAGCAAATATATACAAAATATGCGGATCAAGTCTTGATCCGCATATTTTGTATATATTTGCTGAATAAAGCACTTATTTGAAATGTATACAAGTCCTTTGAGTGCACTCTTTCGGGAATATATATATATATATATATATATGTATATATATATACACACACACACGTTATATACCGTATTTATCGGCGTATAACACACACTTTTTTCCCCTGAAAATAGGGGAAAAATCGTGGGTGCGTGTTATACGCCGATATCCCATAATTACTTACCTGTCCTGAAGCGTGGGCCGGCTTCACAGCGCGCACCGCGGTACAGGAACTTTAATTTCAAGTTCTGGTTTCCGGCGGGACTGAAAGGAAGTGTGCACAATAGTGTGCACACTTCCTTTCAGTCCCGCCGGAAACCGGAACATGAAATTAAAGTTCCTGTACCGCGGTGCGCGCTGTGAAGCCGGCCCACGCTTCAGGACAGGTAAGTAATTATGGGAGGGGAAGTACACTATGGGAGGGGAGGGGGGGAAGTACACTATGGGAGGGGGGGGGAAGTACACTATGGGAGGGGAGGGGGGGGAAGTACACTATGGGAGGGGAGGGGAGGGGAGGGGGGCAAGTACACTATGGGAGGGGAGGGGGGGGAAGTACACTATGGGAGGGGAGGGGGGGAGAATACTATGGGAGGGGAGGGGGGAGAATACTATGGGAGGGGGGGGAGAATACTATGGGAGGGGAGGGGGGAGAATACAATGGGAGGGGGGGAATACTATGGAAAGGGGGGGACACTATGGGATGAGGGGGGAACACTATGGGATGAGGGGGGGGGAATACTATGGGAGGGGGGGAAATTTCCTGGAATTTCTTTCTAAAAATGAGGTGCGTGTTATACGCCGGTGCGTGTTATACGCCGATAAATACGGTATATATATACACACACACGTTTGTAATTTTACTCTAAGTGTATTTTTATATGTAAAAAATCATATATTAAAAAAACACACTTAGTATGACATTATATAATATCCATCTATTTCTCATATATATATATTTTTATTTTTTTTAATTACCTTTTATTTTATTTTTATTTTTTAACTTTTAATTTTTTAACTTTTTTCACCAGCCAGAGTACTGCCTGTCAGTTCAGGCAGTTCCCCTGCTGACAGCACTGTGGACGCCTATTGTGGCCATGTCACCAATCATGATCGCTTCCAGCACTCTAGTTCCCTAGTTCTCTAGTATATTTAAGGGGTTAAATATAGATTTTAAAATACAAACTTTTACAAACATTAGCTTTTTATTCCTTAGTTATGATATTTCTCCCCAACCACCAGAGGGCGCCAATAACATTCACATTTCTGGAGATCATTACAGATATGAGCTTTATTTCCAGTGGCATTTACTTTATTTTGTAAGTTAAATTTATCCATACCGTTTTTTTTATTTTTACAAATATATTTTTAAAGTTAACTTGGATACAAATATATTTAAAATGTTTTAATGCTTATTGTTTATAATTCCTTTAAAAAGAATGGATTCCGAGCAACCGAGCGGAGTGGATGCATGGCACGAGCGCTCCTGCTAATTTGTACAAAAGCATACCAATTTCGGGCATCAAAACTACGATTTGGGGACATACCCACAACGAGCCGAGACAAGCCGAGACAAGGGCCAAACATCGCAGAGCTTCTAAGGCAGACACGCGAGGCCGCGGGGCCCAAAATGGCCGCTCACCCGGACACTTACTCCGAGCTATCGGAAGATTTCTCCTGAGAGGGAGACGTGGCCGACCTCTACCTAGCACAGCAGCAGGCATCAGCAGCTCAGAAAAGAGACGACTCACCAGTCACCACTGCGGTATTAAAATCGCTCCTCGCGGACCTGCAAAGGACGCTCCAGTCCGACGTTGCCTCGCTCCGGACCGACATACAAGGCCTGACAGGCCGTATGAGCGCACTGGAAACTGCTACCGGAGCTAGTTCAGACCAAATCAAAACGCTACAGCAAGAGGTCCTAGAGCTACAAAGCCAGAACGCGGCACATGAACGCCGCTTTGCGGCCTTGGAGGATGCACGCCGGGCTAATAATCTGAAGGTACGAAGTGTCCCAGAAGACATTCCAGCCACTGAACTGCCACACGTTTTGAGACGCCTCCTGGCAGCCCTGCTACAACCAAAGCAAGCCAGAAATGTCCAACTGGACGGCTTCTTTCGGGCTCCAAAACCAGCCCAAGCGCCAAACACAGCTCCACGCGACCTAATAATAAAGTTCCAGAACCACGCAGACAAAGTAGCTGTTGCAGCGGCGACCAGGGACTGCTCACCCTATAAATTTGAATCAATGGAATTAACCTTCTATACAGACCTCACAGGGGGCACACTAGCCTGGAGGAGGTCACTTAAGCCACTTACGACACTCTTACAGAAGAAAGGACTGAGATATAAATGGTTACAGGCCAGAAAGCTGCAGATACTTCATGGGTCTGACAAGCATGAGATACACGACATACATGAAGCGACAGCTCTGATGCCCATCATAGGACTACCGCACGACTCCTTACACACTGCTGAGACGGTGGGTACAAGTGGGCTAACACATCAATGGAACCCTGAAAGAGTGACTCCCTTCATCCCACGCACTTCCAAAGACGTTCTGGCCACAGCAGGAACCACTTGAAGCGGACTGATAACCGTTACCAGACTGCACCGAGGTGGACTACCCAAAAGTCTGCTAGACGAACTGCCTCAAAGCTCTTTCTGTTGATTTTTCTTTCTTTCGATTTTACCTATTTCCATGCATAATGTTTTTACTTTTGTACAACTTCAGAATGCCACCACACGTTGCAGGTAGCTACCCGCTACACAAGTAGAAGGTACACAGACCGCGGCCTAACACCTCCCCCCGCCTGACACCAGCTCAGCCTGACGCACCGGCAAAAATGCCACAGCAAGGCGTAAACTCACCCAGCACAGTGACCACCGTTGTCACACCGAATAACATAACCGCTCACCTGTGGTCTAACTATACGACCCCCCTATGACAAGCGCTAAGGCTGACTTGGCATTACTCTCAGGTGACTACCACGACAACTAACTTGTATAAGGTACACTTAGATACCCCAGCGTTCAGTTATTTCACCTTTGTTCATTGGCCAAGCTCTTTCTTTCTACTGTGTTTAGCACTCTTCCTGAGAGTGGCCCATATGCCTGGCACTAGCAATGCATACCCCGCCTGCTATACACACACACTATATAAGCATGCGCTATATATCATCGGTAGCCTATGACCAGCCTGTCCCTAGCAAACACATTATTTATACATGCCTCACCGAGCTGATGCAGCCTGCACAGAGATATAGCTTGATCAGCCGCCAACAACCAGGCCACGTACATACCGCCCATTCACACAAAACACACTACACCTAACATGCATTCCGCTACTCACCTAACACACTACCACACGATACTCAACGCTTGCCTTTTAAATATGTATAGTTTATTATTTACTCTTATATCTGCTCTATCAGTGCTAACTGCCTACAGGGAAAACATCTTACTATATTGTTAGGACGTTGCTAAGATAATACACTGCTTGACTACTTAAGCATTATACCATAATTTAGACTATAGCATCTAGAATATATATCACAGCTTGTTTATAATAGGAATGTGCATCTCAGACTAACTCACTTACGCTAATCGGAAACCTATATTGCATGTTTGTGACAAGAACATCATTCAGTGTCAAATGATACATCCTCTTAGGCAGCTTTTTTGGTTATCTGTTTTTCCACCAGGATATCCCTATTTTAAAGTTATACACAGCATATCTTATATCTTATGTGCTTTGTTTATAATGTGGTCCTGAAACATCCTTAATCCTTGCCAGATAGATATACATGAAACTGCATACTTTTGAAACTAGAGCGTTTGTTTTAATAATTGGCTTGGACATGTCTCTGGGGTTGTACAGCCCATGCTGAATCTGTCTCACCTACTAGCCATTGTTAAGGAGTGAAAACTTGGGCTTCAGATATATTGTTGTAATCTTGATCTCTTAAACTTAAAAATGTGCCTGATTATCGGGTACCACAACCTGTATTGCGAATGTTTATTACTATACCTTGGGGTCGCCTTTGTGGCCCACCAAGGATTACTGTTACTATTGTGCACAACAAAAATAAAGAATTAAAAAAAAAAAAAAAAAAAGAATGGATTCCTATATACAAATGTTAACCAAGTAGTACATACCAGAATCAATTGAACCTGTTAAAGCCACTGAGAGGAGGGTGGAAAAGTCACAGAATAGTCCCCAATGTTTCGGCGTTGTACGCCTTTATTAAGGGAACATATAATGAAGAAAAAATATCCCCTTTATATACCAACACATAATTCCAAAATAAATGACACTGAGTGAAATGGGTGGCCACCCACAATGATTGGAAACCTAACAACCATGGTCACATGACTATGGTTGGCAAGGCAACCAATAAATAGGAAATGAACACATCACATTGTAATAAACATGAAATAATCTCCATTGAGTACACACATAATGATAAATTATGGAATAAGGATGCAGGTTCTGTCACCATAAGTATGTAAGAAGATATTACAAAATGAAAGAGGGCACAAAGATGATCCTTATTTCGTGTGTAACGCCTATATGTTCCACTCCACATCGGATGATGTCTCACAATGAAACAGGGGTACAGCAGAAATTCACAATAATATTCCGACACCCGGCATCACTCTGCCGCGCGCGAGGGAGCTGAGCAGAGAGCTCAGGGGAAAGTGCTCCCTCACCGCCCGCCTGCCTGCATGTCCAGGCGTCTTCTTGCCCAGAAGCCCCACTGGACCCCAGGTGAGAAATCCACCCAGCTATCCAAAACGTAGGGAGGCTGGGTGGATTTAAATTAAAAAAATAATAATAATAATTGTGAGTGTGGGGAATTGTGTGTCAGTGAATGTGAGTGTGTGTGTCAGTGAATGTGAGTGAGTGTGTGTGTCTGTCAGTGAATGTGTGTGTTTTTCTCAGTCAGTGTGTATGTGTCGGTCAGCCAGTGCGTGCGTCTGCCAGTCAGTGCGTGTCCGAGTAAGTGTATGTCTGTCTTTCAGTGTGTCAAATCAGTGAGTGTGTGTATGTCATTGTTTGTCAGTGTATATGAGAGTGTGTGTCTGTCAATGAGTGTATGCATCTGTCAGTGAGTGTGTGCGTCTGTCAGTGAGTGCATCTGTCAGTCAAAATGTGGCCTTGACAGGAAGGGATGGGAAAATGTAACTTAATGGGGGGGGGGGGGGGGGGTGGCCGAGCAGCACAAAACCTTAATACACCACTGCCCTTGGTTGCTGAAGGAGGTACCCAACCTGGAATCTCTTACACATGTGCTGTCTGCTGGGTCATCAGGGATAAGAGGCTGAACCCTGGCATGGCTTCATGTAGGCAGTAGATCACATTCATTACATGAAGGAGGGAATTGAGTCAGACCCTCGGTCACTAGTGATGTCGCGAACACAACATTTTTGGTTCGCGAACGGCTGACACAACCTTACGCAAACGTTCGCGAACCGGCGAACCGCCATAGACTTCAATGGGCAGGCAAATTTTAAAACCCACAGGGACTCTTTCTGGCCACAATAGTGATGGGAAAGTTGTTTCAAGGGGATTAACACCTGGACTGTGGCATGCCAGAGGGGGATCCATGCCAAAACTCCCACGGAAAATTACACAGTTGATGCAGAGTCTGGTTTTAATCCATAAAGGGCATAAATCACCTAACATTCCTAAATCACAATGGATATGGATTGACACCTGACATATGACATATTGACACCTTGACATATGGATTGACACCTGTCCTCAGAGACCCTGATACACACTGACACAGAGCAGAATAGGGACTGTCCCCCCTACATAGGGTCACTTGGCAGATATGGATTGACACCTATCCTAAGGATCCCTGATACACACTGACAAAGAGCAGAATAGGGACTGTTTCCCCTACATAGGGTCACTTGGCAGATATGGATTGACACCTATCCTAAGGATCCCTGATACACACTGACACAGAGCAGAATAGGGACTGTTCCCCCTACATAGGGTTACTTGGCAGATTTGGATTGACACCTGTCCTCAGGGACCCTCAATGATAAAGAATAGGGGGCGGACCGAACATCACATGTGTTCGCCAGCGGTGGCGAACGCGAACATGCTATGTTCGCAAGGAACTTTTCGCCTGCGAACCGTTCGGGACATCACTACCGGTCACTAAAGGGGGTACCCAGGCTGGTGACTCAGAGATTTGCTGTTGCTGGGTCTTCAGGCATAAGAGGCTGAACTCTGGCATGCAGTGGACCATTTTCATCCCCTGAGGGAGAGGTTGTGTCCGACCTGCGGTCACTCAAGGGGGTACCCAGGCTAGCCACTTTTACAATAGTGCGTTGCTGGGTCTTCAGGGCTTAGAGGCTGAACCCCGGCAGGGCTACAAAAATATTGCCTGCTGAGCATAAAAGAAAAATCTAGGCCTGCTTTAGCAGACTCCTTCCAAACTGCTGTGAAGGACAGGAAAAAAGACTGCCTGATGGGAAGGGGGAGGATCTATTTATACTAGTTTCAGAGTTCTATTTCCTGTCCTTTCTGCTGTACAGGAAGGAGCTAACCCATGAGTAAATCCATATACATACATCATTGATCAGGACATTTTGTTGCAAGCTGCCTATCCGAAGGAAGCGCAGGTTGGATAGTTGACTATTTCTTATTATTTATATTGAATTATTATAATGACTTCTTGCATTCTACATGTGCACAAAGATTACATGTCTATTACAGTGATTGCTTAAACCTACATTGCTATGGGGCATGTCTTGGGGTTCATACTCGTGTTGGGATTTTTTTCTCTTTCTTATTGCTGTTAGGGTTCATTTAGTATCTCTACAGTATCTCTGTTTAGTTTTTAGTGCATTTTCTGCACTAGGGTGTAATCCCCATAGAGGAGCAAGATCACAGTATTTCCCTTTTTCCATTTGTGTTTTTGTTCTCTACAGGACTTGTTTGATGTCCTTTGTACCATTTGGGGAATTTGGATGATACAACACCTCACTGTTACAAATGTATACATATTAGTATTGCCATTGCCACTATTTTTACAGACATCTGCTT
Organism: Pelobates fuscus; assembly: GCF_036172605.1. Taxonomy (NCBI): domain Eukaryota; kingdom Metazoa; phylum Chordata; class Amphibia; order Anura; family Pelobatidae; genus Pelobates; species Pelobates fuscus. Next base: position 42,069,985 of record NC_086322.1, on the reverse strand, counting down.
TTTATGTGCTTCACTTTACATTATTATATATATTCTCTAGCTGACATGGATGGTCATATTGCTCTCTATCTTTTGATGCTGATACTGTTATTTTTATAGTCTCTTTCCAGACAATATTTGCCATTGTAGATCTCCATGCAAGGCATTTAAATGATGCCTGCCAAGTGAATAGAGTGTTGCAGCTAGTTAGAATATTGCAATCTTATGTTACGCTTTGTAATATGCATCATAACAAGTACTACTAGATATTACAGCAATGAGCTCAATTTACATGAAAGTCGCTATATATAAAATCCCACAACCTCTGATAGAGTGACAGGTAAAACATGAAGTGATTAGAGCGAGACCCATTTGCTCTGTCAGTCATTGCATCAGATAGTCAGCACTGTGTCCGTTTCACAGTTTGCCCTGGCTGCGATATCTCTTAACTTGATTGTGATGTCCTTTACCAAATATTTAATATATATTTAAAAGAAAATGGAGTATATCATTAAGTAATGTTTAACCCAATTTATAGGTGATTTTCAGTGTTATATTCCATTTAGTAAATTCCAGAGCAGTAACAGTTTCCCTTCAAGGCTAGCTAGCCCTGTTGTTCAATAGAAAATTGAATATATATATATATATATATATATTCTCAAGCCTCCTGGGTGGTATGTTTTTTATTCCTCATTCTCTACCAGATGCCTTAAAGTCTAAGAGTTCTATGCAGTATCTTAGCTGTTCCTAGAATTGAACAATTCTGGACAGTGATCTCAGATGTCCCACCTCGAATCTCATGTTCCTTCTTCCTGATGTTAGTCACTGGGTATTGCCACATCTACCACAACTGCAGTCTTCCGTTCCTTGTCTACCATCACAATGTCAGGTTGGTTTGCCAGCATTTACTTGCCTGTCTGGATCGTGAAATCCCACAGGATCTTTTCCCTGTTATTCTCAACTACTCTGTCTGGTATCTCCAATCCGGATCTAGGCAGTTCCAATCCATATTCTGTGCAGATGTTTCGGTACACAGTCCCAGTAACTTGTTTGTTTCCCTCTCCATGTATGCTGTTCCTGCTAACATCTTGCATCTGACTGCTAGATGCTGTACTATCTCAGAGACCTCTTTGCACAGTCTGCACCATGGGTCTTTCTTGGTGTGGTAGACTCCAGCTCTTATTGATCTGGTGCTGAGTGCCTGTTCCTGTGCTGCTAGGACTAGTGCTTCAGTGCGCTCTTTCACTCCTGCCTTTTCCAACCACTGGTAGGATTTTGTCATGTGAGCCACATCCAGTATGTGCCAGTGGTACATCCCATGGAGAGGTTTGTCTTGCCATGGAACCTCCTCTTTTCAGCATCATCTATCTGTTGCCTCAGGCATTCCCTTAGCAATTCATTTTTGAGAGCTATCTTTATGATGTATTTGTGGATGCTCTGTGTTTTATCCAGGCCTTGACACTTATCAGGCCCTGACCTTCTTCTTTCTGACTGGTGTACAGTCTCTTGGTGCTAGATTTCGGTGGAATCCTCCATTTATAGTGAGTATTTTCTGGGTCTTGAAATCCATGTTGACCAGTTCTTCTCTTGACCAG